>NC_041046.1:36236782-36551333 GCF_900634775.1 Gouania willdenowi
CTCTTATGAGATATATATTTATCCTCAGCTGGAGGTAATATGATCATAAAGTTGCAGTTAAAGTCATGCACAAGTAAAAACAGAATACACAATTATTCAAATATAGATATTCAAAAGCCCAAATCCTCCAATTTGTAAAATTGTCTAATGTTTTGGGCTTCCTCTTTGCCCCAAGCCTGTGATTTTACAATATTTGGCCTATACATAATGGATGTAGTGTGAGTGAGTCAGGGTGGAGCTTGCTTGAGGGCTTGTGGTGTGGGTGCTGCAGCAAGACAAAGTAAAGGGAGGAGAGTGGCAAACTGACCGGAACTCTGAGCCAAGCCTTGGCAAGCAGAGAGGAGAGAATAAGGAAGCAAAAGCAGGAACAAGTTAACCTGACACAAACCTGAGATAACACACAAAAACATGTATTTTCTGAGAAAATAGGGATTTTCGTTTTCTTTTGTAAAAAAATGTGCTATAGTCATTAAAAAACAATTCCACGCTTTAAATAATACTATTGGATGTTTTAAAATGGGAAATTTGAGTCGGCTTTGGTTATTGGTTTCAGCCAATCAGCTGCATGCTGAAATAAAACACACGGCTACTTAAGCAGCTATTCTGATTAGGAGTGTGTTCATCATTGAAACAAGATGGACCAGCCCAAACCCATTGCACTTCCATTTTTTGTTGTTGTTGTTTATTTCATGGAGTGAGAAAGATACTTTATTAAAGCACAAGTTTATCTTGTTGCAAAAATATCTGGAAGGATGATATAAGTTATGTTAAAACCAAGGTGAAATGGTCCCTTCATTTTCTGACCCGTTTGCTCCTTTTCAGGGTCAGGGGGGCTTTGCTGGTTCCTATCTCCAGCTGTCATTAGGTGCTATGTTGGGGTACACCCTGGACAGGACAAGTACATCGCAAGGCAACATACACACAGACAGATTTGGTTAATGCAAAGTAATACAAATGCAGTGTTTTTTTACTGACCCCAACCTTGCCCCTCGGGTTGGAGACAAAATTAAAGAATCTACTTTGAAGACTGCCGAAATTCAAATTTCTATATTTTCTCCAGGTATTTTTTTGATTTCTATGTGTAGGACATCATTGGAAAACTTCTAAACCAAACTTTTAGAATCTGTAAATAAATCACAATGCCCTCGGGGCATCTAGCTCCTGGTTTTCTTTTGGCTGGTCACATTTGTTTGGAGAAAAAGTGAGATGACCTCACTCCAATACTCATGTCCTATCTACAGTATTAACTTGGTCATCTTTTCGTTTTGCCTTCATGCTCAGAAGTGCATTATGTGATTTTTCTAATGAGTTCATAGGCTAAGAAGTCTCATTACAGTAGATGTGCAGTAGTCTAAAGAGTCAGGCCATTCTTGAGCAACTTGACCAATTAAAGCCTTTCCCATTTCCGACTTATTCCTCCTAAACTATCCAGACATTGGAGCCAATCCCAGAAAAAAGCAGGACACAGTCTGGCCGAGTCATCTGTGCAGGAAAGGAAACAATAGATACCGAGACGCACATTAAGACAAACTCATCTGGTGTGGACCTTGGCGTTCTCAAAGCACACTAAAGTCTTCAATGATTTGATACATTTTCAATACCTGAATATATACACTGGAGATACTTTTATTGTAATACTACAATAAACAACACACTCTATATATGTTTTATAATTCTTGGAGGAAACCAAAGTATCCTGAGAAAGTCCTTCCATGCTTATGGTTGAAAAATGATTTGGTCCTCAGATTGACATCATTATACATTTGGAAATATGGCAGACCATCTGATTGACTGTGCACTTAAATGCATATACAGTCATATTGCATGCTTTTATATCCTATCATTTTGCACACTATTGCATATACAATAGTATGCATTATTGTATTATCAACTATTAAATCAACGTTCCCAATGGTTTGCAGGTACCCAAAATGACTTGGTTGATTCAGTACACTTACAGCGCTTGCAATATTCATTTTATTTAGAAATGTATTTATCTATTATTTATTTAATAAGTCAATTTTTTCAAATGCAAAGCCCTGAAGATTTGTCACATTAAAATTTGACAGAAATGTTTTCCTTTTTTTTTTTTTTTGAGGAAGCAAAAGGAAGTAATCATGTATCCGCAGTACAAGTGGGATGATGTACTGTCTCTAAATGTCTTTCCTGGGAACAATTCCTTTTCTTAGGTATTGATCGTAAGTAAAGGTAAAGCTGGTAGCTAAGCTTGTGAGCTAGTTCCCAATGTTGCTGCTGCTGCTGCTGATGGTAGAGCATCATCATTACAGGACTAAGCATTGGCAGTCAGGCTGCATTCTCCTGCTTCTCTTCCCTTGATAAACTACTGATGGGACTCCAGGCGGATAGCCCTCTCAGCAAACAATAGCTCCAAAAAGCTCATCAATTATTAAACTTTGCACTAGCCTATTGTAATTACTTTGCATTGATGGGCCGCCAGACATCACAACCATGAGTCAATGAAACAATCAACAAGATGCAGAAACTCTATTCCCAGTCGCTTCCTGATTAAGTTGTCCTTGTTGCCAGCGTGACACTAGGCTATCTAAACAAAGATTTCAAGTAGGAAAAGACACTGGATAGCAGAGAAAAGATAGCAGGCATATGATAGACAACAGCACAGGTACTAATTAGCAACCTGAGGTGAAAGTAATGGATTACAAGTACCCACATTACTGTAATTAAGTTGCTTTTATGGGTAGGTTTATAAAGAAGTAAAGTAATTGGTTACATTTCTACATCCAACTGTGACTGAGTAAATTATTATTATTTTTGTTTTAAAATGATCATCAGACATTGTAAAACTACAAAAAATGAAACAACTTAAACAGCATTGAATGGAGTTTTAGTGTTCACAAAATAGCTACACTTAGAGCCTGAGAATTTATCTATTTTGAATTGAATTCACTGGTGTTATTTTAATTGAAAAACAATTGTGACAAACCTTTTATTTTATACAGATGCTTTTGTGGGAAACAAACTTAGTTGTAATTGTGCAAGATCTCATCTCTTCCTTTTTAAGTTTATACATGAGATGTTTAATAGGGATGTCCCGATACAACTTTTTCACCTCCGATACGATAACGATATTGCAGCCTTGAGTGTTGGTCAATACCGGTATTGATCCGATATGATATCACCAGGAATCATACATACTTTTATTACTTATTTTGTAGTGTGGAATGTTAGAAATGGTTTGATCAAGTGATGTCACTCAGAAAGACAACAATAGTCAGAAACAGTAGGTATGAGAAAAACTGACCCATTTATTATTAAAGGACAATTTCAATCAAATAACTACTTCTACTTGAGTTAGATACATGAGTACTCTTAACGCATCTGTTAGCTACTATCCTTGGGGCAAAAGACATAGAAAGTGTCCAAAAGTCATGAGAACAACATACAGTATATTCACATGTACGTGAACACAGTGACAAATTGATAAAACCTGCATGTAAAATCTGAGCTTATGAATGCAAAACAGCATCTTTCTATTTCCATCTCACACAACTATCTCCTCGCCTTCACTTCCACAAAGCCGTGTACTCTCCACAGAATATTGATGGGTTGCTCATCAGTCTGTGCACAAGCTCGTCATAACAGATAGCAAACAAGGAGAGTGGAGGAAAGAGGACAGAGAGTGGTAGTGAGACAAAAAAATTAGCTGCAAAGTTATTCTGACCAACAAATACAAAGTGAACAAAAACTGCTTTTCAGTCAGAGACGAGGAACGGACACTTCTGTGCTTCTTTGTGAGCCTGATTGAGGTGTAACAACCTCTGCTGACTTGGAGAGGAAAAAAAGAGTTGAAGAAGGAGGAGGCTGGAGGATTCTCTCAGATCACTGGCTTAGCTTTGTAGTGTGCTGGAGAAAGTGTAGATATGTGTGTTCACACAATGTGTATTACGTGCGTATTGATATCTATTGTTTGGTTTATACATTACATGGAGGTTATATGAGCTGATAGGTGATGATGCCACATTTTGATATTTTATCTAAGCAAAAACAGACACAGATGGCTTTTTTTTTTAGCTAAAAACCACAGAACCGGTAATTTATGTTTTTTCTTTTCTTAGGGCGTATTCCATCCCCCACATTTATTTTTGGTAATAAATCTTGCCACAGTTCCCTTGCGTACAGTAAGCATCTCATATATAAACTTAAAAAAGAAGACAGTGAAGGCAAAATCTTGCACAATTGGAACTTCCTTTAGTTTCCCAACTTGTCTGTATAAAATAAAAATATTCTCAGGCTCTAAGTATAGCTACATTTATCAAATCTAATACTGAGAAAATAACCAGCATTATATGGTGCCATGCATTAGCTTTAATCTGGTTATTTGGCTATGATGTGATGCATTTGATTGTTGTCTGGTCATTTCATTTTTTGCAGTTTCACAATGTTCGCTGATCATTTTAAAACAATTTACTCAGTAACATTTGGGTGTAGAAATGCAACAAATTACTTCTTTTAAAACATACTTCAGTACAAGTGAAATTCCTGATTCAGAAATATACTCAAAAAAGTATGAACACCCATAAAAGCAACTCAATAACAGTAACGTGAGTACCTGTAATCAGTTACTTTCACCTCTGGAAATTGCTCTCTGTAGTGGTTTAAAGGAAGCAGTCTGAGATTGCCTGGAACCATAGAAATGCACAAAAACAAACTAGCCCCACATACTGTTGCTGCTCTATAGAGGTCTGGAAGTCACGTGACTATACTAGTTTTGTTTACACCGCCATGTGAGCATCCGCATCAAGCATTTAGAATTTATTGCAAATTTTAATCACATCGATATTGAAAGGTACCACACAAAACGTAACCAACCCATATAATGCATCCAGCGTGCTTTTTATGCAGATCTACAGTATTCTGACATATACAACACACGGCTACTTTATTGACTTTCCGTCATCCCACTCTGGAGAATACAGAATTGCTGTTTTAGGCATCATTTTATCTTTCGAGATTTCCGACCAATAATCGAACAGCTGCTCTCGGAATGGCGTTTGTGAACCAATACAGGCTGTTGCCATGTGAACACAAAAGACCCAAATGAAATATGCAAGTTTGTATCAATTTAGCTTTTGAGTCAAAAAAAACAAATGAGCTACAGGTGTGTTAGTGTTTTTCTTTCTTCTGTATATTTCCCTTTGAGACAGAGCAAGATCTCCTTGGACAGCTATTGGCTTATTTTTAGAAAGCAATTAGTCTATTCTTTGGGTTTTTGTTACACAGAATCAGAATAAAAACCATAGAAATGTGGAGCATAATGACGGCAGGTGTGGAATTAATGTTGTTTAATTTCTGCACTGCTTCTTTGGAACAATCTTCATTCATTTTTGAAGAAAATGTAAGAATGGCTTCTTTGTTGCTGCTTCTTCTTCCACATTCTTCTCTCTCTGTTTCACATCAAGCGTCTTTGTGAGTAAATCTCTCCTGCCACGCCCAAACTAACCTAGTTTTTTTTAGAGCAGGATGAACCTGATCACAGTGTCACTCATTCTTTCCTGTTCACAAACAGTGCAGTATGGACAGTGCCAGTACTATGACCAAGCTTTTCCTCTTGGGAGGTCACAATTTATTGCTTATACCATTTATAGAGATGCCTATAGAGATGGCTCACATACCCACACACACACAACCATGGAAGGAAGTTAGTAATTTAGACATACAGAGGGGAGAGTAAATCCAGCCTTCATTACGAATTCAGAACATTGGCTGCTTTGTGCAGCAGTGAGCCCCTTTATTCAATAGAGCTGCCATCCATTCTGACTATGGCATTGAACAGGCACATACAGAGAGCTCCCACAGGAACCTTCGACTCACTTGCACACAAGAGCTGTTTGGGTTCACGTCAACAGACATTGTGGTGTGCCAAAAACCCATTAGGACAATAATGTTCTGGTGTACTCGCCTCTAGGGTCATTATTATCCACTAAGGTGTGCCCAAGGAGTGCAGTTGTGTGTACGCATTAATTGCTATACATTCTGAAGATGCCTGTTTTACACTGCATGCATCGGAAACATGTGCCCAACCTGGTTGAGTACATCCCCTATGAGACTGTAATGTATACAATGCATTTCTTAGACAGATATTCTATTTGTGTTGGGTTTACTCTGAATAGCCTTTGTCACGGTTGCTGGATGGTGAACATATGGAGTTTTCTTTCAATCTTGTTTTAGCTATATTAATATTTGCCCGCAGCTGCTGAATAACCAAAAGTTCCATTTCGTTTTGTGCTGTGTGCGATGGCAGCAGATGTTCTTGGTCCCGGATCAGGTCAGGAGCGACCCTGGCCCTTTAAAAAAATTGATATTTCAGTACTGATCCTGGAAGATTCTGGACTGTTGTTGCCTGTTTGTGGTGGTGTAGGGCTGCGCCGCATGGATTCATGTTGTAGAATAGCTCCCTGACCAATAGGAGCAATGCATAAAGTCATGTGACTGGTGTACTAGTGAACTGAAACATCATGAATACATAAATAAATCAAAAATGAAATTTGGAGATGACGACACACACTTGAACATATCTGATTCAAAGAATTAGAATTGGTGTTACAATATTTACAGTTTTTTTTTTTCCGTTATTTGTGTCAATTGGTTTTTTTGTTCAGTCATTGTGTTTTCTAACTGTAATTATAGGATTAAATTTCTTTTTACATAAAAATATTGATGGTTTCCAAACGTGATGACACAGTGATGGAATATATCACCATTGAAGGCCAATGTTTAAAATGATGCAAGTGGTATTTTAAGTCCACTACTGTACTTACTCTAGCTATATGAGTCAGTAATGTCTATTCATCTGTATTTTCAATCCATTTTGGTAAATATAACAGTTTTTGGATTACATGTTTATTTTGGGTGCCCTCACCAAGACAGCTTTGTGTTGTTTATTTTTCTGAGAGACCGTCTGTGTAAAGAATATGTGGGTGTAGACAAGAAATATGTTAAGTGGACTGAATTCATGAAGTAAACAGAACAATCTTTACACAAATATTTTTTTATGAAATAAAAAGATAATTGTAATGACTCATATTGGCCTGACTCAAGTAGTTTCCCAGGTTTGTGGTGACTTTAATCAGGAACGATACAACTAGCCACTGTAGGATGTAGTCGACGCCAAAACTAGTGTAACTTGGTGTAAGTTCTTGAACAAGGCTGAACATGTTGATTTTTCCACTACCTGAGGCCAAACCCCTCAGCTTCTCAGTCAACCCTACGTATCATATATATAAAAAAATAGATAACTTTGCAAATTTGTAATTGGTTGCATTTATAACAGAACAGAGACGCTTTTCCAGCATTGGATTGATTAGATTTTTAAGAACTTAAGATACATTTGAAAATCCATGAGCCAAGCTTTTAAGACAACAATGTCTGTAACAACTAAATTTGTCTGTCATGAGAAATATTGGATTCGCTGCACTTGACAAACCACTTGTAGTTAGTTTGCTGTCACTTTGAGGCTGCACAGTCTTGGCAGAAACACAGACCAAAGACTAAACACATTACACACGTATATTATTATACATCATCTAAATTCAATTATTTAGAAAGCTTGTGCTTATAATAAAAGTGTTCAAAAAATATTGAGTTGGTGACATAAATAGAGCTAGCCATGCGGGCTAATTTTACAGCATGCATCACAGTTTATTAGGGATTGCAGTGAGTCAGGTTTACTCACACTGAGTGTTTCTCTCTCTATATTAATGTTTTTAGGAAAAAATCAATAGTTGATTTTATGTGGAAAATAAATAGATGACTGTTACTGTCAACATTATATTTTGGTCAGGGCAGTAGTAGAAATGATTACATCAGAGGAACAGTAGTGGTGCCACGGTGAGGAAATATTGTCACAAGAGAAACATTTGGAGTGCAGAGGAGAGATCGTGGATGTATGAGTCAAAGAAGGTTGCAGATGGAACCAATCGGTAAAAAACAACAACCAAGTATTATGAACCAATTGAAGAAAGATAATGAGGTGGTTATAAGAGAAGATTGAGGCAAAAGTTTGAAGTTTATTCCTTCAGGGTTTGTTCGGGAGCAGTTTAGTGTAATGCAGCTAGATAAGTCGTTTTCCTGACCTCCACAGCTCCATAAAATATTGTGCTTTTATGTTCCTCAGCCAAGAGGAATTTAATACTGACCAAAATCCTATCAGACCTGTGAGAGAGATGGCACATTAACGGGGTCTCTTCTCTCATCTGCCCACTGATGGATGGTGGGCACTCTGTTTGTGATGATAAGTGTGAGGAGCACACAGAGATCAGATGAAATATTTAATACACTACTAAACAAGGTAAGCTGCAGCAAGGTGAGCTATCATCTTTGGCCTCTGTTTATATCACATTGAGTTATAGCATATTGCTTCCCCCTCTGATCTGCACACATTGCAATGCTAAGCCATGACATGCAATCTGTCCTTATGGTCACTTTTGCGTTTATTCTCCACAGTTAACACTACACCCTCTCACTTTCTAAGGAGAGGAACTTTTGAAGAATGAAGGAATAATCAAAACCTTCATTGTGCTTTTCAATATCTTCTGGTCACATGGTGGAAATTTCAATTTCCAAGGTGTAATCAATCATATGAAGAGTCTGACCTGAAAGCCAAGGACTGAATGCATGGTCTCATCAGCAAATTTAACTTTGAACGAAAACCATGTTAATAAATTCTCAGGGGTAAAGTCAGCAATAGTCAGACAGCTGAGCCATATCTGTTTATTATACTTAAAATCACAACATAAAAAGAAATCAGTAACAAAACTGGGACTTGGAGTTTTCAAAACACACAACTATAACTAAGAATTAGAAAAAAACTATGACAGGAATCAAATTTATAGGAGCGTGGGATTAAAAACAACTATGAATGATGCTGGCAGGTGCAGATTCAGAGATGCATCGGAAGAAGAAAAGAACTTAAACGATATTCAATAAAGCCAGCGGAGGGATTCAGTTACTTGGTGGGGAAGTCTTCTTGATACTTTTCTTGGGATTTATTTCAGCGATCTCATCAACCTTCAGACCTCAAAACAACTAAATGAATTATAGATTATATTTTAGAAGATTTAGGTAGAGTTCTTTAGGTAGTGGTAGTTCACTCACTTGCTAATGTTTCTATCCTTGTGAGGCAGAACCTTAAGTGCAAACAAGTAAAAGTGTGGAAGTAATTCTAACCCAAAGCAAACCCAGTAATAAAACAATTTGGTCGTGGTATCACTGCTCTTTTCATGCTCATTGTGTTGCCAGCTGGTGCATAGCTGACACACATTGACTGGCAAAAGCCGGAGTGAAGAAGTCCTGCTGTCCGTCACCATCTCCTCCTGCTGTGGAGGGCCATGTTTGGACTCAGAGGGGGGTGGAGAAGGTGGAGGAGACAGACGGAGGAGGAGAGAGAGGAACAGGGTGAGCTCAGGAGAATTGAGTTGGAGACATTCAGCAATTATCCATCTTCACCATTCCCTTATGAATATGGGAAGCACGGGTCAAGTGCATGAATATCCCTCCTCCCACTGGAATAGAGCACAAAATGGAAGGGGTTGAAAGTATCTCTTTGGGCTTTTCCTGATTAGACTGTGGTGCATGTCACAAAAAGAAATCCTGGAAGTCAGTCATTAATTAAAATTCTTCACTGAATAATGTACCTTCCTCGGTCATCATGTAACTCCATGGAACCTAATGAGGGATGTATCGGGCTGTTTTCAAGGGGAAAATGTGGTTTAATTTTCTCTGCTATTCAGCAGCTGTGAAGGAAAAACCAGTATGATGGCAATGCCAAAACCACTTCTTTCCCTTTGCTTTGGGCCTGCCTTCAACGCTCTTATGTAGCCTCTGGCTGTAAGTCTTTGAGTGAAACATTAGCACTGTATCAGTGACAGCAGAGTGTAGCTTACCACATGACCTTTTGATGTTCCTGGATGAGAAAGATTAAGTTATGCAGTTAGGACACACAGCCACTGCCATGCTACCAATCCTGGTATTGAATACCTCGCTGTGTATTCATAAAACATTCTCCAATACCTTTGATGTAATAGCGTCCACCAATTAGCTTTGATTTATCAAACGGGCAGTTTGGTTGTGAAACAACAACGTTGGCAGTGTAGAAATAGTAATGAGGGTGAGAGAAACAATTCTATGGTGGACTGCAGCTTGTGCACCAAAAAATTGTCCAGAGGAAGTTCAAGAAAGGTTTATTTAATACAAGAAAGTTGATAAAACATCTGAGAGTTTACCAGAGGTGGGGACTTGAGTCACATGACTTGGAGTCATTATTTTTGATGACTTTAGACTCAACTTGACAAAATGTAATGAGACTTGCAACTCAACATGAACCTCTGCCAAGAAGTCAGTGTGGCGCCCTCATAAGGCAATAGCCAAAAGGAAATCTTAATAGTGTTGAAGGGAAAACGTTATAAAACGATGCTACAACTAACCAGGGACCCATGACTAAAATTAGTAACACAATCACTAATGCCAGGTAGTTTTTACTCAATATATTAGACCCTGTAAAGAAGTACTGCTAATCAAAATAGTACATTTTATTCCATGTAGTATTGTGGGGGAAAATCTCCCGATGTTAGTGATAGTTCTAGGGTTTATAAGAGTACACGTACAGTATCTAAGAACTTGTACTCGTTCTGAAACAAGGTATTGGACATCCTCATCAAAAACATGAAACTGTATCTTACGCTGCTTTATGGCTTTGCACACACTGCTATCGAAGAATACCAATTTGATGAAAGGAAAGGATGCACAAGACTATGTGCCTCCTGGGGCTTTAAGATCTCCATGTACGAGATGCCACATGGAGGCTTCTAAAGCTCAACAGCCAGGTGTAGGAGTTTTTGGGACCGAACAGGGATCAGCTTAGGCAGCCTGTGTGTGTACTGTCTTATAGTCAGCGGTTTGAGATACTGGACAGTTCCAACTGCATTAATCAGTGAAGCGTTTGCTGCATTCTGACCTCTGCAGTCTGGGCTCACACCACAAGAGCTGTGGTTTTGGAGCCTTTACAGTTATATCCATTATTGTACTTCCTAGAATATGCCACCCACAGGCAGGTGCTATGATCAGGATAAATGGCTTCATTTTGCCAGCACAGCAGGGATGTGCTGGCACAGATATATGGTGCACTGCATTGACTGGTTTTATATTTATTTGGTTAAAGGTCCTATATCATGAAAATCAACTTTTTTGAGCTTTTAACCTTGTTACAGTGTTAATTCCTTATCAAAAACACCCCCAAAGTATTATTGAGATTCCTTGTTGCATCTCTGATAAATTCTCAATTATCCTGTTCTTTGAGCTGCTTCTCTGCCCTCTTCTGAAAAACGAGTGGTTCAAATGCTTGTGACGTCCACGGTGAACACTGCAGTGTAGGCACCCAGGGAGTAGACATCGTATCATCTTTGACTTGATCTGACGCGTTTGTGACCCAATGCGACGCAACGGTTGATGTGATAAACAAATGATTATCATCTTAAATGCACTATTTGTGTATTTAATAAAGATGAGGAGGAGAAGAAAGTGAATTAGCAGCTTAAAACACCGGTGAGTGTTTGAAGATGCTGCTGCTGCTGGATAAACACACACAGCGTGTAGACGGACTCACACAATAGCCGCTTAAATAGCCATGTGCTTTACTGTAATGTGCAGTTTTTTGGCTGAAAACAATAACAGTGTGTGGATAGCAAGAGAAAATGGCTTTGGTGATTACTGATCTGCCTCAGAGCGGGTCATGCAGGAGCCTCGCAGGCAAGTCAGTGTATAGACACGCCCACTCATGAATATGCATAAGCAGGCAGCAAACAGCCTGTTGGTCAGAAAGTCACTTTTTAGAGCGCTAAAACTCTTGAAAACAGGTGAGTTTGGGAAAATAAACCTCAATTTCTTAGAACAAATGGAGATGATATGAGACCTTTAATTTAAGGTGTGACCTGATGTGAATTTTCCTTTTGGCTTCATCAGTGAGTTTTCTTGACTTCATCACCACCATAAGGCGTGGTGTCGTTGTTATGAGATGAGCTTTTTGTCACTAAAGTGATCTTGGTGATCTTTCTACCCTAGAGAGACAATTTAAAATACCGTTTTTTTTTAAAGAGAAAGACAATAATTTTGCAGCCAAAAAAGAGTTTTTTATGTTGTTGTTTACTGTATATCGTCAGATGTAGAAGTTTAGGGTTGTGTTTATTTGGTATGCCAGCTGTTTTGTTTGGATATTTGTATGCATAATTTCAAATGAGTTTCATAACTACCCAATTGAATTCATTACTTTGTGAGTGTTGATATCACAGTTAGCCCTCTAACAGACTGGGGTCATACACAAATAATTAAGATATTACACTTATTTTGATATCTTTATAAATTCTTAATTACTTCCAAAGGCAGCACATTAAAGAGTAACTCAGCATGTAGCCTATTTGGTATTTAGTAGTGCTTGTAAAATTTCAGAGTGACTGCTCTCTATGGGTTGAATGCCTGATTTTATATTTGAATTTCACTATTGGCTAAGAACCAGATTCTTTGATATCAGGACCGTTGTGGGTTACTAATTCAATGTTGGCCCCGCCCCTCCTATAAAACCTGATAGGAGGACCTGGGTGTTTAGTTACACTTTGAGGTTGCCCTAATGCTTGTGACCCTGCAAACAATCAGTTTGTTTAATCTTGCACCAAGAAAACTCTACCCACTCTGGTGTTATTGATGAATTAGCTGATATGACCAAAAAACATTTTCAGTTTTTCCATTTCTGACCAGACTCCAAAGTACCAATATTCTTACCTATTAGCAGTTATGGGGGTTTACTAGGGTAATTGTTTGTATTTTATTTTTAATCAATATTTCAGGTAAGCTTGCCCTGTTTAACCTACAATTAATACCATACTCTACAATTACTAATAGCTAGGCTACTATTTCAATAACTCCACCGTGATTGCTAAAATGTTTTTCCTTAATGAGCCAATAGAAAAGCTGTTCTTGTTATACAGCCTCAGCCGAATAAAACCACTCGTGCACAGGGATTTACGGGAATAATGGGGGATCAGTAGCCCCCTGATAAAAGTTGGCCAAACATAAACCATTTCTGAATGGAGTCTGTGATATCTGCTGTCCCTTCAATGTCCTGTTGAGGTCAAAAAACACATTTCATTATTTTCTGTTATCCTTTAATCCCTTTTCGACCTGATGCAAGCATTGGTTACTGGCTTGTGAGCGCACCAGCACAGTCAACTGGATCTCGCAGGCCATAAAAGCACTGATGCGTAGCACTGCTCAGCTCCTTTTAAGTGAACGTGTGGGTTTGTGGGGTAGTGAGCTAGAAAAGGGGGAATGATGAAATGTGCATGCATGATTTTAGCTAACATTGTCATCCTAATCCCTTGTCAGTGACTGAATTTGGGTTTACACCAGGATTACAGCTCAACACCAATTATTATTACCTGATAGACTGAAGGAGAAGCTCATTGTCAGGCCTTGGATCAGCAGACCAAAAAGGATGTGACAAGCAGGATGAAAGTTAAGCCAGAACTTTCCAGCATTATGCTAAGATATTGGTGAGCTAACAATATGCTAGGTAGCTAGGATGACCAGATTTTTAAAACTCAAAACCGGGACAGTAATTTAAGAAGAAGATGACAGATTTTCAAAAGAAACTATTTGCATATGCTTTTATTTGTAATAAAGAAAGGTCACACAAATGACATTTTTTTTTTCTTCCTTTTAGATGAAATTTATTTTTGCAACTGCTGAATCACATTTAAAGTAGCCATCAGTAAAAAAAAAAAATCAGCACATGTTGAAGGAGAAAGTGTGAGAGGAAGTAAACAAGTAATATTGTCAATGCCATCGACCAATCAGCATCGAGCTGCAAAAACGTGGAAGACTTTTGAACTTTTTAATTGGTTGATATTGTAAGCACTACCATGGCAACTGTTGTGATTGACAGCTCACAGTTCACATAGATCATGTTTTTAAGCGAAATACGCTTTCAGGGTCTTTTTTGTTCGCAGCAACAGATCAGATGTCCATTTGTACGGGACAAATTGGACTGAGCTTGTGAAAAACCGGGACAAATAAATGGTTTGGGGGAAATCGACCGGGACAACAGGATGTAACTCTGAAAAACCGGGACTGTCTTGGGTAAATCGGAACGTCTGGTCACCTTATAAGTTCAAACGCTCCCATGTATCACACAGCTCTATAGCTGCCGATGAAAGTGGAAGGCACCATTCTCTGACCATGCGCATTATTCTTTTGTATTTTGCTGACAGTGTGTACATATTGTGTTTGCAACAGGTGATCTCTGCCTCCCCCTGACACTGTTTTTTCCCTGTGTTTGCTGCCAACAGCTCATAAAACATGAATGGATTTTTAGACCTTTGTTGAGCCACACTTGATGGAGAAAACGTGTAGGTGTCAGCAGGAAAGGAGGCTCTGACGCTCTTGGCTGTCTTAAATCAAGGGTAATGTATGCGAAATCATGGCCAGTCATGACACATGCAGAATGAGGGGGTCATCTGTACCACCACATCTCCATAAAGCATTGTCTCATTCTCTGTTAGACATATGGTATTATTCAGTTAGTTTATTCACCAATTGTTCTCAGGCTTCTTATTCAAGCATTCAGGGATCAGATCCTGCATAACATTAGACAGTTACATTTCAGGAACAACAGAGTACCGTATACTTTTTTTGTGAGTAAGTGTGATCAGCAGGGTTGGGCTCAATTACATTTTTACAATTACATTTTCAATTACCCATGTTCAATTACGATTACAGTGACCAGCATTTTTTTCCATTTACAATTACATAAATTACAAATATTTTTTTATTCTCAGAAAGTCAATTACACTTAAGTTCTCAATTACTAAAGTGAAATTGCAATTCATCACATTTACTAAGCCTTTAAGAAACAACCTTCTTTTGATAGTAGGTCCTAAATCAGCTGTAAAATACACTAAAAACAAACATCTATCATCTAATTTATTTCCTATCTGTTGGTTACCTTACTGGGCTTCCTAATCAATGAAAACATAGGTATTCATATTTTTGATGTCGGCATCTGAGCCTCTTTTGTGTCGGTATACACCTCAATTTTAATTTTTTTAAATGATAAAATGTGGGAAAAGCTTGATATGAAACATATTTTAATAACTGTTTACTACATATGTGTAGAACTGTACATAGAACTGTAACATGGTTCCCCAGTTTTGCGCTAAATTATAATTGGCCGTTTTTATAGAATTTTCATGGCAATTACATTTACAAAGTCATTTATCTAAACTCTTTGGCTGTTTGTTCTGCAGTCAAATGATGTTACCAGCAGTTGAAACCTGGGTTAAAAGTGGTTGTGGACCTAAATACACACAAGCTAGTTTCATTGTTTGTTGGGGCTATAGATGGTTAGTAATCAGGCTTTACTCATTACTGTTGTGTGTAAATGGAGTTAGCTGGTCCAGCTCTGCAGTGATTCCACAGACTGGAGGCAGAGAGAATAATGATTTGGAATTACCATGGCAGTGATTGTGATGGCTATTCTAACGATTTCATGTTACAATAATTAGCATTAGGGACATAGTGGAGGAGGAGGAGGGATGGGTTAATTGAGGGAAGGGTATTGAATGGAGACATGGGGGAAGATTGTGAGATGAGAGCGATGCTGATATTGTCTAAATGGAAGATGGAAAGAAAGAGGAAAAATAATAGAAAAAGGTTGGGGATAAGGGTTTGGAGTGGCTAGACAAAGGACACGGGAAGTGTAGGAGGAGGTTCATTAACGAAATATGGGTGAATTATCAGCATGACTGTGTGCTGGTGTGGTTGCTTCGCTTCCATTTCAGAAATATTCATCTCACATGGAGAGTGAAATCAGCCCCCTCACAGCCTGTGAGCTCCAAGCTCGATGGAAGAAACATAACCTCATCAACATTTCTCTCTCTTGAGCAACCTCATAGTCATTTACGTTCCTGCCCAAATTAATGCATGTCTGGAACTACTAATTATTCAAATGAAAATGAAAAAAGTTATAATAACTATTGAATTGTTGCATTTGGAGCTGATTTAAATGGTTATGAGCTTTTGGTGAAGGATTGTCAGAGTACTATTCAGACGACAGCTAGTACAAATGTTAAAGCGAGGGATACAAAATAGTTTTAATCAGTATTTTATAGATTTAACCATTATTTTAACTCACAAACATCTATCAGATTTAGAGGTGTGGCCTAGCTGATCTGGGCTCACTTGAAAGGTTGATAAACCTCATCCTCACCTGGCAACACTTTGTGTTTTCCTGATTGCAAAGACTCATATTATATGCACTAATATACATCAGCTAACAAAATTAGAAAAATTTAAAAGGAGCAAATCCTGTGACAAATAAGCTAATCTGCGTTATGGAGAGCTCAGAAATATATTGATTTGCTTATATTAAAATGGATACGAAATTTTGAAAAGATGCATAATAAATGAAATTGTTGAATATGTTGAATATTTTGGGAAGCTGTTATGGAAGAGATAAACCATCAACAAAAACAGAAGATTTAAATAGATTATTTTAAAATGTATTTTTATTTTATTTAACAAAAACTACCAATGAACCAGGCAAGAGAAACCAGTTCAAGCAGAAAGATCTAAAGCACATGAAAATGTGTTAAAATGGGCCACACTTGGGAGAAAAAAGAAGGCCATCAGGACAAGGTGTAACACATCTGGGACAATGAAAGAGATCACTGGAAGGAAAAAGACTGAAGATGAAAAGACGTGACAATAGATAAAAATAAACACAAAAAAATTGAATTAGGGCAAAGAAAGTCCATCAGGTAACACCAGAGGATTACACGTTTTTGCTGGATTTCTTGAAAACAATTCAAGCAAAAAAGTAGAACATCACACACAGAGAGTTATGAGTAATGTTTTTAGCTGCACATGCTTTTGAGTTTTGGTTTTCTAAATGAACAAGCTACGACATCTTCACAAGCTGTGATAATAACAGATAACATTATTTCCTGCTTTTCTTCCACAAATTCACTGTTTAGTGAAACTGATGTTTGATGCTGCCTTGCAAAAAGAATATATATATATATATATATATATATATATATATATATATATATGCTTTTGTTGTTCCATCAGCTTCTCTATACCAATGTTTATTGGCTTTTTGCATACTATACCAACTCTGTATTAATTGACAGGGTGAAGGCAAGTTTGCCCCCTTATTGATTATATATATTATTCAGTTTTGGTTATGTTTTTTTTTCAAGGTGTCATCATAGACTTTGCTGGGCTCAAGGGTGTTCTTGACAAGGGTGGGAGTTGCAGGTTTCCTCTCTTGTGGGCCAATGACTTGGGTGACAGGAGGTGGGCAGATTGTAGGCTCACCTGGTATAAGGGAGGGGGATCTGAGCGGTCTGGTGCCTGGCTTCCGAAGTGGGCATCAGCTCGGTGGGCCTCATGCTGCCAGTGGACAGGTGAACTGCTGGGTGGGTCTGGGAGGGTTCTGCTGGGTGTGCTGGGACTCTTGGGAGTGTTGGAAAAATACCTGATCTAATGCTGCAGTGACCTGGCTTCAACATCTTGACGCCTCTTGCAATTCCAGAATCTTTTGGAGGTCTGGGGGTCGTAGCAGTCTGCTGGACAGCCTGTGTGGGCTACTACTTTGGGCAGAGTAGAGGGCTCTTCAGTTGGATAACCCCATGGAGCACATAGACTCCTGATTGTCTGCAGAAGGAAGCTTGTTCTGGACTCTCGATCATCTTTAAAAACCGATGGAACCCCCTGAGAAACGTTGAACCTTGGCTCCGGTTTATTCTAATCCAGTCATCCATCCATCTATCCATCCACCCATCCTTCTTGGTCAGGCCTACAGTTTTTTGGTGCCTATCTCAGCCTACTCATGGAGTGAGGCAAGGTAAACCTTTGACTAGTAATTCCATTTAATCTACAATTACTTTAACGATACATGATTTTCACATTGGTAAAAAGCTTTTAAACATCATGTACACTTAGTTAGAATAAATCTGATGGTCGATAAGTTTAAACTTTAATCTTGTTGCCGAGACTTGTCCACAAGTTACTCATTATTCCTCAGGATCAATCACACTTCGTAAAATGGACTGTGAAGAGTAGTATTTTGTATCCGACCACAATAAAGTTTGTTTTAATATCACTGAACATTAGTTCATCCTCAAGGTTTCTCCACATTTATATTTCTCTGTCTGAGATCTGATACCCTCATAATTTGTGTGAAGTCATATAAAGCATGTGTGAGACTCGTGCTCCATATTTGGGATTAGCCTAATCCTGCAGTTACAAAAAGTGAAGTTTTAATGTCCCCATGTTGCCCCTGAAATAAGTTTCTTCTTTGTTGCTGTTGCATTAGTCTGCCCTCCAAAACATACATCCTCTTCTTAGTTCTCTCTAGACCAGTGAGCGAAGGAATGATTCATTCACTTAATGAAAGAGAAAAAGATACTTGCACGAGGAAGAGAGTCTAGGCCGCATGTTAATCCTCCACTGTCTGTGTAAACTACTGCTCTGGAGACCTCTATATGTCAGTTAGTATTATACTGTAAATACCTCCTCATAAAGCAGAAGGCAGAGCAGTGCAGACTTGTGTGAAATCCGAGCTTTAATAATGACCTGCATTAGCCGTGTGCTAATTTCTCTCTTATTATCTGTGTGACGGATGAGGCTGTTTTTGCTGAGTTTAATCCTCAAACTGACTCTCAGAGTTGTGGAAGCATTTTAAAGCATCATGGAGTGTTTACAGGCAGACATCTCTGGAGTCTAGAGTAGGTGTTAGTATTTATACTTTCTCAGCAGATTCCTACAGTCACTAAACTTTCAAAGTTGTTGGAAAATATAATAACCAGCATTTTTAACATGCCCCCTGATGATTGAGAAAATGAAGTCTTTTAGTTTATAAGAGTATCGACAAAACTTGATTGCATTGCTTTAAACATGTTTTTTTTTTTATTGTTTCACAGAATATACATGGCTTTGAAAGTACTAGATGACTTTTTATTTTTGTATTTATTTCTTTTTTTATTTCTAACGAACAAATAAAAAAAAACGGATGAAAACTAAAACAAATAAACAAATCTCAACAGAAATTTCTATACAATAAAAAAAGTCTATTTCAACATAACACATTTGATTCGTTTGACAAGGGAGAGGAAAAAGCCAATACTTGTCGAGTTCAATGAAATAAACTAGATTTACAATACAAATAAATACCCCAATTGAGCTAATAAGAAAAACAGAATAAAAACAAACAAAATGCACAGCCGCCATCAACATCTGTGATTCAAATCCTTTCAAATAGTGATTAGGTTAACATGTTTTATAATATGAAACAGCACACAGATTTTTACTTTAAAATATAATTAGAACTGTTAGAACCGTGTTTTTGTGAACACCAACGCAGAGTTAATGTATTTGTTTGCAAGTTTGGCCATTTTAGTCTGTGTTTTTGGTCAGTGAGTGGTTGTGTTGCTGTTTGTGCCTCTTGTCCACAGATGTGTGTGTGTGTGCATGTGTTTGTATATGTATGTCAATTTAAAGGGGACATATCATGGTTTTAAATTCTTCCTTTTTACATATAAATCATACAGTTGTGGTCTAAATAAAGCAGAACTGCACTGCTTGGGTCTGAATTCCTCATTATTATAGCTCCACAGGCCCCTTTTCTACCCTTTTTCTGATGTGCTTCTGAGAGCAACTCGTTTTGGTGCGGTCTCTTTAAATGCAAATGAGACACTCCATACCCCGCCCCCTCTTCAGGTGACACTCGGTTCAACTCCACCCTGCTCGGCCATTTTTGTAGTTTGATAGAAGAGATACGGCTATGCAGCGGCGCATAAACTTTTTATTCAGAGGTTATTTACAAAATGTCAACAACAGAAGACTTGTCCATCCAGCTTTACATGTTTGAGCCAGAGTCTGACCCAGTTGAGCGAGATGAAAATGAAGATGATGAACCTGCAGATCCCTAACAAGTGAGCTAACACAAGCACCAAGCTAACGCTAGCGCCAAGCTAACGTCACAAAATGCATTTTAATAGTCTTTTCAAAGACAAAAACGGCAAAATGAAATGACTAATGAAAACTTTAGACTTAAATTAAACCACGTAGGCCATATCATCAAGGATCTAAAACGAGCACACAGCGCTAACATAAGAAGACGGTGCAACTGCTAATGCTAACAAAACAATGACAGGGATGTCTTATCATCACACTTTTTAGCGTTATTTACAGCTTACCGAAGTGCTCTGTTTGTCGTCTCCAAAGATAGAAGGAATTGAACCCTCAATCAGACAAAGTCTTTCGGCAAATCCTTCTTTATACTGGCGGCGGTTGCAGAAGCAGTCATCCTTGAAGTGCTGCGCGCACACAAAAATGACCTTACCCACAGATGTGGGTACATTTCCGTGAAAAATAAAACTCAACCAGGCTCTTCGAAAAGGTTCTGATGCTGGGAGACGGTGTAATGAAGCGTGTGGGTTACTACATCCAACAACCAAACATTTTGACTTATCCTCTCGTAACTTCGGCATCCTTGAGCTTGGACTAAAAAATAAAAGCGAGAAATAAAAATGGCGGATTGCTCGAAGTGTTGGACCTGGAGTTGATGTACTAATTTGGCAGTTCCGCTGCAAATACTGTGACGTTGTTCAAAAAACTTAATAGAGAATCGAAAAATCGAAACAGATTGAAAAATATAAGCAAAACAGAATATAAAGATATCTATTTGATTTTTTCTGTACTTCTAAGCACTCTAAATATACAACGAAATGCATTTAAGGGCTAAAAAAGTGGATTTAGCATGATATGTGCCCTTTAAAGCAGAAGTCGGAATTTTTCAAAATAAAACACCCGGAACCCTAATTATTACTAATCAGTCAACATAAAATTAAGTTAATCCTCTTAAATGAATGATATCTGTAGTTTTGGTGTTTTTGTAGTGGCAACACACAGTCAAAAAAGGACATAATTTAGCTAGAGTAAACATTAGCAGCTGCATGGGGTATGGATAGAAATGGATGTGATGCCTGTCAGGTCATCTGATCATCTTCAGCATGAACTTTTAGCCTGTGCTTTATTTTTACATGTTAGAGATCAGATGGGTGCTAGAGTTGCACCGTGGTTGAGTTGCCTGCCCTATGACAGTGCTGTCATTGCAATCTGGATTTAACTCTGATTCAAAGTACAGACAAAATGCAGTACATGTATTACGTATGATTAAACCTTGTTAAACTCTGGTACCATTTTGCTGTGAAGATGCTTAGTTAATAATTTTCATGTTTTAAAAAGAGGAAGGCAAACTGCTGATAAAAATTATGTTTTTTTATCAGTCGCTCTGTTCTTAACCCTTGTTTTGTTACATTGTAATCAGACATCAGAGCCTAACAACATGCACTGGAGGTTTTTTTCTTCTTGTTTTACCATCAGGGCTCATTCTTAACATAAATGCATGGAGATGATTCATTAATCATCTCCATGCATTCATTAAATGTTTTTTTTTTTTTTTTTTTGCTAATCTTTGACATTAAGTTTAAAAGTCTTTATAGTTTGGAGCATATGTCAAAGAAAATAATCCATCTTTACAAATTTGAGTATTAGCAGATCGTACTGGATTAATCTCTGATGTTAGATCTAATCCGCAGTTATTCTCTGCCAACTACGGAGCTGTGATAATCCCAGATTAGACAAGCACTGGTAATTCAGTGCCTTACCCATGGACTTGTTGTCCTATTCGACTGCTTGCCTCAGCTTCAAGGTTATCCAATGTCAAACAAATAAACTGGGTTAAGTGAGTTTCCACCGACAAATGATATGAGAAATGATAAGTGGGAGAAACATATTTTTTGATCAGTATCTAATATATTTGTTCAAATGTCTTGATGCTCAGTAACTGGCTCTGCAAGACTGAACAAATCCAATGAGCATTCAACACACACCAAGCCTAAATCCCCCTTTACTGCTCAGCTGCACTCCTTTGGTATTTCGCCATGCTCAGTATTCAAAGCATGGTCAGCTTTAGAATACCACTCCCTCTGCGTGCGTGCGCGTGTGTGTCTCTGCCCTTTTCATCGGCCCTTATTGGTAATCAAGAGACACAGAGATCTTTCCGCCTGCAGAAGGGGAAAATGGCCGCCTCCTCTGGCCCCCGAGTCGAGCCAACCTCAGCTTCACACAGTGATTTATGTGACTTATTATCGGGCCCCCACTGGCAGGGCCTATCATCTGAATTATAACTAAGGATTAGGCCGCAGGCTAATGTTAGCTCTGGGAGGGGAATTTGACCATGTGTTTTGGTTGTGGTGTGTTTCCTGTAAACCAGATTACAGGAAACATGCAGAGCTTCACAAATATGGGAAACAAGTGCATACAAAACTCGTGTCTTCTATAAGCACACATGAAAACTAATCTCACACACACACACACACACACACACACACACACACACACACACACACACACACACACACACACACACACACACACACACACACACACACACACACAGTAGAAACCAAGCGTGTAAAAGTGGGGGTAGCTGCAGTGCAGCTTAGATTATGATTCTCTAATAACATTGCCAACCTATCATCTCACTCCTAATGAGGGAAGAGCTAACATAGACACTCACACACAGGCACGCAGAGATAGTAAAGTCTCAATAATTTCAAATAAATAAATAAATAAATAAATTAAGTTGTAATCCAGATTATTTATAAAAATCCCGCTTACCAAATGAACGTGCATGCACTTAAAGCTTGAATAAAAGTGACATACATGTTGGGGACTACAGTTGGGATGTGATGGCTTGAGGCCCTTTTCATGTGTGACGCTCGATTCCAGCTTTATGAAGTAATGGCACAGTTTGACATAGCCTCCAGCTTCAGGATAACCCAATATCAGCCCTCGTGCTGACAGCAATTGTTTCATTTGAAGACATAGCACTCCAATATCACACAAACACACCAAAATCACACAGTGTCTGCCCCCAGACAAAATTGTAGTTTGCTTTTGTATATATGTCCAGTATAATTCTATGTTTATATAAATCTTGGGATTCCTGCCATCGAATCAGAGGAATCAATACAGCTGTGGTCTGTTTGGAATTCTCTATTCAAGTTGAAGAATATCATCGGAGCAATTTAATCAATTCCTATCAGAGTTCAAGGGCAGGAGTAGAAGAATCAATAGCACATGATAGTGCCCTTTGGAAAGATTCTGGATGTCTGTTTCCTCTGTGGTGTTTGTTTGACGGCATGAATTGAAAGCCCTTTCAGACATTTGTCTCTCCTTTAACATGTTTCAGCTCAAGAGTTTTGGTACAGACCCTCTGTGATATCTTTGGGTGACAAATTCCCCATATTGTTGCACTGAAAAGACCTTTGATTACCAACAGAACTGTTTTCTTCACTTGTTAATATGATTCCCCATTGAACTACGTAGCGACGTTGATGTTGGCTCTCCAAACATGGATCAAAGCGGCCAGACTCTCCTCCGCCTCCTCTTTCCATTCCCTCCTACACTTGTGCTCGTCTAAGGCTGCTTTGCCCTGCATATTAACACTGCTGTAATTGGACTTGTTGTTTGTTTGTAGCGTCTCGTGTTTGTTTAGATTATGTTTGAAGCCTAGCTTAATTAAATTGCGTCTTTGGTATTATGGTGTCCAAGTCATGTCGGACAATTCTCATTCAAGGGACGAAGTGAGAAAGAAAACAAGTAAAAATGAAGAGGGAGTTGATATAAGGATGTATGAAATAAGATGAAGCCTCTGCATTGTGCTGATGAAATACTATGGTTGTTAAACATGTATGGATTCATAAAGATAAGGAGTAACAACTAGATACATAAAGAGACAGAGAACAATAGGTATAAATGTGAACATAGACTTTATTGAATGATAACTGGCTTAGAGTTTGTATTGTCCTCAAGATTTCCAGTTCCCCCCCTGCCTCTGCTAATCTACCAGAAGCCACGCCTCTACATTTTTGTACGCGTATCACGGAACATAACAAGGTCGCATCGGGTTGCATTGATATAGGTCTATGGGTCAGGTAAGAGCCACAATCATATTTACCTGTTTGCTGTTGTGACGTGCGGCCTTGTTTCCATGCACAGTTCTGCATTCACTTTGATTGACAGTCTCAAAAACATGAAGTCAAAGCTTATTGGCTACTCAGTAGTGATCGTTTCCATTTGTATTGGGGTCTATAGGACGAAGGAGGGACTTATATACATTAATGTATATGAATGACCATCTGCAGTAGACCATAGTAAAACACTAGTGAGGTATTTTTATGTATCTCAAAAGAATCATACATGAACATAGATTTCTCAGAAACTCTGGATATCAGCTTTAAGTCTACTGTCTTAGAATAAGTGGTAAATGTGATTTGAATTGTGCTCATCACAAAGCAGCACGAGACATTCCCACACTTGATTACTTACCTAACATACATGTTTTTGAACTGTATGTAATCAGAGTTTGGAAGAGAAGCACACAAAACAGGGAGAACATGCAAACTCCACCACTTGGCTGCCACTAGTTTAGGTTAAGCAACAATTATTTTTTTTTTTAACTAGAAATTGTCACGTTTGTTTGTTTGACTGTTAGCAGGATTATGTCAAAAGTACCCAACAGATTTGGACAAAACTTTAACCAAATAAAGATATTAGGCCATGAAAGTTACATTAACATTTGAAGGGGATCTGGATCAGAGAGGCACTCTGATACTCCCTCCCAGTCTCCTCCTCTGGAAATGCACAAAGTGGCGCACGAGCGCTGAACGTGCACACGCATAGGTTGACAGTCTGAAGTTGCATCAAAACATCTTCTAGTACGTATTTTGTTGCCAAAAATAAATGTCATCGTCATGGCTACGTGTTAGCACCGTGCACGAGCTTCACTATATATCGCGTCAGCCAATGAGGAGGCTCCTTCGTGGGCTCTGCTCACCCCTCCTTTCTCTAAATCCTGTGATTGGCGCTGGAGGATGTGACCGCCACGATTTTGTCTTCCGGGGTTTAATTAACTAAAATACTTAATTGTTAGGCACAGGCAGCACGCAGACATACAATTTTTTCAGAAATGATTACCTTTACGATATACTATATACAGTGTTTGGAATAACGGCGTTAGGTAAAACTAATGACTTTTTACGCCGTTACAATGGCGTTAACGTTACTGAACGTTAAATGCGGTGCGTTACATGCATTGATTGAATGAACTGTTATCCTAAAGCACCTCTGGCTTCATACGCAGCTGTAGCGAGGAGGCGGGTTAAAAACAAGGTGAGCGATTATGATTGGCTAAGGCGGCGTCATGTTTCATGGTAGCCAATCAGAGCCAGTGTTTTCAGACATGTGCCAGCACACGCGCCACACACACAACCACTACAGATTTGATGAAGCAGTCTGACGAAAAGTTGTCATTTTTAAGGTGATGATACAAACACTACTTTAAATTAATTATGGTCAAAGGCAAGAACGTGTATGTGAAGTGTTCATTATATCCAGGAGTGAAGACTTTGTCCACATTCGTTGTAAACAACTCAAATTTAATGAAGCACCTCACAACGACACACGCATCTAAAAAAATCTGAATTCTTTGACAAATAGCAACTTTTTTTTTTTTTTAACAGTAACACCAATATTTACTTTCCTTGGTAATGAGTTACTTTTATTATAGAGTAATTCAGTTACTAACTCAGTTACTTTTTGATCAAGTAGTGAGTAACTATAACTAATTACTTTTTTAAAGTAACGTTCCCAACACTGACTATATGATGCTAATAAGAATCTTTTTTTTAATTAAAGAAAATAATTTGAGTACCCCAGCTTTAATCGGGATGAAAGTTTCTTCCAAGCCTTTGAAATGTGAATGATCATGGTACTATGATCAGGATCACTCATCCAGATAACGGCTAATGTCTAGCAAAGATGACATTTGGTACTTGGCAGAGGTTTGCGCTCTCTGAGAGCTCTTATTATATATTATTAATATTAAATACAGTTTAGATTTTTTTTTTTTTAATTCTATGACTCCTTTGATATCTTTGGTTTGCCTGAGTTATTTTCACTCCTGAAATCCAACTCTAATTGTCCGAGTTTCAATTCCACCAGCCACTGTGGGACTGTGAAGTGTGTTTATGATGTTGAGTCTGGAGAATGTGAAAGATACTCACCAGACCATAGAACACTAAATATAACCTTTAAAGTCTGCCTTTTCTTTGTAAGTCTCTATAGACTTTAACTTTGCACTTAGTGAAAGTCATTACAGCCACCCTTTGTGTATGCAGGCACTATAATCTGTTGATCTCTGGGATACAGAAAAGCTGGATCATATATGTTAGTGTGTCTGTGTTTCCTAGAGCTTTGAACCCCCTGCAGGAAACCTGGTCCCACCTTTGTCCTTCATACCAGCACCTTCCCACAGCCTCTCACACCAGCCAGACATGAACTAATGGAGATAGTCTGGCTATGATAGATTACAGACTGCCAGTGAGTGTGCTGCCAACCATCTAGCCTGAGCTAACTGGAGTAGTGCTCTCAAATGTGAGGTTTTGTTGAGCCATCTGACAAAATGTGTCTTTCAGCAGGATAAATTTATTGCCAAATATAAGCTCACTATTTCTCTTCTATATACTGTATCTATCCTATATTTTAAGGTGTTTGACCTGCTGGTTAAGGCCAGCTGTCGAGGAAATTGTTCTGGCACGTGTGTTTTCCGCTGCTGCTTCCTCCCTCTGTCCTGCAGTTTAATCAATACAACCCTCCACAAGGCCATCTGTGTGTGTGACGTGTATGGATTTATGTATGTTTATGTTTCTGCATGTGTGTGGGTCTGGGAGTGAAGAAGAGAAAATGTAAAAAAAAAAACATAATTTTTCCAATTTGAATGAGATCCTATATCATAGAGGCTCTGTTTGGTCGAGTATTTTGTCCCAAGGCTCGTGGTAATGGCAAATTTATTATTACTTTTGTTGTGGTTCTGTATATTTTAGCAATTTGCTCTCTAAAAAAAACAACACGAATTTAAACTATTATCTTATTATTTGTTTTTTGAGAGGAATGATATAATAACCAAATTGAAAAGTTTACATTGTTAAATATCATGGGTTACATATCATCATAAGTGGCACCTTGAGGCCTTATGTAGCTGTATATGATCCCATACAGTATGATTTATAGTAATACAAAACAGCATATAGCAAAACTTGTATTCAGTAATTTAAGACTTGTTTTGAAAGTACTATTTCATTTTTCATTTAAAGATATTACAGGACATTACACTGAGATAATGAAAAACTTGCAGAGACTGGTCTAAGGCCGATCTAAGCTATTGCGTGGCTAACAGAGACAGACCTGTGCAACTGTACAACATCAAGTGGGTGAATAACCAATTCCTAGAAATTTTATAATTATCCCTTTGATGTAAAAACATCACAAACACTGACATCTTATGAAAAGTGTTTAAGTGTAATGCATTAGCAGGCAGTGACGTGCTGTAAACAAGGGAACGTTGAATCTATTGCACTGGCCAGGGAAGCTTATCAGCTGCACAGCCTCATGATATTAGGGATGATATTGGTAATAATAATAGGCTTGTTCTTCAAATATCCACTCTAAATTAGAAATCCTTTTCTAATTATCTGTACCAGTGTAGCCCTGCTTAAAGGTGCAGCCCGTAACTTTCAGATCCCTCCTTCCCCATCGCTCTGCTAACAAGCTAACATTAGCCCGACAGCAACATCACAGTAATATTAGCATATTACTGCAGCGCTTCTCTCACAATGTGTACACACCAATCTATCAGCAGCAGCAGCGTAACAACACAGTGTCAGAGCAGCACGCACACAAACAAACAACACATGCACTACAGAGTTCTAGTGTAACAATTACAAATCAAACATAATGTAAATCAAGCAGCAAAGTCGCCTATTCCATTTTCTCCTCCTCCAGACCATACACTGTAAAAAAAGACAGCGCTCAATGAGCCTGTTTTTTTTTTTTCACACAAACTACTAGTTTCATGTAAAGCTGTCCTTACAAAGTGACAGCTTTAGCAAATATGACAAAAAGTCACTTTTATAAGACTTACGGACTGCACCTTTAAAGGGGGGTGATTCTTGTCCTATATTATTGTCGTTTTGTGAGTTTTTCTTGTCATTTTGTATACTTTTCTGATTTTCGGTATTTTCATTTTATTGCCATTGTTATCTTATCCTGTTTTTTATAGTCATTTTTATTATTATTAATAATAATAATAATAATAATAATAATAATAATAATAATAATGCATTTTATATAGCGCTTCATCATAGACAATCAAAGTCGCTTTACAGAATTAAGGCATTATTCTTTCACTCCACACTTAGTGGTGGTAAGCTATTATTGTAGCCACAGCTGCCCTGGGGCAGAGTGACAGATGCGAGGCTGCCATAGTGCGCCATTAGCCCCTCCTACCACCACCAACACTCACTCACTCACTCACTACATTCATACTAGGCAATGTGGGTGAAGTGTCTTGCCCAATGACAGATACCACTGGTGACTGCCACCCCCACTGTGACACACAGTGGTCTCCCATCCAACTACTAACCAGGCCCAGACCTGCTTAGCTTCTGAGATTTAATGAGATCGGGCAATGACAGACTGCTATGACCCACTTTTTGTGTGTTTTTGGAGTCATTTTGTATGATTTTCTCTCATTTTGTATGTTTTTCTTGTCATTTTGTGTGTTTTTAGAGTCAATTTGTGCATTTATTTTGGGGTTGGCACAAAGTTGTGCTGTGGGCTGCATGCGACCAATGTCTGCCATAGAATCATTCATGTCAGTCTGCTTTTACAGTTGCTGAATGAAACAAAAGGGTTTTTAGTCACACCACACCCTCACCACATCGTTTTTTTTCCTCACGTCCTTTACATATTTGAGTCCGTTTTTCTTTTACATTCTTTGTTCTTTTTTTATTTATTTTTTTTAATTATTTTTACCAATGTTTTCTTATTGGGAGTTTTAAATAAATCTGGCTTTTTTTTCCCACTTTCCCTGCAAACCAAACACCCTCCTAATTCTAGGTTAGATAATGAAAACATATGTAATTGAAATTCAGCAGAGTAAACAACTCTCTTTTTACAGAAATGTAAATCCCAGTGTGGTTTCTGACAGGATGTAATGGAGGCTTTCAACAGGAAAGATTAACCTTAAAAGGCTCAAGTATGTGGAAATCTCTGCAATATTTGCTCGAGCAATTGAAGTTCTGAAAGTTCAGTCGACCAACCACACTTTACTTCAACTGAAAACAATTTGAGAGAACATGCAAAGTTCTCACATAAACACACCAAAGCCAGCTAGATAAACTAAATACACATGAATGACTGGATAAGAAAATGAAAATAAATATATAAGAAATCTATTTTATCTGTATCTTTTTTTTTTTTTTTTTTTGCAGTTTTATTTGTTTTCTATTATTTTCTATCCCCCTCAGTGCCAGCCGTTTTTGAGCATTTTGACTGATTTTAAAGACCCACAGAATATTTTGAAATCTGAAAAATGTTTCTGGCTCGTTTCATTCTTTTGTAATCAGCCATTTAATTGAGCAAGTTTTACACAAATCTTCAGTTTCAGAGCAAAAACCTGAGAAAAAAGCCTTTTTGTAAAAAAAAAACCCTGTCAGTGACTTTAAAGCTTTTTTTTTGCTTTAGTGACAACTCTAACATCTGAACATTGTTTCCTTATATAAAAAAAAAAAAACACAGACCGGGCTTTTGATGGCAAAATTATTATTATTTATCTATCTGGGTCAGCGTTGAATAGATTTCTTACTGTATTTTGGCGTTATTCCAACTTTCTCTCCCATCAGTCTGCACACACGCAACTTCCTCTTCCTCCCGGACATGCAGAGGGTCACTGCTTACCCCGTTTTTTATGGTTTTATCTCACAATCGCCACACTATCCATGAGTTCCAAACTTGCTCTGGTCGGCGTGTGCGCTGCTGGGAACGTCAGCTCTGCACGTAGCGCCATTTTCTGTCTCGTAAACTCCTTTCCTCTCTCCCTCTTAGCTCTGCTGAGCATGGATGATCTCTCATGCTGCTGAGGTGTGTGCACATAGAGAGAGAGAAGCGCTGCAGTAATATGCTTTTAACAGTGCATGTTATAATACTGTGATGTTGCTGTTGGGCTAACGTTAGCTTGTTAGCGCCTCTGAGGGAGGAATTTTGGAAAGTTTGGAGGCAGGGCAAGAGAGCAGCGGAAAGGGAGGGGGAGAGAGGGATCTGAGAGTTGCGGACTGCACCTTTAAAGAGTGCACGTTATAGAAAACCCACACATTTATTACTTATACTGACTCAGAGTATTTCCTTTTTCTTAGTCTGCATTGTGTGTCCTCAGCACTGTAGATCAGACTATTATGGTTCAATAACCTTGTAGTGACATTTACTGGTGAGGAAAATTATTACAAATGCACTGCTTCAGGTTTCACGCTCCACAGTTTGCTTTTATTTCTGTATTTTAACCAGTACAAAAATCACAGGGTTGGCAGATCACACTTTGTTCTTTCCCATCAAAACAAAATTGCTCATTTATCACATGAAAATACAACAAATTGCATTCTTTTCAAACCCGAGCAAAACTTAACACAGTAAATGCTGTTATTTTAGGTTTTCCATTCCCAAATAGTTTTTTTTTAATGAATTGTTGTAATTGTATTTAAGTTGTGTAGTGAGTAAAATCCTTGTCATGTTGGATTGTTTCTTCTGAATCAGGTTTTTGCTGAAACTGTGTCACTGTGCAGTAATTTGCTGCAGAACTTTTTCCTGTGAACTATCAATCACCTTGACAGAGGTGTAATTACAGACCATAGATTTTGATGAATCACGCTGGGAAACGGACTCTGTGAATTACTGAATTGAATTAAATAGTGTTATGAAAACTAATAATTTCAGCAGCGTATTTGCCAAGTTATTTGGAGATATAATTTATGAAGGTGCTCAATGCAACCAAGCAAGACGGTGAACCTGCTTTTTTTTCATTTCACTGTTAATCAAACATGTTGCTGCTTGTTATTAACAAACTACTTGGGCGAACAAATAAACCACACGGTGTAAACCAAAACACTGCTGCGTGCATTCTCCCATGTTTCATTTCTACTTCCTGAACCAAGGTCATAGTATTGTACTACGCTCTCCCAAGGTCATCTGAACACATCCGTCCTTGAGGCTTTTCTCACAAACCTTCTGACCTCAGAAGAAATCGAAAGTCCTGTTCTGCAAGAATGAAAAAAAATGTCAATGTCTTAGTTGATTCAATTAGAGCAAAGAAGGGTGTGAGATAAAGTCAGTGTTGTTTCTCATGACGAAGGTAACACTCAATATTGAGCTATGTTAATTAGATCTCTGCAGTTAAAACCAATGACTTGGGGAAGCAGTGCGTCCACTTTCTCCTAACCAGGATCAATTGGCCTGAGAACAACTCTACTTGTGTTTGCTTAGTAAGATTTGCATTAAGAAATACATTCCCAGTGAGGCATGAAAGTTCAAAATGAGCTGATAATGTACACTTCTGGTATTCAAAGGTCATAATTAAAGTGTTAACTATTATTTAAAGCAAGAATTCAACCACCTAGAGGTGCAATTTGCGTTCCTCGAAAGTTCACATATGACCTATAACAGTATGGCCAATGCTACATTAACACAATTCTGAAATAGGCATTTTCAAGTTAAATATTCTGATCTTCTTCTTCAAAGCGTCAAAATATCTCCAAAACATGGCTGGACCAAGATAGTAGGAACAATAAAGACATTATTTATTGTAAAAATCTCACTGTTGTTAATATATTTTTGTTATGGCAGCTTTTGCACTCACCCTGATTTTTATTTGTATTATTTTTTTTCTACTCTTATCTTTGTTTCATGTTTATTCTATTTAAAATGATTGTTGTTTGCACTGACTGAAGGGCTTTTGGTATTTCATTATACTTGTTGTAATGACAAATAAAGTTCTATTCTATTTTATTCTATTATTCCTTGGGTGATTTGTGGCCTTCTTCCTTAAGTAGGAGGTCAGAAAACCCAGAGTTCCAAGTTGCCTTGAACGCAGCATTATTGAAGGTATTGCTCCATTTTCACACGATCGCATGTACCACCCTGTCCACACTCAAACAGCTGTGATTTTAGCCTGATGGCACCATATATAGAGCCCCTTTAAGACAGAGTGATTGACAGTTGCTATTTTAATTTGTTAAATAATATGATTGAGGTAGTTTAATCATATTATTGTTGATTTTAAGTTTTTAATGCTGATTTTAATTGTTTTTACTGCTCATTTTAATGTTCTTATTGATGATTATTATTTTAAACTGTTTTTTGTTGCACTTTATAATCATGTAAAGCACAGTGGATTGCCTTGTGTATGAAATGCACTATAGAAAAAAATGTGCATTACCTTGCCTAGTTATTAAATAAACAAATGATTTAAAACTGTGTCAACTTTTATAAAGGATTTTTTTTACTGTAATCTATACATTCAATATACATGTAATATAAAATGCTCTGTAAGCTGCCATTGGTACTAAGTATATCATCTTGTAACAGAAGAACACAAGTGTATTACGCTAAGATATTCCCATTTCCTCTCAGTGTTTACATTTGTAATATATACACATTGCCCATGTTTATACACATTCATATTCACCCCTTTTTTCCATGACCTTTAAAAAGGTTGGTTTTAAGCCTGTAAGTCCTACATCGTAAGTACAGATTGTCAAAGGTCGTGCACTCATTTTGCATTTTGCAACCTTTTTTTGTACATAATCAGTCATGATGTAGAAAAATCGACGAACCCAGACTTACACAATGCGGGCTAATTAGTAATGGCATGAGGCAATTACAGAAGAAGGTGCAAACTGAGATTTGATGTGTGAGAACTCTACATGAACTCAAATGTTACACAAATGTAGAACCAACAGTGGGTTGGCTCAATAAATCAAACAACATGAGGTGGGATGGCAACTAATTAGCATTAGGATAATGTTGAGAAAGATTATAAAAGGAAAGTCTGAATGGAGTGGATGTGATGGACCATTTAACTGGCAGCTGAGTTAATTCAGGAAGGACAGATGATAAAATGAATTCCCTCAACTGATGCTATGCAAACACTACAGATTAGAGCTCAAGGACATCACTGATCCAGGCTACATGGAATCAGCTTTGTTTAAGGATTGAGCCATGTGGATGATGAGATCACGTTGTAAGGAGACGTGATTGCATGAGGCGTTGTTGACCAAGCTGAAAAATGCCCCAGAGAAGAAGCAAGAAGCCTGTGGGAATGGAGCAGCCTGTGATGGGCCAAGCAGTCTTATTTTACCCAAGGTTGTAGGAGAGAGAAAGACAGAGAGAGAGAGAGGAAATGCAGAGGAGTAACCCGTGACGGGCTCCTCCATCCAGTGCTGACTGGAAGAGCAGGACTGTTTGCATGGGCTGTCAGGGTCTTACATGGCTGACAATGAGGCAACAGCAGCAAAAACCGCTCCTGAGGGCAAATTCTGACTACTGAGACGAGACAAACAAAAAGCCACAGGAGTACCTGAATAAAAGATGTCAAGACTCACAGTGATGGGGTGAAGGAGGATGGCTGCAAACAGACTATACGCAAACTATGAGGAGAGAAAGACAATGACAGACAAAACAAAAAATGTGTTTGGGTAGAAGTACTGTGAAAGACATTGACAGAATGGTAGAGGAATTTCAGTCTTCTAATGGATAGATCTGTGCTCAGGATGATAGACAGAGCAAATAGACTCTTGAATGGATTGCAGACGAAGAGGCAGAGAGAGATAATTCCTTAAAAAGTGGCCTCAGGCTCAGAAGCTAACAGATTGTTGGAGAATCGAGCTCCAGACTTTTGAGAAGTAGTTACTACAATCCATGCACAGATTTCGACAGATAAATTAGAAAGATCTTGGACCTCATGGGGAAGACTGAAGAGGCTGCTCTGGGCTGAGGGACAGCGTACTTTAATGGTAAAACTGGGAGATCAATTCAAGTCACATTTCTTGACAAAGTGTTACAGAGTGTTACAGTAGGACTATTGTAGATGACTATGTTTTCCGGGGACGTTTTTAGAGTGGAGAGCAGTGTGCTCGAGGCTGTTCATGTTGAGGTGGTAATTAAAAGTGAGTTCGAGCCACACGACTTTTGAACCAGAATGAAACAATGAGTTGCAAACAAAATCTCATAATATCGTTTTAAAAGCATATCTGATGAACTGAGAGTTACTCAGGATGCTGCTGCTGACCAACATTTTCATCAGATAAAGACATAGTGTCATTCAAAAAAAAAAAGGTTCTGTTGATTTTCACTGTAAACACTTGGTTTATTGACATTGTTGGAATGTGTCGTGCCATTGCATTGTGGGATGTGAAGTTCCATGGAGTCTTTTTACTTCATTCCTAACGTGATTTTGTGTTAGCAACCAAGTAAACGTAGCGCAAAGTGAATTGCCAAAACATGGCGGGTGTTTATTGTGGGCGTTAAGTTATATATCTCAGAAAATACAGAGGAACAAACGACCATATTTTCCGTATAGAGCGAGACACTGTACAGTATTTGCTGTTTGCCAAGAAACTTACAATATTCCTGCAATAATCCACAAACAAACACTACTCAGGACAAAAAGAGATTTAAGTGTATTCTGAGTTTCAACTAATGATTTCCTTTACACATTGAACTCACCTCCTCACTGCCCCCGCCCCACGCCTTCATATCAGCCCATTTACAGTTTTTATGCTCAGTTTTTACTGTAACCATTAGAACCGCTCTTTCTTACCTTTTGCCCCAGCCTCAGAGTGGTGTAATTGTAATTCTAATATGGTGATTTGGTAACTTTATGTCATTTATTATTTCCCTACTATCTACTAAACCCAGCTGAACTATCTTACATTTTAAAACCTTATTGTAGCATTTAATTCTGCACTTCCTGCCGTAAAATGCAAACATATACTTGTGCTTCTATGTGTGTGTGTATTTTATTTTACGCCATATCATTTATTATTGGTTTTATTTTTTAAGAAAATGATTCTCCTCGTTAGTTTTTTCTTCTTCTCTATCTTTCTTGTTCGTTGGTCTCAAGCCTTGGCCACATTCTGTGTGTGTATGGAGGGATGGGATGATATGTACAGGAGCAATGGCTACATAATGTGATTGACCACATGGATGTGAAAAACAATGTGCTTTTACCCAGTATGTAATGTAACTATTAAACTGTTATCTGTACCTATGGTGTAAACTATAGGAAAAAAACAAATAAAAAATTGGATTTAAAAAAAGAAACATGCCCGCCACGCTCTCTCGGTCACACAGCGGCCTGGCGCGTGGCTGCGCATGAGCAGCATGAATTCGGCTTTGAGTCTGTCAGCGCATGTTTCACAGAGATCATTTAAAAAAATGTCAACATTTTTTTTTTATCATTCTTTATTTGTGAAGCAAAACTCTCCCACACACTGTCTTTTGCAGTCAATAGTTTTTTCATCATCAAATATTTGTTACACCATTGTTTGTCTTCATTATGAAAGTGTTTTGCATTCACTCAGTTTTTCTGAATCATTTTTTTTTTTTTGGTTTGTTTTTCTGGCTATTTTTTTTCTGTTTTTCAGACAGACGTTTCTCCAGGATCAGTTGGACAGATATGGCATGTTTAGTGGTTATAAAATGATGCATTTCAGGCTGGCTACGTGGTCACTCAATACACGATTTGAAGACTGCTGAAAATACTGGATCCGCACAGTGTCCAGCTGAGGCGCTGGTGGAGAATTTGAAGCGTGCAGCAAGGAGTAGTCGCCATAGGATGGCGGGATTACCAAGTATCTCGATAGTTCAGGGAAAAAAGATTACATGTAAAAACAGAAAAAAAAACAGGTAAAAATGACTCAAAAAATCTGAAGAAAATTACTCTGAAAAATAGAAAATCAATTAGTCCAAAAAACAGAAAAAAATAGCCCAAAAAATCAATTATTCAGAAAAATCTGAATTTTGTTTCAAGTGAATGCAATGCACTTCATTTAGAATGAATTTTTTATATCAGCTATTTCATGACGCCCCCATTCAGACATGTCTAAATAAGGCAGGATGTATTAAATCACTGCCAAACAAATGCATCCATGCATTTTAGAAGCAAGCGTACATTTGGCAGCTGACTAAGTAAATACTAAAACAAAAATTTAATGATGGTTATGCAATTAATGATGACTGAAGTGATCAGTGGTGTAATGGTATTGTGCAGTCCATGTGCTGCAACCATCAAAAACCAATGATGGTATTTATAAAGCTGAAGACCGTGCGTGTCCATTTGTATGCGAGCCCTGACGTGGATCCATACATGTGATTGTGAATAATGAATCTGCTGGGATGCACGCTCACTCACTGCTGCCCTCATGTCTCCCCCGGCTCTTTTCTCAACCACGGACACAGAAACACATCAATCATCTCTCAAGGCCCGACACTTCACTGGACATGGAATATAATACGGCTCTTAAGATGTAGGGCAAGAATATGATCTCTGACACCCTTTAGTCCTGCTTTGCAACTGCTCTACTTACAGCCTCCAGATAACAGTTGATCTGTGTTCAGCGTATTTATTTAAAGGAAATATAAGATGGTGTATTGAAATCCAAGACGCCTCGTTCAATTTGTGAACATTTCACCGCACCATTAGGGTGTTCATGATAGGCTGTTTTCTACGTGACGGTTTACACAGCCAAAAACACATTAATCGAATAATAATGACCTCGTGAATTTTGCAATTTCTCTAATGTTTACCTGTCATTGACTTTCCCAGATCAGGGATCTTCAGCAGGGTTAGCAAAAAGAAGACACTAATTTAATGTGAGTATTTCTGTATGTGTGTGTGTGTGTGTGTGTGTGCGTCATTGTTGCTCATTTTCTGGTGAAATGAAACCTCCCTGCAGATATTCCTTCATTATCTGGTGTCTGTACGTGTAGGCACAGCTGTCGTCTCCTCTACCGGGAATAAGTGTCATTGTCACCAGTAAAATAACTTAGTTTCACCATATACTTGTTTACTTCCTCCTGGCAGACAGACATCATATTTTCTGGAGAATAATTTTTCTTGGGCTGATTATTCACAGTGTTTAATTTATGGGCGTGAATTGAAGTGCTGGACATTTTATTTTTATTTTTCTAAAAGCATAATTTATCAATATTTACCTATGTGTTTATTGACAAAAGCAAAGCTATTCCACTGACTGAAATTAATATTTTTTCAAAAGCTGTTTTAAGAAGTGAAAAGTATTTATAGACGTAAAATGCAAAGTCTACATTCATATGCTTAATTTTAAAAAGAGGAGCATTGTTGTATGTAAATTCTTGTTGTAGATCATGCAAAGTCACTTCCCACATCATAAAAATAATAAAAATATAAAAACAGGTTTGCTTCTGCACTTTTTTCCATTGCCACCAAAAATAACCGCAGCACCTCTGAGCAATAGGAATGAGAAGAGTTGTCAACAGGTCAAATAATGTGCTATTGCAAATGTTAAAAGAGACACAAATGTGCAGGAATGAACCACAGTACATGTCTGCACATGAAAGGCATGATTGGCTTCGTCTTTGCTTTGCAAATCATTGAACTATTGTGTTTTTTTTGTTTTGTTTTTGTTAAGTCCTAATTTGTCTTTAGCATTTAAATAATGCCATTTCTTACAGTGAACAGGGCACAGGTGAGAGAGATCTATAGCACTTGGTAATTTTTTTTTGCTACCAATTATTACCTCTGCCAAGGAGGTCATATTTTGACCAACGCTTATTTATTTGTTTGTTTGTTAGCAGGATTACATCAAAAAGTACATTGGATTTTAACCACAGATAGACCTTATGCCATGAAAGATTTCATTAAAGGCACACCGTGGGCTTTTTGACCTAAAGAGTTGACCCATAGAGTTATTTTAACTGATTTCTCAAGCGCTTGACAGTGTCAATGCTCCGAGAGAGGCTTCCCTCTTGAAATACCGACTATGTACAGTAAGTTTGGAGGAGACGGACCGTCTTTCACCAGGTCATGTGACCTGGAGAATGCCTGGACAACGTATCACTCTACGGCAGTCACGTGACCACAGGCTCAGATATATACGGTATATTTCCCACGTGACGTCACAACATACGGGCATTTTCCGACCCGCGCCATTGCTGTGGCATTGAAACGAGTTTTGTGTTGGGTTAATGGTGCACTAATCGGCGCGATAGTTCAGTTAAATGTGGATTCTTTAGTAAGGAAAGTCGGCAAGTCAGATCCGTACCTTCGGGATAAAGATTGGCTCTCGCCGCGGCTACAGTCTATGGGCTGGAGGAGCAGCCGCCACCACCGCTGGCTGCTCCTCCAGCCCGTAGACTGTCGCCGCGGCGCGAGCCCAGCCCCGCTTCGCACCCCAACCCTTAGAGCCAATCTTTATCCTGAAGTTACAGGTCAACTACTGTCTGCATACACAATCAAAAGACAAGGGAGTCTGGCCCGACTGACTAACTGTTGATTTTTGCGACAGTGCTGCGGTGCTTTTGGCCACTAGGGGCGCAAGACCTGTAACTTTCACGTCAAGCGCCCCTAGTGGCCAAAAGTTACACAGTGTGCCTTTAAAGTTTAGAGGGGACCCAGATCAATATACAGGTACTATATCTGGATCAGTTTAAAAAATTCATAAATGTGTATCTTTTATCATTGGCAAAATTCATATTTTGGTTCCTAATTAACCAAGCTGTATAAATGTTGACTCAGTTATACATTTTTTGAGCGGCAAACAGGGTATTTTACCACCTGGCAAAGGTTTGTGCTTTCTAAAAAACTAAGAAAACCAAAGCCCTATTCTTAATGGTCAGAGATTTTAATTTGCTTTCCAGTCTTTCTGAATAGTTTGCAATATCTATGTGGACATTAAGGAATGAGTTTAACCTGTGGTTCTTCTGTAAAATGGGTGCCATAGTTTAATATATCTATGTATGTTCAACTTTCGCAATAAATTGGAGACACTGTATAAACTGTATAGTTAAAAAAAAACAACGAACTGGAAAATGTATAACCTTATTTGAAATGCCATGAACTTTTATTCCAATCAAACAGGTAAGGAACTAACAATGATAATTTAGATTTATATTAGTTTGTAAAAGAGTTTATGCTAAACTGTGAGGCATTGGAAAAGAAAATAGTAAACTGCAGTCAAGGTGCTTGGACTTTTCTAAGTATTTAAAATGTATTCCTTTCACTATGTTATGATCATGGAAAAAAGGTCAACAATCCCTTTCTTGATGCCGACCATCCACGTTTTCAGCTAAAATCTGCCAATCAGTTTAGGAAATTCTAAGGGTTTTTTTTTTTTTTTTTTTTTACAGTTTTATGAAACCAATTACTGGTTTACTGTTCTAATAAAATGGCTAATGTCACTACCAGCGTTTTTCAGCTCATTCTTCTCATGATCTTTCTCCCACATTCCCACCTCGGCTCTTGCTTAAATGCCATTTTTCCACAACTTTACTACCTTCTTTATTTTGATTAATCTTAAATTTTCTATGAAATATAGAAAAAGTTACAGATATGGAATAATCGGTGCAGTTATATCTCATTTGACTTATAATCAAAGTAATTTCTTAACTTCAATTTAATTAACTTCCATGTCGAGCTCCCTTTTACTGATTCAGATGATTGTAGCTGCAATGTCAGAGTAGGACATGCCAAGCTTTTGAGAATGAAAGCTAGGCCTACTTTATTGTTTGTATTAAGGATTTGTTGCAGGCAGAGAATGCAGAAAGGACAGACAGAGCCTCTGGTATTGTCTAACTGTCTGATATTTTGTCTACCTGTAGCTTTTAAAGCAAGGATGCTCAAAAAAAGCTCCTGCTGTCACAGGTTTTTGCTGACAGAGTGAGCCCATCTGTGCCCTTGCTTGTTCTGTAACGGTGGATATTGAGACGAAGTAATGGAAAAAAAAAAAAGCTGCACAACTGTCGTCGGTCACAGCCCAGTGCACATCTCCCCCTGCTGCCTCCAAGCTCGACCTGTGCACGTGCTGTGTGTGTTGTACACAACCTGACCACCTCAAACACACACATAATGCACACAACATGCACAGTCACAAGCGCAATCCTGGACAGGCAGACAGATGTGCAGGACGACTTTAACACAGTGAGTGCTTTTACGCACATATGCACACACCTACACATATAAACACACACGAGGCTGCCAACTGAGAAGCAGACTTGACAGTAACATCTGGGAGGTCACTTGTGGTCCTGGTTCTTTCCGCTGCTGCAGTTGAAAAAAGAATATATTTCTGGCTCCTATATATTTTCTTCTGCCACTTTTAGACTGTTTTTCTTTATTTTTTGCCACATCAATGAGCAATGTAGTCAAATCCCTCCTTTTTACCATCCTTTTATAGCCCTAAATGTATGCCCACAATCGCTGCTAATGCAACTTGAGTCGTAGCAACAGTACACGAGGGAAGAAGCAAGAGAAGCTTGTCCTGAATATGTCATAGTAAAAATAATATCTGGGGTGCTGCTTTCATTGGCCTGACAATTTTTTGGTCTCGAGCAACAATTTTGGGTGTATTATTCAAATTTTTAGAAGTATAAATATAAGTACAAATGTTATTTTACAAATATCACCATTTTTCTGTGACACTATCAAAAATTGATGTTTCTTCCCAGAATCCATAAAAAAAAAATGTAAACAAAAATATTTTTTTCTATGTCTGATTATGTGGTCATAAGTTGTAGTCTAGTTAAAACTGAATTGGGACAAAAGCATATTGTCCCAGCCCTACAAAATATGAAAAGGCATTCAGTTCATATGCAGATCAGTAGCTTCAGAAACATGCGCTTATATATTTATTTTTTTATTTATTTATTCAGTTCAATTCCGACATGGTTGCATTCACAGAAATTCATTTTTTTTTTTTTTTTTTTTTTTTTTTTTTTTTTTTTTTTTTTTTTGTTTTTTTTACATGCCGGAAAGGGCGACGGAAAAAAGCATTATGCTTATCTAGATCCGTCCCCTAATTTGAACACAGATAATTTTACATCCAACCTCGTTTCTTCCCTTTTTTTTTTTTTTTTTTTTTTTTTGTGATGTGTTCTTATATAAAGAAAATAGACACTTTGATGATTTTTAATGTTGTACTGATTAGGAGTGTGACGATATCTCGATACGGCGATATATCGAGATATTTTTCCACAAGATCAATTATCAATTTATTATTTATTTTTTTAAACCTTTTTCTGCTTTTTCACTAAAATGTGCAGGTACGTCTTCACAGAAATTTTATCACTGTTTGTTGAAATAACCAATATATTGTTTCCTGGAATATTGCACTATAATGGTGTCACTGGTAAGAAAGACACTATTTTTTGTTTACACAAAGCACTATTGGAGATACTTATTTATTTACATTGGTATGTTGACACTTATTTACAGAAATGTTGCACTAAAATAGTGTCACTGTTCATAGGACACTTATTCAATTTATTGTCTTTCAGAGATATAAAATAAAAATTGTATTTTTTCACTTAATCTTTTCGTTTCTTGTTATGTCATAGATTATCGTAGATTGATTTCTGACCAATATATCGATAATCGCAGTATCGTCATATCGTGAGATAATCGTTATCGTGAGCTTTGTATCGTGTATTGTATTGTATCGTGAGGTAGCCAGAGGTTCCCACCCCTAGTACTGATGCTGAAAAACCAAAACATGCCAATTACAGTAGCATATATTATTGTAATGCATGGTTGTAGCTGTAGGGGGCAGCACTGTCCGTACATGGCAGTGTTTTTTCAATTTTCTTTGTGTCGAATGGACACGACTGAATTTTAAAGCTTGCCACTGAGTTTGTGGAGTTAAACCACATATTAGCAGATGTAGAGCCGGAACTCTATCTCAAGTCCTCAACTGACATCTTTATTGTTTTTAAAGCAGAACTATGTAGCTTGTGCTTAGCGTTCCACCTAAAGGTCCTTTTAGTTATGTAAACACTCTTTACCCCCCCCCCCCCCCCCCCCCCCGCCTGCCCCACCCCACAGTTACATGCGCATTTTTGCTCTCCCAAGACGGTAGAAGAAGCATTACACATAGAACTGTCTGAAGATGTGGGTACTATAGATATGCCTTCCCCAAATGAATTCGTGTTTGAGCCCTCTAACGATCCGATTCCCATTTCTTTTTCTTCCGTTCCTCGGACAAAGGTCTTCTCTGCCTTTTTTTCGCTGGCTCCGCCATGATGTAAGTTTGAGAAAAGTGAATTTGTAGACAACCGTGATAGTCTAGCATTAGTGTGTATTGGGCTGTCGTAAAGCAATTCATGTAGAACGAGAACAGAGCTGCGAGACTGGGACCGGTCCGGAGGCAGGGAAAGTTGCAGGTGTGGTTTTCTGGCCAGAGACATTAGGGGGAGATGAAAGACCCCCCAATCACTCCATAAACAGTAGTATTCGCATCAGAGGGACTATGAGAAGGATTTATACTTGGTTTGCTTTAAGACTTCAGCGGGTTCAGTGAATTAGACTCAGTCACCTGTTGGAGGTACCAGCTTTAGTGGACCCTGGAACCCTTTGAAGGAAGAAGAAGAATTAGTGATTGTTCTATAAATTGGGCAGAACATGGATGATTTTATTATTTAAGTTGCAGCTATTTTTGTTTTCACCAGCGTTTATTTGTTGGTTTTTCTGTTAGCGGGATTATGTTAAAAGTGCTTTACTCATTTTGACAAAATTTCCACCAAAGACAGACCTAATGAGATGGAAGATTCCACAACATTTTGGAGAAGATCCAGAATAATATACTGATTCTGGGTCAGTTTCAAAAAATTAAAAATCCCTATCTTTTCATCATTGGCAATTTTTTTTAAATTCATATTTTGGTTGGTAATTGACCGACCTTTATGAAATCTGACTCAGTTATGTTGGGTTGATTACTCAATTACCCCAACGAGTTTCATCGGCATCGGATCCGGATTATGCATTTCATTGTGATTTTACATTTTTTTTACAATACATTTGGACCTACTGTATCATTAGTAATGGGGATATACATTTCTTCCATGTCTTTAAAGGTACAATGATCATGGTACCATGATCAGGATCACTGATCCAGATAACTGCTAGTATCTGGCAAAGAGGAGATTTGGTGCTTGGTTGAGGTTTGCACTCTTTAAGTGCTCTTGTTTCTATTTCAAAAAAGATTATAAGCATTCCTCATTGTACATTTAAAGTAAGATTCATTATTGTTTATTGCAAGTTACTGTACCTCAGGAGTTTTTCTGCTGCCCAGGTTGATATTCTGTTCCCTCCTCCTATCTTCTATCATCTGATACAACATAAATTTGAAGATATCTGTGGTATTGGTCTAGTATCTTTACGAGCAACATGAAAATAATGCCTTGTATGCTAAACAGGGAGAATAAATATCACAGCAACACAGGAGAGATTCCCAGCCTGTAGTTGCCTACAAATATTGCTGATGTTTTACCAGTCCAAGTAGAAGACAAATGAGCCTCGCAAGGCCATGTCTCACCACATGATCAATATCTATCTCTGTCACATGGCTAAATGAAAAAAAGACAATCTTCTGCTAATGTATCTCCTTTATTACTCGTATTTATCACCAAGTGAGATGAGAAGGGAAAGAAGGGGGGGTGGCAGCATCCTGGTGTGTTGAATATGAGCACCGTGAGTCACACATAACAGCCTGTCAGCTACAAACAGGCAAACGCCGCTTCTTTCCACCATGTGGAAATGTATGAATATGTTAAAACAGTCCTTCTTTCTTTCTCTTTATAGTATTTCCTGCAGCAGGAGTCTTCCTTAAGGAGTCACCCCCCCCCCCCCCCCGCCCCCCCCCTCCTTTCTTGACTAAAGCTTTAATTTTTGATGAATCTTGTAATAGCTTGAGCAGAATTGATTGAGGAAGTAGCCTTTGTGTGCGGGAAGACAAGCATGTTGGAGAAAGGGCGGCACCATATGTTGCGAATTAGAGATGAATTTTGGCTTTGTCTTAAGCAATGACTGATTTCGAGAGCGTGCCAGAGACCTGGAGGAGAGAAGACACTAAAGTGTAGGAAAAACCCTCCCCCTCATTTCCTCATCCCCTCCAACAAAGCAAGGTATTAAAGCAACACCTGTGGTTTGAGCAATGAGATATCAGAGCTCTCACTACTTTTCATCCTTCTGTCGACTCTCTGTTCTTACAATTTCCTCACCGCTGCGGCTGCATCCCTTTTTGGCCTGGGGTATATAATCTCTTCCACATTCGAAAAAAAAAAGAGGCAGAGATCCTGAAATGTAATAAACCAGGACTTTTTTTCTGGTTTGAGCTGAGACTTGATTGCCACTGCAGCGTTGGGGGAGCAAAGTAGTGGCAGGAGAGCATTTTGGTTGTTTTTTTTTTTTTTTTTTTTTGCCACAGAAATATGAGATTACTGACTAACAGATGGCTGATAATGAAGTGTTGACAGCTCGGGTGAAGGGCCGAGCTGAGCTATTGTATAGGAAATGATGGACAGAGATGTGAGAATAGATGGTATGAAGACTGATAAGTTTGAGATGGGGTTTCATTTGCTGCGTTTCCATTACCCTTGGAAATGCGCAAAATCTAAATAGCGCAATAAAAACTGGTAATGGAAACAACTGAATTTAAAAAAATACTCAATTATTGCTAAAAATTTTTTAAGCTTTCATGAGGAGGAGTTTCAGACGTCGTTTCGATATTGAAATGTGTCACAAAAGTGCTATGAAACACTTTTTCTACAAATACACGTCACAGAACATGACGTACATGGTCACATGACCACTTCTCTCCAAGTAAACTGAGGAGAGCGGGACATTTCTTAACATCATACTTAAAAATTATTACTGCCACATTAGACAGCAAACAACAAGTGTTGTGAGTGTTTGAGCGTCCAGCTTCCTGCAGCAAAGTCTCGCAGAATGAGATTTCACAGGAGTTACAAGGCCCCAGCCCAAAACAGCCTTCAATGGAAAGACGTTCAAAGCTCAAAGATGCTTTTATTTTGCAAAAATCTGTAATAGAAACCCAGCTATTCTTGTAAATTTTGAGCTTCTGTTCACAAACCTCAGAAGTTGTGGTGTAGTACTTACTACCAAGGGGACTGATAACTTTAAGCGAGGCACCCCGGGGTGGTGAAGACTTCTCCTTCCCTCATCTATTTGACTCCCACTACATTTTACTCTTTTTTTTCCGAGGCATTTTGTTTTCCTTTGATACTCCAGAAACACTTTTGAGGGTGTATTTGAATTGAAATTGATAATTTATTCTCTCTTATGTGCTCACGCTGTGTGGATATACACCATTTCTTTTTGAAGCGATTAGTATTGTCTTTGAAACATTATACTTGTGATTTTTCTTCTTTGTTGAATTTGGAGGAGATTTGTTTACTGGATCTCTTCGTTCCCTTTGAGATCAGATCACAACTGGTTGACATATACCACAGAGACAGTCCCGGTGGATGATGAAACACAAGGACACATGTGATGGTTAGGTACGGAGCTTGGACAGCATGGGGTCTAACAAACAGTCTTTGTGGAATCGAATGACGGGGAAATGTTATTTTCATCAAACAAGTTACACAGCTGAGAGGTGATTCAGAAAAGGGACTTGAAGAAGAACCGAGTTGGTTGAGAAAAACCAACATCTTCTAAACTTTCTTCTTCTCTCTGCCTGGATTGATGTTTCTTTTTTTTTTGGTCTTGGATTCAAAGGGAACTCATCATTCAACATAAGGTTGTTTCGAACACCGTCTCCCTCGGCTTCCTTTGTTCCCAGGAAATGAGCACCTGAAATCAACTGCCTCCTTTTCTGTTAGCAAAGAAATGTTCTGAAAAACAGCCATTTCGTTGAGCAGGCAATACCTCCCGCTGCTCTATATTACATCTTATTAGCAGTAGCCGCAGAGAGACAGCCCCCACCATGCCTCCTCCCCAAATCTCTCATTGTTTCCTGTGACTCTGAAGCAGCATGCTGCAGTGAAAAAAATGGTGGAGTAAGATGGTTGGATGGAAGACAAAGACAATTGCAAGCCGCTTCACAGTTTGGCAATTGCTGATGAACTTCGAAAGGGGTAATTTGAATAAATTAAATCCCAAAACAATTTAAGGATAATCCACACAGATGGGCCCCAAACGTATGAGAAACCTTTAGAACAGATACGCAATTAAACCTGGAAGCAAGGCAGATTTTCTGAAATCATCACTATTTGTTTGGCAATTGTGAGTGCTATACTTGGTCAGTTCAACATGTTTCAAATGGATTGATTAATGTGACGGTTCATGTCTTCAACATGTCATGACTTGCATTACATTTGATTGGATAATAACCTTTGTTTTACCAGAAGAACCACATTGAGATTAATAACCTCCTCTACAACTGTGTCATGGTCAGCAGCACACAAAACAAGTTAGAGTTTCATAGATTCTAAAATGTTTGTGCCCCAGCCTTTTATTTCATAAAGCTTAAAAACACTCCCTGGAATAATGAAGAAAAATGCACATTAATGAATATGCGGTACACATATGTGAATATAAATACGGTATCGAATTTAGCTATAGACTAAAACTTTCTCCATGCATCCCAAAAACTTCAGTCTAAAAGTATAAATAGTTTATTTTACTACACTAGAGCAAGGCAAAAGCAAAATGTTCAAAATGAAAAATTAAAAAGAGGTAAGAACGCAGTCGTTGCATTCAGTTAACAGCTTCTGCCTTTTCTCAAGGGGTCGGCCTCCATCTTTCCACAGTTGAATGATTTACATCTACCCTATCAACTGAAGCCCCTCCAGACTGAATAAGTCAGAGTGATAGCAGTGCTGTGGGCAGTGAGGAATTATGGCAAAAAAAGGAAAACACAGTCAGTATTACATGTCCATCCGCCCACAAACATAACTCTGAGGCACACAGAAGCAGCGTATGAAGGCGCCTAAAGCGGCGCTTCTTTCACAATCCATATTCCATCATGACCTCTGAACCTGCAGTCATTGCAACAGACACAGCTCTGACAGCCCCTCCACTGAAACCTGGAGCATGAAGCGGGCGGCATGTCATTTTTGAGATCCAGTGCAGATCATGTTAGCAGACATCAAACCTAACTCAGGTCTAAATGCATGTTGCAGGCAGCTTGGAAAGATTTAAAATTCACTGCAGGCTGCTTTTCATTGTGATCATTCTCAGTCATATGCAAAAACCTGTCTATATTATTATTATTATTATTATTATTATTATTATTATAATAATAATAATAATAATAATAATAATAATAATAATAATAATAATAATATAATAATTATTATTATTATGATTATTATTATCACAATAGATAATATTATTCAAAATATGCAAAGCTGCAATACATTTAGATTTTGTAAAAAAGCAGGTTTGATGTACTGACTTTTTTCCCCTTTTGTGTCCACTTACAATCAGGGCTGTTCAATGTGCTCCATGCATCTCTCTCTTCACTCTACTGGTCTCCTTCATCAGTCAGTGGATGCATTTTCTTTTTTTGGGCTAAGTTCACAGGCTCAGATGATCACTCAGTCAGCGTCAACCACAGCATTGACATTGAGTTTCACCTCAGAACGGCTAGGAGGACAAAAATATTTTCAATCTTAACTCTGCAGCCTGCCTACAAACTAAAATATTTGCATTTAATCAGCTTTTTTCACTACAGGAAGTGTATGTAGGTTCTCTTAGTGCGAGGTCAAATATAGCTCAAATTATGTTAATTTTGCTTACTGGATTTGACCTTTGAGTGCAGAAAATGTCAGTTTCAAGGCTGCAGATGAGAAACCAAAAACCAAGAAATGTTGATTAAAAAGCTCAGACTATTTAAATAGTATTTTATTGAGACTGGCAGGAAACCAACCAACCACCCAACAACAATAAAAAAAACAAGGCTTTTCAACAGCAAAATAACAAAAGTAATTAGTGTATTTGGGCATTTGATGGAACAGGCAACATCATATTATTATGTTCTAGCTTTGCGAGCAGTTTATTGCTAAATAAGAAGCATATTTGGATGCAAATCAGTCTCCAAGTCTTTTTCCCTAATCATATCAAAGAAAAAGGGAATGTCGTCTTCAGGTATTGAAACAGTATTTTGTGCGTGTTTATATTATATATGAGGGAGAAATGCTCTTTGTGATTACAGCACTATTAGGCTTGGGTATGTGTCTGAATTAATGTTGCGGCTGCACTAGAACACTTTGGTGAATGGAGTTTATTGTGGACTGTTTATTGATCAATGGTTTATGGTGAGAAACGTTTGGCCATGCATGAGAATGAGATGCTAGATGCAAGCGGTTGGCAGGGTTTTAAATTATGCCTGACCCTGCGTGAGGGTCAAGTGTGAGGTTTTCAGTGATCCGGTGAGCAATAAAGTGAATATTGAGCCAGATGAGATGGTGCTGGAATAATGTGAATAATGTATCTAAGGGCTGACCTCATAACTGGGATAACTGGGCTTCTCTACTTTCAGTTCTGCCACAATGACATGTGGTGAAAGGGTTTTTGAAGACAGATGGGTGGATAAGCCTTCCCCCCGGTGTCCGGCACCGGGGGGAAGGCAGGTTGGCGGGGAGGGGACCGGATCTTGGCGACCGGGTGTCGGTGGCCGGGTCACAGCGGCGTCGTTTTAGCCTCCTCAGAAGCAGTTTTAAAGTTTTTGTTGGCCCCGGCCATGACCAGGAGTCAAACAGGCGGAAAAATACTAGCAGAAGCCATCGCCCAATGAGTAGCCTGTGGTCACGTGACCTGGTCAAAGACGGTCCGTCTCTCCAAACTTTACATGGCGGTATTTCAAGAGGGATGTCCCACTTGGAGCATTGTATCAAGCGCTGTATATTGGCCTGAGGAATATTTAAAATGTGCCTTTAAATAATGGAAAGGTAAGTTTCAGCATTAAGGTTTAACCTTGTATTGTTAATTCAGCGTGTAATGTGAAGAATTTGTGGCAAAAACACGAAAAAGAATAGATTCTACTTTCTCTGGTCAGCACAGATAGATTTAATCTATTCTTGTCAAATCTGTCATGAAACTTTTCCACTTTGGCGCTATCTTTGCATTCTTCTAAGGGATTCCCAATTCTTTAATGCAATGTAGAAAACTTTTCCAAAATTCAAGTCACATGACACATTTTTCAAGAAAGTCAATGTTTCTGATGGAGTCAAAAACAATCTTGCAAGAGGCAACCTTCAACATTTGTTTGCGAGTACATTCTCTCTTTAGGCAGAAGAAATAGCTTTGATGTATTGATCTATGAGGCCAACACTCTCTGTGTTATGAGGTGATTGGGGTCGCTTTAAGAAACGATGCAAAAATACGGAAAGAAAAAAAATTCAAAAACAAAGGTCTGTAATGGTAGAATTATATGCACAGTACATCCAGAGCTTATAGACAGCAATATAGATGCTTATATACTGTATGTATATGTCTCCTTCCCTGCATGCTCAGAGCTGTTTCCCCAGTGTTGTCTCTCCCAAGTTCACAAACATGTCTCATTCTCACAGGAGATTCTCTACGTCAATGTCAGACAGTCTCATGACAAACCTCTGCAGGTGTGAAAACCTTATTCCCTTCCCTCTGTTATGTGATGAGCCAATCACAGCCTTTCTCATCAGCTTTCATTTTCATCCTATAAGAAATCTGTGCTGTTACTCTGTGATTGCCACTTCTTCTTTTCCATGAGAGACCACGTCATCTGTACTGTTTTTGTTCATGCCAGAGCTCTGGAAGAAAATTTTGAAAAAAGATCTTTTGGTTCATTTTGACTGTCATCAGACATATAGTGTATAGTTTCCCATGAAATACACACTTTTATTATAGTGGATTTTCAGGATTTTAAAACTTTTCTTCTACGACGGCCCTAAAGCTTGTTTTTATTCCACAAAAAAACTCTGACCAATCGATGACGTCACATTACCCCCACAGTGCACCGGTCAAGCTGGGACCGCCAGCCCTGCTGTCATTCAGTCAGTCAGTCAACATACATCCCATCCAAACAATGCGCTTTTCATCTGTCAGACTTCTCAATCTGTTTCGTCTTTCTGCATCAGCAGAAGGAGGAGAGTAGGACTGACGCTCAAATGTCAACCGTTCCTTTCAAAGCTCCAGCATCGGAGCACACGAGCACGTGCACGCAATCATGTGCATGCAATCACTGTGTGTGGTTGATGGAGATGAATGCCCTGTGCATCTAAGCCTTCAACAAAAGTGACTGTGTGTGACAGACAGTCAATCAGGGTGTGATGAGAGGTAATCGCACAGTGGACAGATCAATTAGTCATTTCCTCCAGTGACTAACAGAATCAAAACTCTTCCTTTTTCCAGGATTCCATTTTATCACCTTTTCCTGTCTTTCATCATTATTGTATCTTTATTTTCCTCCAACCCTCCCATCACTCCCTTTTGTTTGTCTGCCTTTCTCCCACTTGACTTTGAATTTGGCTGTTTTCTTGTTTTATCTCTGCTCATTTCTCCTTCTGCCTCTCTCTCAGGGAGGAAGGTGGAGATCCAGCAGATCAAGGCTGAGTAATGGTACATGTGTGGAGCTAGTAAGAGATGAGAGCGCCGCTTTGCTGGATCATTTCCAAGTAATGCAGAGAATAGACATGTATCTCAAAGCCACCTGAGAACCTCCAAGAGTGCATGGTTTAAGTGAAACTACATGCACATGTATCCAATACATACACTGAGCTCCTTTCTGAAGGAGGAAAAAAACATTTTAATTTGCTGCACTCAAAAGATGACCCATCATGTCAGAATTCTGTTTCCTTAGCTCCATTTTCCTATAATGTCCTGTTTTTTCTTCCTGCTGTTTCACATTCAGCCCCTGTTGACGTAAATCAGTTGCTCAGATGAGATCCACGGTTATGTATAAGAATCATGTCACTTTTTGTTATGTTTACCAGATGCAACAGCAGACATTCCCTGAGGTACAGACTTGTCTCCCACTGGAAACTGCTCTGTCCTTCAACCTCACTTAAAGTTAAATACAGACACTATGTGTGAACTGTGAAAGCAACCTTTATTTACAGCAACACCCTGTTCACTTTCACACATGCTATGAAACACGTGTATAAGCAATGATTACTTTCTATTTTTCCACAAGGGTCTATTAGAGCTGCTCTACAGCCATAAACCCAATACACACAAACACAGTCGGACTTACAGTTTAAACCTGTGGTCAGCGCACAATGCTCAGACATCTGCAGTTCTTCTAGGCTGGCCCAGTATGGTCCAAGCCGTTTTTCCAGTCAATCTTTGCTTTCTTTGAGTTGACAGGACCACCTGGTCCTGCTGCTGGTTGCCAGGTTTTGCAATATCATTAATAGACAAGAACAATGAGAGCACTCAGAGAGCGCAAACCTCCGCCAAGCGCCAAATCTCCTCTTTCTTATCTGGATCACTGTTTGTGATTAATATTGATACAGTTGGTCTAAATATATGAACACCCCCATTATTTTCCTCAACTGTGCAATCTGGGTCTGATCCAGATGAAGCTCAATGGGGTAACCGACCTGAAATAACTGAGTCAACTTTCATAAAGATTGGTCTGTTACAAACAAAAAAGTGATATTAATTTTTGGGGACTTAAATTTTTGAAATTGATCCAGAATCAGTATATTGACCGGGATCCAATACTGGTCTATCTTTGGTCAAAATTTTGTCAAGTACTTTTGCTAAAAGACAAACAAATAAATGAATACATTGTTTAAAATATTACCATCATGTGTTGTATTACCTGTTTGGATTGGGCCCATCTTTAGGCTGCAAGAGAAAACCTTCCCTTTTGACCTTCAGAGATTGTCCTTTGTCCTCCCTCCAGTGTGTGTAGAGATTGCTGTGGCCACTTACAGTCCAATTGTTTGTAATGCCTCTCTGTGTCCATCCATTCATTTTCAGACCCGCTTGTTCCAGTTTTTTAGGGTCGCGGGGGCCTTTCTGTGTGACACACACAAATGCGTCCCCAAAGTCTGATTTTAAAGACCAATATATTACATAGAAAAAGGCATTTTGAGAATCACTCACTAACTGCTTCTCCATAAAACAACACGATTGGACGATGCCATTTTTCTTTGTATAGACTTTACTCAGCGGTGCACTCTGCGTTTGTACAACTACTCCTTCCATTCAGACAGCCTGAGGTGACACTGGTATACAGGTATATGTGGTTTTCAAGTGTTCTGACAGACTTCTTTATTTGCTAGTCAGAAGAAATCTGTGAGGTGGAGTAGATGCTTCGATGACAGTGCAACTTCCAGAGATGTGACAGAAAACTGAAATACACTGAAACCTCTTACCATTTGAACCATGAACCAAATATCTCAATCATACTTCAAAACAAGCCCAGAGAAACGAACAGAAGAGTGGAATGAGAAGAGGCAAAACAATGAGAATGAAGAGAAGACAAATATGTTGACAAATCAGCAGCAATGTAAATGATGTGAAATGACCCCATTTAACTAAAAGCCATCAGCAAATAACTAATTAATGCAATTCTAATTACTTTTGCTATTAAAATGACAAAACAACTTCATTTAACATTTTACTAACCCATCAATGTGTTAATATTAATTGGAAATAGCCCTCCGATCATAAATACAACACTGTGCCTGTTACATGTCAGAGTTGTGTAACAATGCCATAGAGCGAGGAGTGAAACTATTCATTTTAACAACGATTCGATTGGAATCACGATTCATCGTTGCTGATTCAATTAAAGAATAATATTGGTTAATTTAAAACAACTCGATATGAAACAGTTCAGTGACTTGAAATCAATTCAGTAAATCAAAATAATATCTCAACTAGTGTAACTTTTCTGCTCTCATTTTTAATGCTCAATACGTTTTCAATAAAAACACATATTAGGTTTACCTGACTCTTCTGCTTATTTTTTCAACAGAAAAATAATACAATATACGTCTTTGTTATTAAAAGCACTTTAATAAACACATCCATATAAAGTCTACGGTGCCTAAATTGAACTCGTTATTTCCTTGTATCGATGACATTGATCGAGTACCTTTTAAAGCGCTGTTAGATTGATGTGTCATCAGAAGGCCAACTTGCTAAGCACAGATTGATGTAGTTGGATCGTAGGAATACAAATCGATTCATCGATCTAATGATTGAATCGTTACACCCTTACATAGAGTGCATCTTTCAGGGGTTATATAGACAGGAAAAATAAATATTTATTTCTATATTGTCTCTTTGTATCAACAATGCAATTTCAGTTGTGCCTATCCAAATTTAACCACATATTTTATGGATTAGATTATTGATTGATTTTTATTTATTTATTTTAGCAGTATTGACTTCATACCTTTGGTAAAAAATCATTAAAATCATGTTGTATCTTTATCTCTAGCCAGTGGATTGATTATTCCAGACTTTTACTCCTGTAACAGAAAAGACTGATTGTCCAAAGGTTTAGTGCATTGGAATGGACTGTTAGCATTCACTAAATCCTATGTGTTGACTTGATTAGAAGCCTGACTTATTGTAATCAATTCTCTAAACGAAGATGGAGCCAGACCATTTAAACACTTAAAAATCAGTTTGAGATTGCTCTTTAGCATACCTGTCAAGTATCCCGTTTTGTCCGGGAATCTCCCGTATTTTATCCCTCTTTCCCGCCATCTTCCCGTATCAGCATTTTCCCGTAAATATCCCATATTTTGATGTAATAATAATTAAAAGATGCTTTACTAAACTGAACGCCGTCACTAGCATAGCAAGAACTGCCACCTGAAATGGCCTGAGTGTCAGTTCTCGCGAGATTAGTGACGACAGCGGCAACAAACCCGGAAACAACTCAGTACAGAGATGATGAATGAAGACGTTCCGGTGAAAAAAACTCAGAACTTGTGTAAATACGTTGTAAAATGAGACACAGAGTTTACCTTCCTAGAGAGCAGCAGGATGTTAAGATTAATAACTGAGATTTTAACGTCTACCACAGCGGAAGGAACACGTAAGTCACCATGAAAAATCAGCCAATCACAAGCGCCACAAATATACACTGCTTTTAAAAAAGTGTTAAAGGATGTAAATACTGTAATAAATGTGTCTAATAAGTCATTAGTGAATACCAGAGAACCACATGAGTGAGCATGAGAAACTAAAAGAAAATATGTAATGAAAATAAAATGTTAATGTCTAACTTAAAGACAAACAAGTGAAATTAACAGTAAATATGCAACGTGTTGACTTGTATATAAACTAAGTATATCAAATAAACACATGTGCTTCATATACACATTTATGTTTTTATTTAGGCTGTTTTATAATTCAGGAATTAGAGCTGGGCGATATATCGAGATTCAAGGTGTATTGAGTTTTCTATTTATGGTGATATAGAAAACTATAATATTTCATGTATATATATATATATATATATGTTATAGCTTATTATCTATCAATATATACTAGTTTTAGGAGTCACTGCTTTTACTTCTCAGAACAACATGTAAAGCTCAGTTAGATGAGTTAGATGAGTGCTCATATTGATCAGCTGTTTGTTAATAAATGTCCCTGTGTAGCATTTTGCATCAACAAATTTAACCCAGAATTGTTTTTCTGGTCAGACTTTATTTGATAAAATTATCTAGATTTATATCGTATATCACCATTTTGAGAGAATATGTTGAGATATGAGTTTTGGTCCATATTGCCCAGCCCTTGTAGGAATGTTCACAGCATTTTAATGTTAATAAAGGTCAACCTACCAGATTCTAATCACATAATTGTATTTAGTAAGTGGTTGATAGGTGGGTATTTTAGATTTCTTGTACACCTATCTTAAAATACAAGGGATGTTGGAGCTTGGTTGGGTGGGTGGGACGGCTGGTAGTGTGCGCCAGAAAATTTCCCTTATTTTCAAATCCAAAACTAGACAGGTATGCTCTTAAGTCTGGAGCAAGTTATTCTAAAATAGGATCCCTATGAGAGTTTTTGAACCACAGCCTCAAACGTCTTCCTCCCCAGGCACAAACTGCTGTCACAAGTCAACACAGTTGTTTTGATTATCTTGGCACAAACGACACAGATCCTAATGCGTTTGAAGACTTAGACTGCTTAACACGATAGCAAACGGGCCGGACAGTGTACCAAGGACCCCAAGAACATTGTTTACCACTTTGACTATCAAACCAGCCATACGAGATTAAAAAACAACTTTGTTGATAAAGAAATCTGCATAATACATGAGTTGGTCAAACATTTCCACCTTCTGTAAAGGTTTAGTGTGATGATGCAAAGGATTTTCCTCCCCACTGCAAAAGAGCGTTATGGAGTCCTTTCTTTTGTTCATAGTGACGAGAAACTCTCCTCTCAAATTGCCCTTGGTGTCATCTCTCTATGTGAAGACTAGTAGAAGAGTATTACATTAAAACAAAAATAATCTTACTCGTAATATAACAACTTGAAATAAAACTTCACTCTAAAAAGTTGCAACGCTGTGAAACGTCTTGATACTAATCCTCAGCCCTGCCCTTTATATTTGTAGTATCAAGAGTGTGCAGCTTGCGGCCAGATGTCAAGGAAAGGCACATTTTCCCACTTGTTATTCTAACGAGGAATTACAAACTGAAAGCATTGGAGGTTAATTACGATAGAGCAAGTTTGGAAGGGGAACAAGAGGGTGAAAGACAGACAGAGAAAAGGAGGAGGGTGGCAGGGAAAGTTAATTTTCATTGCTGCTCTTACTATGTTGTGTTGCAGCTGGTGATGAATTGCAGACAGAGGGCTCTCAGCTGGAGAAGGGTGGCTAATGGAATTGTACTGCATCTGCCTCAAGATTCACGAGGAGAGCACACTAGGTTACTATTATTCTCTTGAAATGCCATGCCTTGTTAGAAGCATCCTGCATTGTACAGTCTGTGCTGGAAGAGCCTTTCAAAACAGATTTGGATTTCACATTCTGTGCATTGACTCATAATTTCTTCATTCTTTGTGAAATTAGTCATAAAAAGAAACACAATTTCATGTGCATTGTGAAAAGAAGCGTTTCAATCAGACAATGGAACAACTGTGGCAGATGAGTTTTCAATGCTCATGATAAAACATGGTGGGAACATCGTGGGTGGGGGGGAGAAAGAAAAGCACTTGAAAAGTTGGCTGTGTGTTGATTCGGCTTGAAGTGTAAAACTTACGATGTTCAGTCGAGCGTGAGGCCAGATGAGATGAGACTGCCTTCATACACTGCTTTGTTCTGGCTGCCACATGTGTATCTTTTCAAGGTGCACACTCTACCTTAGAGTGCCCTTTACCTTACCTCTGCATCTTTGGAATTATTATTATTATATACTAACTCAGCCACCTATTTATAGACAGAGAGTTATTCAAATAACACAGAAATAATTGATTTTATATGAAGTCCAGTTAAGTGTCTTGTGTAGCAGCATTAATAGTTCTCAAAGGGATACTCAACTCAAATTTTAAAGGGGACATATCATGCTAAATCCACTTTTTTAGCCCTTAAATGCATTTTGTTGTATATTTAGAGTGCTTAGAAGTACAGAAAAAATCTAATTCGTCTCTTCAGGTGCTCCGTTGATATCTTTATATTCTGTTTTGCTCATATTTTTCAATCTGTTTCGATTTTTCTATTCTCTATTACGTTTTTTTAACTATTACATCACAGTATTTGCAGCGGAACTGCCAAATTAGTACATCAACTCCAGGTCCAACACTTCGAGCAATCCGCCATTTTTATTTCTCGCTTTTATTTTGTAGTCCAAGCTCAAGGATGCCAAAGTTACGAGAGGATAAGTCAAAATGTTTGGTTGTTGGATGTAGTAACCCACACGCTTCATTACACCGTCTCCCAGCATCAGAACCTTTTCGAAGTGCCTGGTTGAGTTTTATTTTTCACGGAAATGTACCCACATCTGTGGGTAAGGTCATTTTTGTGTGCGCGAAGCACTTCAAGGATGACTGCTTCTGCAACCTCCACCAGTATAAAGAAGGATTTGCTGAAAGACTTTGTCTGATTGAGGGTTCAATTCCTTCTATCTTTGGAGACGAACAGAGCACTTCGGTAAGCTGTAAATAACGCTAAAAAGTGTGATGATAAGACGTCCCTGTCATTGTTTTGTTAGCATTAGCAGTTGCACCATCTTCAGACTTCATATGTTAGTGCTGTGTGCTCGTTTTAGATCCTTGATGATATGGCCTACGTGATTTAATTTAAGTCTAAAGTTTTCATTAGTCATTTCATTTTGCCGTTTTTGTCTTTGAAAAGACTGTATTAAAATGCATTTCTTGACGTTAGCTTGGCGCTAGCGTTAGCTCGGTGCTTGTGATAGCTCACTTGTTAGGGTTCTGCAGGTTCATCATCTTCATTTTCATCTCGCTCCGCCGGGTCCGACTCTGGCTCAAACATGTAAAGCTGGATGGACAAGTCTTCTGTTGTTGACATTTTGTAAATAACCTCTGAATAAAAAGTTTATGCGTTCCGCTTTATATAGACCACAACTGTATGATTTATATGTAAAAAGGAAGGATTTAAAACCATGATATGTCCCCTTTAAAGACAGCAGGACTGAAAATCCATTATATCTAAACTTTACCAGTAATAATTACTATTGGTGATTTAGAAACTTCATAAATGCAATAAAAACATTTTAAAGGCACGCCCATGGAGTTAGTGACTACTCAAGGAAGTGCGCCATTCACTCAACTCCAACTGGTTGATCGTTTTAAGGTGTCTCCCTTGTTCAGCTGAAAGGCATGCTGGGATCTGTAGAAGGATATCTGATAGTGGCATCTTAAATGACTGGCCAATGATGACTGGCATTTGGACGTCAAAATCTGTTCACCCTAATGTTGATGGTCTCAAGCACTAAAACATGAGATCAAAAAGCGTTATTTCACCATAAAGATCAATCAGACCTGAAATACGAAGTGCGATTATGATATGACGAGGACATTTGGTTGTATGACAGGACCAACTTGGGATTTATGAAACATTTGTATTTGACCAATCACAGCGTACAAATGATTGGGTGTTGATAAATGCGGTGTCTGTATTTGATCATCAGTAACGTGTTACGCCCTGAAATATTCCTGGTTCAGAGGCTCCGCCCACTGAAGTAAAACAAACACTGGCAAGTAAATAAACGTTTCCGAGGTGTAAATCAGCATCTTCACGGCTGAGGTGAAGAGAAACAAAGATGTGCTTTTCGGGAATTTGAAAACTGGAATTTAAGGAGCTCATTTTAAACGCCCTGTAGAAGAGAATAACGGAGGCACTGAACAGCTCAATAACTAACTTTACCAATGCCTAATGGTGGTTTAAATTACATTTTAGTCATCCACAGCCTAAAAACATAAGTCCCTGCTATTTGATCAAGACAATTCTTTATATTTTGGTCAAGAAAAAGTAGACGAGTGCAGACCTGACGTGAGATCAGGGGCCTCATTTATAAAAGTGTGCCGAGGTAAGCACACTTCAACTGGCATACGCTAAATAACAGGAAGTGCATACGCAAAAAGAAAAACACCTTACTCTGCCCATCCGGTGCCTATAAAAGGTCTGGTGAATGCCCTTAATGAATATCCACGAATACGAATTTCGCGGTGGGAGGGGGAAAACGAGCAAATAAAACAAATGTCACTCAATGCGATGCAGAGGTATTAATTGTTGAGGTGGACACATGCAGGAGAGCGTTATTTGGTGACACAGTGAACATTACGAATGCCAGAAAGGCAGATTGCGTTGCCTCGAGTGTCAGAATGTAACCGAGGTGAAAAAGAAATGGTCAGACATATAGAAGGCGGAGGAGAAAATGTGTATCACTCTCCATAGGATGAACGTCAGTTCAACAGGTGGAGGAAAGAGCGCACTGGAGCTCAGCCTCACAGACCAAAAGCTGGAGGATCATTGGGGAACCCCTCTGTGTTATAAAGGAGGCTGGGGGGACGCAGATGCACTATAAGTGCCAGAAGCATGGGATTAAATTGTATTTCCTTGTTTGAAATAATAAAAATGATCAGGAAGTAAAACACCTTTGGAACTATACGTAATTCACAATATTTAACTTAAAGTAAAACCATATTTTTCATCACTCACAGGGTGTTTACTGGTGAGACTGGGGGCTCCGCAGTACCTCGTCATCACTCCCACTGCAGCCTCGTCCTCCCTCCCACTGCAGTACATCGTGGGGGATCCTGCCTGTAAGTCTTGCTGGTCACTGTAGATCTGCTCCCTCCAGAGTCTCCCATGCACCTCATCCTCCAGCAGTGCCAGATAAGCCACTGTGTGTCTTTACGCATTGTGAGTGTGTTCTTTTTTATAACAGCTACAGATCTTGCTGTCAGCAGTTTTGCGCAATGCTCATGTGATTTTGATTACAATTATTATTATTATTAATAATATAAAACTGTTTGTAGGCGCATGCTCGTCACTCACTCCCTAGGGAGTCATTGTCATTTTTTCCTCCTTCGTTTTCGCAATTGTATCCTTCATATGTGATATGTATTGTGAAATGTTTGATTATTTCATATAAACATATCAATTTCACAGAGCGGCCATTAATTTCATCCTTTGCGCGTTGGGGTCGGAGTTTCCCGTTTCTCATGATTTTGTGGGTACGGCAGGGTCAGAGCTGCCGTGGAAGTGCGCACATTATCTCGGCAGGTTTTTTTTTAATAAGTTCCAAACGTTGCTTATAAGTGCTGTACAGATTTCTTTTTTACGTAGGCAGCATTTATAAATGAGGCCCGTGATCTCAGCATATACGCTCACGTCAACATTGATAAATACCGAAGCTTGTGCGAATTTGGTCTAGCACACATTAGCTTAGATCTGAACGTATTAACAGTTGATAAATGAGGGTCATTGTGTGTGTTTTAAGACTAAAAGTGGATTCATTTCTTACATGGATCAGTTGTATGGTATGTGATGTGTTTTGTTTTCCAGCCCTGTGTCGGTTTCTCCTTTAGTTCTTTCAGTCATTCCCTGTTTATGTGTATCCATGTAACTCTTAGGTTTCTAGTTCTTGTTTTGAATTCCTGTGTCTGTCTGTGCTCTCAGGTATTCCTGCTTGTGCCTTCACTCCCAGGCTTGTCAGTGTGTGTTTGTGCTGTGAGTGATTAGGCTCCCTCTTGTTTTGCACTCAGGTGTGCTTCAGTCCTAATCAGCCTCCCTCACTATTTAGCTGAGTGTTTGGACACAGAATGTTAGTTGCTTCATTGTCTCCTCATTGTGTGCTGCAATGTCTTCTCCTCTTCTTTGTCCTATTGAAACTTAGGGTTTGCTTTGAGTCTTTAAAATGAACCATGCACTGGGTTAACATACTGCCTACTTTCTATTCTGTGTAAATGGATCCTAACATTCAGTATATTCAGGTGACGGGTTGCGTATGTGTTTTGAATCAAGTCATTCTTCACAGCAACATTGATCACGATCTCTCCCCAACATGGACTCATTTTTTTAAGCATTCAACGTGCACATTGTTATTTTTTTGCAAGCATTGACTGAAAGAATGCAAAAAATACCCTAAAAATATATGAAGGTGAATTCACCCTTAGAGCTGAATCAGGAGTTGTGTCTCCACTATTTCCCGCTCCTGCAGCCATGCAGTGATTCTTTATCTTTCAGTCTGAACCTCTAACTTCTTTAGAGGATATCATGGTCCCCTGCCATCAGGAAAGCCCATTACTCCATCGACTGAGCTCAGTCCATGAAGGTGTAGCTTTACTTTTCCACTGCGTGTGTGTAGTGTGTGTGTGTGTGTACGTGCACGTGCAGTACTCGAGATAATGTAATGAGAAACTTTACCTTCGTGCAGGATTACGTCTGCAGCAGCGTTAGTTTTAGTTTCCTCAACTGGAAGCCTTAAGCAGTGATACTAATGTCAAGGGGAAAGTTGATCTGTTATGCTACGCTAATTTTAATTGGAATATTTCATTTCAATCCATCTCTGTCAGTAACCTCACATTGATTTATAATGATTCTAAAAAATGTAGATTTAGATTCAGTGGCATTGGCAACATCTAACGACATCAGTGCCAATCAAGGACATTTGTTTTTTAGTATCGGGAATAAAAGGTATGCATTAAAGTAACGTTATGAGGGGATAATTTGGTTGTTTCTAGAAAACATATTTATTTTAATAAGTTTATTTCGCATTTAAAATTTGTGCCATCAATTAACCACATCCAATGTTGTAATCCTAAAGGAACATTTTTAAGCAAAAGAAGCCTAATATGAAAAATTCTAAATTAAAATAAATTAGATATAGGATAGGATTTGTTTGATTTGAAAGCCTATGTTTTATAATGCTTTACTTTTGGAAGGATAAACTATGTATCAAAGCCTAATAGATTAGGATCAACTGGTAAACATGATTTATTTAGACGTTCGGTATATCTTTACATTTAGTCCCTGATTCTGGAGAAGTCTTGGTAAAATGGAAAAACCTAAATAAAATTATAAAAACAATGTGTATTGGTGGCTTCTTCCTTTCTTACTACGGACTTTATATTTTTTAAGCGCTCTGAGATGACTTTGTTGTAATTTGCGCTATATAAAAAAAATTGAGTTGAGATATCTCAGCGTCTTTTTGTCATTTACAGCCTTTCTGACCTTTGAGTAACAAGAATTGTTCACCTTTTCTATCTTAGTCTCTCTTTCTCTCCCCCAACCTTTCTCTTTTTCATTCTCTCTACATGAAGCCAGATTGCACTTCACTTGAAATAATGAAGCCACTCTATCAAACACTTGTACCTTCACCTGTTTGCTGCTCTCCTTCCAGTTCTTTCAGAAAAGAACAGTGCGACACAGCTAAGGTCGAGCTTTATGGCAGAGCTTAAAGACGTCATTCATTCGTTCCGTCTTAACGCTGCTGTGTAAGATACAAGTTGTAGCTTCAACGAGTCTGATGAAAAATCACATCGACTGGAGTTGTGGTCTGATGCTTCATTGTTTCATATTCTATTGTTCTCCATCACGCTGTGTAATTCTCCCTCTGATTGACCTTGAGACTCTTCAGCTCAGTGAAAATGGGAGAATCTGAGAAAAATGTGGTGTACAGTGTCTTTAATGTAGATTTTTCCTCCATTTGCTGGAGTGCTGGATGATCCACGGGTGTGAGTGTGTTTTCTGTCCAGAGTTGTGCTGAGTGAGGTTGTGGCATTGGCAAGGGCAGCATCTGCCAGTGAAGAGCGGGGCCAAGGAGAGTGAGAGCATGTTAGTCTCTAATCCCCCAATCATATTCTTTCAAGTAATTAACCTGCCCGTGCCTCCTTACAGTGTTCTTTGGTGAGGAAGGAGGTTGTGCAGCAGGTGGGCGAGGAAACAGTTCAAATCTATTGACCTGACTGATGAAGCTTGGGAAGTAGTTCGGCTTTCCTTGACTTTCATATGCTTCCATAGACCCTGTCTTAACAAAGCATCACCAAAGCACCACGCCATATTCTACACTTTGTAAAATCTATTACACTGCAGCCCAGTCTCACCAAGTTTGTGACTAATGACACAAAAAGGACTTTGATTAATTTTCCATACATGGCAGCACCATTTCTGCATAGTTCACATGCTGCAGGGAACAATATTTAATCGTGTTGCTTGACACATATTTTGTTTGTGCTGCGCTTTACAAAAGCAATGCATTTTAATTAAGCTGGTGTGATTCGTTTGTAGATAATCACACCAGCGCTAATTTTTCAGCACGACCTCGAGTATGATATTGCTTTTATTCAACAGTTCTAAAACCGCATTTTATTAGTTAACAGTAATAAGTGAGAAGAAATTATGATGTAAGTGACAAGCAAATATGATATGTGTGTTTATTTAATCATTTGGCTCCACCAACAAAAATAGTTCCATAAGGGGAGAGCACATGCGCTACGTTCACACTGCAGGCAAATGCGACCCAAATCCGATCTTCTTGCCCATATGCGACCTGTGACCCATCTGTTAAAGACAGTCTGAACAGCACAATTCCAATTTTTATGAAGTCGGACCCAGGTCACTTTCTTATGTGGTCCTAAATCTTATACGTATCAAAGTTTTTGCAATGTGACTGTAGTCTGGACGCCACGTTACTTTCTATCTATCTTCTACGTAGTTGCATCCAAACAGTCAATTTTAAAGATGTAGCAGCCCTCACAGCAATTGGATAGAGGGATAAACCTGGCTCTCCTCTTTTTCACTATCCTTAAAGTTATGAGATGCTGACTTCTGTTGGAAAGAACATTTCTCAGCGCGACACACAGTCCTACACTGGGTTCCTCCGTATTCACCTTACGCACCTCTTCTGCGCATGTGGGTCACTTCAGTGTCGCATTCCGTTCATTGAAGATGCTGTTAATATGTAATATGAACGACCACACAAAAAAAAAAATCTGAATTGTGTCTAAGACCTGCAGTGTGAACGTAGTGACAGTGGTGTGTAGCCCAAGATGTAACGGTAAATAACGGTATTTAGATCAGCTGTACAGTGGCGTGATGTCATCCGTAAGAAGTCCTGGTGCTGTTGTTACTCTATATCAAGGCTCTGTCAGTTCATCTCAGGCAAACCACTTCACATTTTACACATAGTGGCCTTCTTTCACAGCCCAAATCAAAGCATTGTGGTAGAAACAGGTCCAATGCAGGTGTTATTTACCCGTTGTTGATAGTGTTTCTTCCCCACACATATCCCCAGATGAGCTAGCTAATCATCGTTTTAAAAAGGAGGTGTGATCAATTATTTTCTTTTACGGACTTTGAGAATGAGAGACAGAATAGGCAATAAGTGATGAACATATGACCACAACTGAAGCCCAAACTTTTTGTCCTTTCCCCGCCCCTATTGGAAGACGTTTTCATTGCATCCTTAACCTGTTCAGTTTATGAATGTATCGTGTTTATGTAAGTTATGTATATGAGTTCACTTCTAAACTTTGACCAAAAAATGTTTAGCGTGTTAAAACACGAGCGTTTCATCCATGCAAATATCAAGAGTGGTGGAGGTGAGTTGGCAGTGCTTGTATAGACACAAACCTGCCTGCTGACACACACTGTGAGGTTAGAGGTGCAGATGGCAGAACTGGCTGTGACTCCCTCTCGGATTCATGATGCCAGGCTTGGAACCGGCATGAAAACCATGAATCACACTCTAAAAACTACCCGATTCTCATAAAAGTTCAATTTTCTATAATTTTTGCCAGAAGCCCATTAGCATCCATTCTGACTCTCTCACATTTAGCAGTGAGAGCAAACAATTTTTGTTTTTATCCTTATGAAAATGAGTTCCTGAAGGTAATGGCATCCGTGTTCATTAGTGAAAGGAGTTATAAATGGGACCTCTCACTGCGTATGTTCACGTCAGGCTCTGCTGCTCCCTCTGCCGCCGCGAACGACACGTGCATCGCTCACTCGCTCACCAAAGCACAATAATATATGAGGGAATCCTGCAAGTGGAAACTAAAATGGGACAAATTAGGAGGGGTGAGGAACGAGGGTGCTGGAAGAAAATGGAAATGGCTCGATATAGATGAGAAAAAAAATAATGCAATCAAACACAATATCTCGAAATATATATGAAATCCTTTCAAAAACTTAGAAAGATTAAAAAGATTAGAACATTCGATAATGGAGGAAAAAAAGGTGACTAAGTAGATTATAGTAACTTAATGAGGAATGCGTTTTCTCTGCAGATCAGAGATTTCAAATGTTGAGATATTTGGTTGGCAGTAAAGACAGACAGACAGATTGCAACCAATGATTTTAATTGGGTATCATCTCAGAGATGGACTAATGACAGAAGGGGATAAGCAGGCAGATGGCTCCTGTCAGGAAAAGACAGTTGTGGTACTGTTCCAATGGTGTGCACTGAGACTGCTGTAACATTTGGGATGCAACCAGACAAGGAAAACATCCTTTTTTTAATCCAAAAAAAAGATTTAAGAAACTATTTAAACCTCCAGTCCCTTGTTGTGTATGTAAATAAATAAAAACACAATAGAATGTGCTGCTGCTGCTGCTATAATGTATATAGTGATATATACAGTATTGTACACACAGAGCTACTCAGACGCAGGTTCACAACAGACTGTCTTTTTAGTGTTCCCTGTACTACAGTAAAGAACCCTTTATTTTAAGTTAATTACAGTTAAAAAAATGTACCTTTTTTTTTTAGACGATTTAAACATTTTTTTTTTAACATTTGTTTGTGCTTTGCTTGTGCCTTTGTGTGAGCGCGATGACTGACAAACATGTAAAGAGTACTGACATATTCTACTCGAGTAAAAGGACTGTTACTTCTTTGAAAAATGTATTCAAGTATAAGTACAAATAAGTCATACTTAAAGGACTCAAGTACAAGTAAAAATGAGCTCATCTAAATAGTACTCAAAGTAAAAGTTACTCGTTACTTTCACCTCCCACTTGCATACAGTAAACGTCTCATATATAAACTGTAAAAGGAAGAGACAACATTTTGTATAATTAGAACATCATTATTTTTCCACAAAACATTATGTTTGTCAAAATGTACAATTTAAAAAAAACAAAAAAAACAATAATAATAATTAAAAAAAAATAAATAAAAACACCAAGTAATTCAATTCAAAATTTAAAAAAGATTCAGGCTGAAATAACTCGAAGATAATAATAATAATAATAATAATAATAATAATAATAATAATAATAATAATAATAATAATAATAATAATATTTATTAATAATAATAATAATAATAAAATATAAATACATACAAAATAAATATTGAAAAATATTCAATCAATAATAATAATAATACATCATTTTACATGAAATAATAACTAATAAATGCACTGAGAAATAATGTGCATAACATTTAATCTGGTTGGCTATGATGTGATTCATGATGTGGTCATTTCATTTTTTGTAGTTTCACAATGTCTGTTGATCATTTTATAACAAAAAATAATAATTTACTCAGTAATGGTTGGGTGTAGAAATTTAATTACTTTACTTCTCTTAAAATGTACTGATTTAGAAATATAGTCAAAAAAGTATCCATATAAGCAACTCAATTACAGTAATGTGAGTACTTGTAATCCATTACTTTCACCTCTGCAAACATCCATATTCACATTTAATTTGCACTTTGTCACGATTAATGCTCTGGTGACCAATTCTCTTTTCTATGTTCACTTTTTTCCGTATTTTTCTCTACTTTCAATTTTCCAATAAAGACAGAGAGACAAAATTAGTGAGTGTCCTTTTCAGGACTCCCAGAGATCAGGCTGTAAAATACCAATTCAGGGGAGCTACTATGCATTACAAAATGTGGTGTAATTTAAGAATTAATTATGAAAGGGCGACTGGTTGATGAATCTTTATTAAGTCTTCCGAATAAGCAAAGGAAGAAGACGGTGTAGTAGATGATGATGAATTATCAGAGAACAGGTCGGGACATGCTGCAGTAATGAATCATTTGATAAGTCAGCATGACCATAGTTGGAATGAACATTCCTAATTAGTGAACTGCTGGTTAATAACTGCTTTCTCTTTTTGGAGACCCAAGTAAGGTCAGGTATTATGTGTTGAAGACCCTCAAATGGATTACTGAAGGGCTGGGAATGACATCTTTGTGCTTTATCAAATACATCAGTATATGTAGAGCTGTGATGGGCAACTTTTATCACAGCTGGGGACACAAAAATATGGTTTGAGGGTTACTTTATCAAAATTTATGTTTGCATTTAGAATAATCACCGATCTGAGCATGAATACAGAAAATAACAAAGAATTTGTGTGTTTTCTGTAGTCAATTTGTGTATTTCTGTTGTCATTTTGTGTATTTCCAATATCAGTTTGTATATTTTTGGCTTATTTTGTGTATTTTTGTTGTCATTTTGTGTATTTTTGTTGTCATTGTGTATATTTACTTTGTGGGAAGCACAGTGTTCCATATCTGATGTAGAATCACTGGAATTCTTCTGCACACACAAGTGCTTTAGTTTCTGATTCTGAATTGTTCTAAACCACAAAATACTACTAGTATTCATAAATTATTTAACATTCGCCTGAGGGAGTCCCCTTTTAATTCATTTCCTCTCTTTTTTTCTTTTCTCCCTCTCTTTCCTAAATCTTATAATATTTATTTTTTATGTGTATGTATACATTTCGCCCGGACGTCACTTTCATGTTTACCCTGAAGTGAAACCTATTCAGCTTTTGACCTCAGTGTGTGAGGGGGCGCTAGCGCACCAATCTGTTCATTTACAACCTCTATTAATCATTAGAAGAAAACCACATGGCCCCATGGTGTGCACTGTGCATCCATTATTTTGGACTTTGTTGCAAAACGTTTATTTTTCGTGGTATTTCCGGGTCCGGTTTTTTTCTCTCAAGTCTCACGCATTGGGTGTGAGACACAAGCATTTCAACAACCTGTGACGGAGTATGTGCATGTGCACGGTGACCAACGAGCTCCGTATACAATCTGATTTACCTGCCAGGCTTCAAACTCACAAATATAAGTACAGGTGACAAATGTAGTCAGAGCCTTAGTAGAGTTAAATATTGCTGCACTTGATAAGTTTTTGTATTAAATTAACCATATTTAAACCTTTATTTTCACTGAGACATTGGGACAAATATAAGTGTTGCAGGTGGGATTTTGTCAAAGAAGCAGCAAATTGTGATAAGATGTGTTTTTAAAAAATATAAAATTGTTCAATAGTTCAAATACTATATGTTTTAGTGGCTAGCAAAGTAGGAACAATGATTTCCTTAGAAATGTATTGAAAATGAAACAAATTCTTGAATTAACAAAAAAAGTGTAGCACACATTGAAACAGTTCCTACTTTTTTAAGTTGCTTCTAGTTTTCCTTATTATCATACCCTTTGGTTAAAGTGAAACTGTGAGAAATGTGTATTTTAAAAATGTGTATATTAAACCAGTAGCCCTTTGGATTATTCAGTACCTTTAAAGTAGCTCAGAGTTTCAGAAAGTTTCTGTAATTGTCTGTGTCTTTGTGTTGTATGTGGCAAAAAACAAAATATGTATATGGTGTATATATTTATATATATAAAGATAATGTAGACGGTGTCATAAATGTGGAATGAATTAAATCAATTAATCAATCAACACTTTTAAAAGAAATATTTTTTTTCTTCCCGAATTGCAAAAAATATTACAAAAATAAATATTCTCATTTATTTATTGTTTGTGTAAGAACTCTTGTACCAATTTTATGTTGTGGGTGAAATAGTGAATGGATTTTACTCAGTTGTCGGTTCTGACAAATACTGAAGAGTGTGTACAACTCCCACCAGTCTCTCTCTCTCTCTCTCTCTCTCTCTCTCTCTCTCTCTCTCTCTCTCCAAACACTGTCGTGATGAAGGCAGCTTCTGTCAACATTTCCACAGTATTTGAGTATTTGTCATCTGTTCATCTGGGAACACATTCCCCTGAGTAGCAGCTAAACAGATCAAACTGGACTGATCTGGTTCTGGCTCCTCATGTCTCCTCCATTTGCTCTGACAATCCACAGTCTTTAGTCTGCATGTCGCCCCTCTCTCCATGTCCGTGATGCTCAGCTCTGTGGCGCTGACTTCTGCATGAGAGACTTTCATATCATCTGGCAATATGGCAGCATGTAAAGTGATGGAACAATGACAGGCTGACAGTGACTGTGTCTCGTGGGCGTATCAGATACAATTCACCAATCACAGACAGTGACTCTATTGTTTTTTAAACTGTGAGAACATGTGGGACATGGAACAGGATTTGTCACCATGTCGGCTTTGTGCAGTGTGATATTTGTAGAGCATCCTAAAAAGGAAACATGTGTTTACTATTGTATGCATTTTGTCCTCCAATCCATGATCAGAAAAAGATAAGATAAGCTCATTTTCTATGATGGATCAATGGAATATCTAACCTGCCATAAGGATTACGAGGTAGAAGAAAGACAACTTGCAATGTTTCCTCATAGATTTAGTTGAATCCAGTGGAATTGAGAAATAATTCCAAAATGCAAATTGCAAGCAGATTCTCTTTGCATCTAAAATGTTAATTTGGTAGTATTTGTTACCACTACATGTAAAAAAAAAACTTCTATTTTTCTGTAAATAACTCATCTGTGATATTTAACTGAAGTTTTTTTTCATCTTATCTCTATCTTCTGGAAATAGCTCCTATTTTTTTTTAATTTCACACACTAGACCTGAGCTGGCAAACAATATTAAAGTTTTTCATGATATTCTCTCTTTTTTAGATGTACCTGTATATTGATTAATCACATGCTGCTTTATACGATTAATTTAAAAGAAATTTGCTCCCAACTACAAGCATTCTCCCATTGTTAACTTCAATGAGTTTTATTCATGACCCACACATCACTACGTGTATCCCAACTCCTTAACTGACTTATTTATCAGTTTGAATAACACCGACAAGTTTGAATTTGAGGTTCGGCAACTGGCACCATGCACAGAAGCCTGCCAGTAGGAAACTCAGTCACAGTTAACATGAGCTACCATTTGAATTGAAACACCCCTCAAGGCACGATTCAACGATACCATTTAGGCAAGGCAAGGCAAGGCAAATTTATTTATATAGCGCATTTCATACTCAAGGCAACTCAATGTGCTTTACATGATAAAACATTCAATTGTTTAAAATCAATAAGAACATTTAAAATCATCAGTAAAATCAATTAAAATCATCAGTAAAATCAATTAAAATCATCAGTAAAATCAATTAAAATCATCAGTAAAATCAATTAAAATCATCAGTAAAATCATCATTACATCAACAACATGACAAAAAATCTCTCTCTCAATCATATGCAGTAGAGAAAAAAGTGCCTTTAACTTTGATTTAAAAATGTTCACATTAGATGCTGACTTCAGCTCTGCTGGCAGTTTGTTCCACTTCTTTGCAGCATAACAACTAAAAGCAGCATCACCATGTTTACTGTGAACTCTGGGCTCCACTATCTGACCTGTGTCCATAGATCTGAGAGACCTGCTGGGTTCATACCTGACTAACATGTCACTGATATATTCTGGACCAAACCCATTCACAGATTTATACACCAGCAGCAGAACTTTAAAGTCTATTCTGAGGCTGACTGGGAGCCAGTGTAAAGACTTTAATATTGTTTCTCAGAATTAGCCGAGTGTTACTTTGTGAACAACTTTCAGAAAGTTTTAGCATTATTACTTAGCAGCACAGATATGCTGACACTGAGGGACTTCTCTGTCACTCCAACACAGTCTTTTTCAAACTAAAATATATTTTTCGAATTTTTGTATTCATAATTTAGAAAAATAAAAAATAAAAAAAACACACAAATTTAAACATCATTCTATACATTCACTTTGCCAAACATAAATCTAAAATGCAGTAAAAATATATATTTGTGGTACAGCATAACAAACATGATCAAAAACTAACTCTAGAAAAAAAATGTTTATCATTAGCTGTTTAAATGATTATGTCTTGGACCAATCCAGTAAAAGTAAAAACTGAATGAATTCCCATGACACACTGGTTGAACTGTTCTAGCACAACTTTTTAAAAAGCAGTACAACTTTTATGGAAGTTTGCCAAGTCATACTTCTCTATTGGGAAGTAACAAGTGTACCCAGTTTTCTTTTTCCCCCTAAAACAATATGTGGCAAAATAAAACACTATTCTGTCGAATAACAAATGTCAACAAACTGAAAGAGAAATCACAAACATTTGAACAAAAACAGTGTGAAGCATTTGACATTGTGTTATACAGTACAAGACCTTTTGCTCTTTAAGTTTCACAGCCTTTTATTCGAGCAAACGTTTGATAGATAACTTGTTTAGATGTTGACTCATATATAAATCTGTGCAGGTTTTGTGTTGTTGTTGTAACAATCCAAGCTCCACCTTGACTTGTCTTTATTCCACTTTACCGTTGAATAACATTGGCACAATTTAGTGGACTCTTTTTTATGTCAGAAATACATTCATAAGGTCTTACTTATGGCCGTCAACCTGAATTAGGCCAGTCCGGTTTGCTACTTTTTTTTTGACGAGTGAGCGGAGGCAGACATGGCAACAGGTGGCCAAAAATGGTCCTGAAGTGACAAGAAAAGAGTTGAAAATGACTGAAATGTAACAAAAGCAGTCAAGAGTGGCCAAAAATGGGCAAATAAAGAAGAAATCAAAATCAGAAATACTTTAATAATCTGGTATCCAATGGGAAAGGGTTGCTTAAATGGGCAAAATGAGGCAAACAATAGTGAAAAGGGGAAAAAATGTGGAACAAAAAGAGGAAAAATGTAGAGAAAAAGGAAACAAGTGGTATTTATTGGGCAAAAGTTAGCTTATTTGGATGAAAAGTGGCCCAAAAAAATGAAGTAAGGAGAAAAGTTGGATAAAAGTGCCAAAAATTAGGAAAAAATTATTATCTATTGGCAAGAGGAAGCTAAAATCTGAAAAAAGTGTCAGAAGCAAAATGGCCAAAGGAAATGGGTGAAAAGGGGTTAAAAAGTTTCCCCCTGTTAAGGTTTTCTGGGGGAATCATAATTAAAATTAAGACATAAAGAGCCACATGTTGAGCATCCTGACTTAATAACAGCTTCTACGTGGTGTTGCTGATAATATAGTGTTCTGGTTTGGACAGAAAATGCCAAGGGATGAATTTTTGTCCCAGTGTACCCTGAGAGCATCCATAAAACAAAGGATAAATATGTTAAAAGCATTCTCAGATTTTTTTTATACACAAGACATTTTATCTGCATTTGCTCTGTCCTACACACATTTTCTTTCTATACTCCACTTTTTATCCAAAATATAAAAGGTATCTTAACTGTTCTTAAAATAAAGCAGCATGTACAATAAAAGAAACGAGCAGTTGATTCATTTTTATTCCATTCAAAATGATGATGTGGAATGATTCACTGCTCGTGGCCCTCTCACTACGTCCTGTCAGCCTGCGTGGGCAGATGACTTCGAGTGTGTCAGACGACTGATGCGGGCTTATGCATTTAGCCAACGCCATTAAACCAGAGTAAGGGGAAGTACCCTCTAATGCGACTGGGAAATGGTCATTACTTTGGCAGCTTCATCATCATTACATGGCCTGAGTACATCAACAACTGACTCCAGGAAGGTGAAGTTAGAGAGAAAATGTGGAAAATTTCAATTGTGTGATCATTAGTGTTCCTGGTTTACTGATTGGATTAGTAACTTCTTGCTTTTGGTGTTAAAAAGCTTTTGATCAGGTTTGTTTCATTTTTTTATTTGTAAAATGACAAAGAAACCTAATAAAAAAGCAACGATATAATAAAATCCATTCATATGCAACTGTGGTTACACAACCACTGCAAACTATTCCCCCCTGGCATGAATTCAGTTCAATATGCAACGCTGCACTCCCAGCGACTGTAAAGGTACTTTGGGAGTAAACGTAAATTTCTCTTCACACGGCTTTATTTGACTGCACCTGTTTGATAATGCCTGGATAGTGACTGATATTGTAATTTTCCAGGCTGAATAATCTTCTTCATGGACACAAGATAATAGAGACAAAACATGGATTACATATGAATTTATCATAGACTATGGAAGAGTGTGTGGAAATGTGCACATAAATATGTATTTTACACAGCCATTGGGATAAACAAGTCTGTATATTTAGAAAAATGGGCTTATTGTTATTCAAGCCTGTGATTCATCTTGTGGTGCTTCACTCTGAGAGAAAACACTGTTGTTTGACAATAACAGGGAACGTAAAAGGCTTGTTTTTACTTGTGACTAAATCAAAACACCCACCCATCTGTAAATACTAATTTCATATTGTCTTTTTTTTTTTTTTTTTTATATCTAAACATAAACTGGTGTATGTTAAGATCTTTTTAGGTTGATTAAAAAAAAAAAAGCTGCCAGTTCAATCTTTGCTTCCTTTGTGTTGAATGTTGGAACATAGTGATCACAGTGTAGATCACCTTGTATTCAGCCTCTACGTGGCTTTCCACATTTCATTTAAGGCAGCAGGGTGTTATACAGCAGTTTTCCCAGCTTGACTTCGAGATTTCCACTTATTTTTTATATCAAAATTGGTGATTTTCTCACTATGTGAAATCATAATTCAAGTTTCTTTCTTCATACTGCTTGGTAGGCTTTTTATATATTATACATTTTACTGGACAACACCATGGGGACATTGATCAAGGTCACCAAAAAAAAATTATTGTTTTTAACAGACCCAGATGCAGGCGTAGCCATTTACATTCAGCTGTATTTGAGACTAGTCCCAAGGGCTGCTGCCACCTTTAGTTTTGACCATCAGGTGGAATATTGCTGTGTAATTTTGTCTCCAAATAATAGAAAATACAAATGAAATGAAACATCAGGTCCATACTGTATGTAGTACTCAGGGCTGGAAGGGTTACTTTAAAAAAGTAATCCAGTACAATTACAAGTTACCTGTTAAAAAATGGAATCAGTAGCTTACTGTAAGTATCACTATATTAAAGTAATGTAACTGATCACCTTTAGTTACTTTTGGATTACTTTAATACCAAACATGTTTTAGACACAAAAGGATAGAACACATGTAACCTACTCACTGTGACTGTATCATTTTAAACAAACATAAAATCACCTTTTACAGTCACATTAAAGGAAATGTTTTAGGTTAACACAGACTGGGAGAACCCACAGTAGTTTAAATAAATATCAATATCAATCAATTTACTCATTAATTATGAACAATTCAGTTGGATCATTTACCCAGACCAAAGACCATATTATAATGATTATTCAGTATAATAAATATTATTGTTACAGTTTTATAATATATGTAAGACAAAAAAGATGCTCCGAAATGAAAATTCTTGGCCGAAACCGGAAACCAAAAAATTGTTATGCTAATTGTTAGTCCCATTACATATCTGGCTCTGAATGTGTACTAACTGCTACAATTAATACATTGCAATTGTAAAAAATAACATTAAACCTTGAAAGAATAAATTAAATAATATTGTACAGGCCTATAACTGACTGAGCTGCTGAAAGAGAGTCAAATTAAACATGGTATCTAATTAAAACACAAAGTGCATTGAAGTTCTTGATGAAAATCAGCTTTATTTATTTTCCAAGCATGTTCTTTGGATGCACACACAGCTCTGTGTTCTTTGTGTAACCAGGCTGTGTGGAACGTTTCTTCAGCGCGTTGGTTTATTTTTATTGATCTTTATAATGCGGACCATGTGCAGTCGTGATAAAGTTCAGACGTGCGCTGACAGCAGAGTTGTGCCACAGATATAACACCATATGAAAGCAGATGCTATTGCTGCGCAGCTGTGCTTCAGACTGCTGTGTAGGGGTCCCACAGAACTACAGTGAAACATAAAACACACTTACTGCTCCATCTACTCTGCTTAGAAAACTCATCAGTGCTCAGATGTAGTGGACCTCTCCATGAGTCCACCAACAAGTTGGTCTGTTTACAGACAAGCGCGCTGAGCACTCTGTTTGCAACATTATAATAGCGCACGCACTGTCTGATGCACTGATGTATATTCCGCTTGTTTAAAAATGTAATCCTCCTAAGTAATCCCTGTTTTTTTTTTTAAAAAATACCTGTAATCCGATTACACATTTTTTTAAAACTGTATACTGTAGCATATTACAGTTGCATGATTTTTGTATTCAGATTATGTAACGCCGTTACTTGTAATCTGTTACTCCCCAAGCCTGGTAGTATTATAAAGTTAGCACATCATAAAGAGTAAGATTACTTTTCTGAGCAATACAATTATTTTACACCAAACTTGTTGCTTTTTCTCTTCTTCAGATAATTTGTATCTTGTCATCTTGTCCAGTGTGGATTGGAAACACTGTGTGTTTGTGGCTTGTTGCAGCTAGCATTGTCTGAGTGTCTGTGCTAGCTGTCCTTGCTATCTGCTACATGTTTGGCATTGAGGTGGTAGCAGGGGATGCAAAGCTCTGGTGGTCGTCAAACTCTTTCTTGAAAATTTTTCACACAACTGGGCTTTTTTTTCTCCATCCGATGATTTTAAAAGCCAAAATGAACGCCAACAAAGCAAAGCAGCTCGGTCAGTCTCCCGTCTTGTATTGTACATCAGTATTATGGGTATACCAGGAACTCTTGAAGTGAGAAAAGTTCTGTGCTGTTTGGAGTGAAAAAAAAAAAGCAATTGACAGCTTTTTTGTGCATTATTTTTCTTTAATTAATGAATCGCAATTAACGTGTTAAAGTCCCAGCCCTAGCAATTTTCTATATAGCCAAAGTACATCTTGATACACTGTATTGCACAGGCCAAGATTTAGTGCACTTCTGACACCATGTACTATATGCCACCCTAGGGCTTTAGCATGTACACAGACAGGCTAACGGTAACTTTAGAAGCCCTCATTCATTGTCCCTTATGGTCGTTTCCCATGTTTATTCCTTCTGAACCTGGTACACACCTGCTGTCCATAACTATACATTTTCTCTCAGTACAACATCTGTGCGATAAAGTTGTTGAACCGTTCTATTGTTTTCAGGGAGACTAACCACTGTCTAACAGAAGGGCAAAGCTTGTTTAAAACACTCACCTATCATCATAAGCACCAATATAATGAGCATAAGAGGTTGAAATGAGTTGCACTACACGGACAACAAGAGAGATTCAGAGAAGAGCCGCCACTCCTCCGTATCAAGAGAGGACAGTTGGTGTGGATCAAGCACCTGGTGATTCTTCCCTGGGGAGGTTTTTCAGGAATGTTAAACAGAGAAGAGAACTTGGGGTCAATTAAGACATACTGAAAGGACAATATCTCTCAGCCGGACTGTAAGGGAGTAGAGTTTATTAAAGTCTAAAGTGCTTTTAAGAAAATAGCAAAGACAAATTACGCCAAGGACTGAGAGCAGTAAAGAGATTAATTCACCAGTGATGTTATATATTTACCAGCCCTTTATAATACATTCATAGATAACATGCACTCTGTAAACAAGCTGTATTTGTAGAACATGTTCTTATACATTCACAGAGAGAAAGCTGACCTTGTGGTATAGGTTCAAGGACGTAACTATCGATCATCTTGTGATGACGGAAATTGTCGGAGGTTGTGTGATTTTTGTGGAGTAAGTGCCTGTGAGTTCTTTCAGATGTCTTTGGATGATTAGAGACGTTGAGAGCTTTACGTATTCTAGACACAGAGTTACACACTGGAGAAACGTAGACCTTCTTCAGCACAAATTACCTTAATGGACATTAATATGCAGAATCCTTGCGCTGCAGTATCTGCTTTTTGATGTTATTGTTTGCCTTTAGGGGAGTGAGAATCCCCATATGTTCATGCAATGGGACGTTTTTACATGTAATATTCAGCTCAGCAGAATATTGAACAGCCCCATCACATCACTAAAATCACATCATTGCAAAACGAGCCTTAAACCCGTGAGCATAGAATACGTATAATTTATACAATGACTCACTCGGAGTACAAGCTGTGCCTTTTTCATGTTGAAGAAAACAGTGCAGTTGGTGCCTTTTTTTATCCTCCTCTGTGATTGTAAAGCAGTGGCTCAGGGTGAACTCTATGAAGAATCTCTGTTACACAGAAAACCTTCACCTCCATTCAGATCTGCATAAATGATTTCAGCTGTAGATGAGAAATCCCATCTTTTGATTTAGCAATGGGCAGCAAAGTACAGATTTCCCAGTGGAGGAAAAAGTTAATATATATATAGTATACAGTATAAATATATATGTATATATCCAGAGAGGTAAATGACTTGCTCCTTTCCAATTATGGTTTTACAAGATAGATTAAGGTCAGAGCCACAGAGCATGGCCAAAGAAACCAGCAGTCAGACACATTTGTGGAAAAGCCATGGGGGGAAAAGGGGCAACAATGGGGTGACGGAATCATTGGAAGTCCTAGCACGCCACCCTGAGTGAGAGGAATGATTTTCTCTTTGCTGCCTTTCCCATCTTTCATGTGACCAGCCAGGAGGCTGTCAAACGAAGGGGCTGATGTGGTGCCAGGCGCCAATAAAGGCCTTAGTGATTCCAACCTAGCAACCACAAAGAGAAAGTGTAGCAGCCAGCTCTTTTCTTCGAGGGCCATTTTAAGACTGTGTTTCAGGACAATACTGTCTTCGCTGATAACTCCACTGACACAATGCATCATTTCAGGGGGGCTTGGCTTAAGTGTTTTAAAGTCAGTAGTGAGTCAATGATTATTGAGAGGAGGGATGTGACAGCCCAGTTCAGGCTGACACCGTAGAGACCAACATAGAGAGGTGTCACTGTCACTTTCTTTGAAAGGGTGGCACTTGTCTAAGCCTGTTTGTTCATTTGGGCTTTTCAATGTCAATTCCTGTAGATGGGATGGATTTAAATATTTAGTACTCTGTTGTTTTCTGATTTTACATGGAACTACTTTACACTAAGAAGTGGTAATCCCTGTTATCAAGCTTTTGCTGAGAAGAACGTTTGTTTTTCAGAAACTTGCAAGCTCTAATGAAATACTTAATAGACTAAATATGATTTTTGCTTTTTAATGGAGAATCTACTATACTGTAGCTTACCATACAATAGCAATAGTGCAAGACCCCACTATTCAAGACCAAGACGTACTTATGACCAAAAAAAGACAAGACCTATGTAAGTAGAGACCGAGTCAAGACTAAGATTATAAAAAAAATAATTTTAAAAACCAGGACATATTTAAACAGTTAAAGAACATTCTCTCTTTAATTTAACTTTTCAAATAAATTTGACAGACAAAATTAAAGTATCTACAACTCTTATCTTATCTCTCTGACAACTCATAATTAGCATTGATTTACAAGGTGACAGAACAATCAGTGAGCTAACGCTACATGTTTGAAGTCAACTCAGTGCTGGTCTTGACAGATATCCTCAGTCCAGCCAGTCAGAGACTGAGACAAGGCAAAGTGAAAATGCTTTTGAGTCCGAGACAAGAACAAGACCTTCATAATGTGGTCTTGAGACCGGTCTCGAGTTCTACAACTCTAGTAAACAACAACTGTAACAAACAAGTCTGAATAGTGGTTCCACATTGCATCCTTCCAGACTAAATATTTGGCCCACAGGAGAAATTACAAAGAAAACATGATTTTTTTTGTGAAATTACCAAATAATCCAATTGTAGATATCTCAAATTCACCAATTTAATGAAACTGAACAATATGTTTTTGGGGCTTGCAGTTTTTCTTTGTTTATTTCACATAAATGCAGTCATTTTTAATTGTAAATTGTGGAAAGACCTCTCAATTTTTCCACAAAGCTTGCAATTTCTCACAAACAGTTTCACAAAAGTCCTCTAAATGACACAAACATTGGTTACAAAATCAATATGTGTTGAAGTGAATTGATCTGACAAGGACTGATATATATAATAAAATCTAGGGCACAATGATGTTAAAATAATTATTTTTTCTCCACCTAACATCTGCGGTCCAATTGATATTAAATCGGTCCATATTTGGCCCCTGAACTAAAATGCGTTTGACATTCCTGATATAGATCATTATTGTACACAAGGTTGCCTTTATCAAAATATTTTTTCAATATATTGAGAGATAAAAAAGATGTTGCAGATGTATGTCTAGCCTTTAGCCATCAAGTGTCTGATATGATGACCAGCCGTATGGATAAATACAGTCTTCAAGGGTATTGCCTAATATCAGTATAGCAGAAGCCAAAGCTGAACAGAGAATAAGGTTGTGCATTCAAGCGCTTGGCCAGTGGCTCATGGTTGCCAGCGAAACATGAAAAGCCATAGAATTTGAGCTATATGACTGTGCCAGATAGTCTGCCAGCCCTTCTTAATGAGGAAGTGTGTGTTCCAGCCTGCTCGTCTCAGCGATGGGCCTGGGAGAGAGATTAGGACACAATCTAAGAGAGAACAGAAATCCATTCTGCTGTTTATATCACAAGTTCACCGTTTCCTTCCACTCCAGATTCCTTCCTTTGTGTCCACCTTCCATTCCCATACTTCCTTAAGCTCACCGATCACCCAAACCGCCAGTGTTTGTGTATATGTGCAATGTCTGCAGGGTCATAAATCTCTATGAAGGCCACTATCTGGAGTAAAACCCTCGTATCCATCAGGGGGTAGAAACAATCATGCTTGATGCACGTGTGCACAACCTTGGACATGCATAAACCTCCTCTGTAATAAATGCCTCAAACACAATGGACAGGGAGGGTAATTAAAGTGGACAAAAGAACATATTTTTGGACTGGACAAGTCACATCAGGGGATCCAAGGAGGAAGCAATAGATCATGTTTTAGCAGAAACAATAATTTAACATGTTGCATGCTACAGTGCAACACTTTCACAGCAACACAGTAGCTGGCTTTCCATTACTCTTGGAAACGCGTAAAATCTGAATAGCGCAATAAAAACTGGTAATGGAAACACCTGAATTTCGAAAAAAAATCTGTAATGGAAACCCAGCTAGTGTTGCATGCTTCCAAAATCGACTTTTGGGGAGTGTGTCGGCTCTTAGCCTGAAGCGTGACCTTGCTGTAGTTTAAAATTCCCTTATTGTAGTGCCCTAGAAACTACCCTGAGAACTATTTTCCCTGTTGACTTGAAGAGAAACTATATAGAGTTTCATTGTAATGTGAGAGAGGCTTGAGAAAGGGATACAAAACAGGGTGGGAACGAGTGGGGAGTTCTGCGGAGTGAAAGGACGATTAAATCGATTCGATCCTGGAAGAGACATGAGAGCATTGCAAATCGAAAAATCTGAATAGAAAAAGCCAGAGAGAGCAAATAAAGAACAATACAGAGATAAAGCAAAAAGTCAGACTGTTGAGGTTGTCTTTGTTGTGTAGATTAGTGTAAAGCAAAAAAAAGAATGGTTGGCATCCTCTTTCATCACTGGAGAAAGCGCTAGCAGTGTGACGGTTAGCGCCCACTCAGGTCCTGACCCATGTTATTACAGAGCTGTTCTCAGTACATCACCACGCTAAATGAAGCCATTGTACTGGATGGTGCACAGCCTGATGTTGTTCTAATGAAGACAAAGACATGTGTCACACGGCAACCTGCCACGACTAACTGCACCTTCATATGAACACACACACACACACACACTAGGAGAAGGTCACACACATCAGCATCAGCACCATCTTCGCTGTATTCCCACATTGATGCAAGACTTTTTCAGCATTAAATCCTGCAAATGTGCCTGATGGAGCTTGATATTGGGTTTTGAAAACAGGGATGGGAATGTCGTGAAGGAAATGAGTTTGCACTTCATTTCAATGTTAGTCCACAGGAGCTGCTTCATGTTTCTGTGTAATCTTCTTGTAAATTTGGTACCAATGAAACAGTTACCGGTTGTTACTGGACTACTTAGCACTAAAATAGCAAATTACGAAAACTGAAAATGTTTCCTGAACATCTTCAAGTACAATCTGGTTCATCTAATGATGACAGTGAACATTCACAGACCTTCTTAATGTAATACTCTAACACTATTAACAATATGAGCTCCTACATAACAGTCGTCTCCCAAGGAGCCACACAGCTAGAGCTAGGGATGGCAGAGGATAATCAAGGTGCAGAATAGAGCTGGGTAAGACTGGGCGATATATCGAGAGTCAAGATAAATCAGTTTTCTATTTTGGCAATATAAAAAAGAACAACGTCACCTATATAGATATATCTATTTTTTTTTTTTTTTTTTATCTAAGTATATTTACAATTTTACGTATTTCTGAGATACATATTTTATCGCTTATTTTGTATGAAAATACTTGTTTTAGGAGTCGCTGCGCTCTCTACTTCTCAGAACAGCATGAAAAGCTCAGTTAGATGCATTACTGAGTGTGTCCTAACCCACACCTTCCCCTAAACAAGCCACAATACAGAAGTCACTCACACGTGCTGTCCCTTAGAGGAGAAAAACACTAAAGTGACACAATTTGTGTAGCTGTGTGTTAATAAAAGTGCCAGTGTGGCATTTTTCCATCAGCAAATTTAACCCTGCCTGAATTGTCTTTCTGGTCAGACTTTCTTGAGTTTAAAATATCAAGATTAAAATCGTATTTCACCATTTTGAGAAAACATATCGAGATAGGAGTTTTGGCCCATCAGACCCAGCCCTAGTGCAGAGACATGGTGGAAAGAGTCTCGTAGTTAGATTCAAACTCTTTGATATCACAAAAGACTTAGAAGACATTCAAAAACAAAATGACTTCAACAAAAGAACAAGTGCAGTGTAAAAAAGAAACAAAAGGACAGAAAAGAGCCACGATTTAAATGAGTTACTTTCATGAGTGTGTCCAACAGCCTGTTCCTCAGACAACCACAAAGGATTTACTTCATACTATCTCTCTTTCCTTCACCACCTGTCAAGTTGTACATACAATTAACCACTCACAAGCTCATTTGTCTTGTTCCTAAAGTCTACAGTGTGTTTGGACACAATGCCTTCAGCTCCAACTCAGGACTTGATCAATATGCTGAATCATTTCACTGCTCTCACATTTTCTTTCAGCCTTTAAACACATTCATCCAAACTATAACAGATTACTGCTCTGATCTCCATCCCTCTATCCTTTCTTCTTTAGTACATGATTTGAAGATTCAAAGCCTTTACTGTCATAGCATACAACAAAATTAGGAGTGCTGCCATGTACTGTATATAAGGAAAAAAATATACATTACACTTTAAAATGTACATATTTACAGTGTGTTTTGCATGTTGGGTGAGAGGCATATACTACCTCATTCCTCCCACTAACCACATATTGTTTTTTTATATTGTATTTTATCTATTTGTCTTTCTATGTTATTCATAGCAGTATATATCTATTGTAAGAATGCTTTATTTTATGCTTTACATATAATGTTTAATGTGTGTCCATCTGTCTTTCCAGTTGTAATCCCTTTGATTTTGTCAGGCAGCTTTTTACAAATAAGAGCATATAATAACGCTTTATATTAAGGTGCAGTAGTAATAAACAGTTAAGAAGCCTCTTAATAAGACCTTATTAAATTCTTATGAACATTACTAAGACTATGTAAGTGTTAAAAGTCCCATGTCATGCTATTTTTCACTCATCTCCATTCGTTCTAAGAACTCTAAAAACATAGTATTTGAGGTTTATTTTCCCAAACTCGCCTGTTTTCCAGAGTTTTAGCCTCTGAAAAGTCACTTTCTGAGCAACTCTACACAAACAGGCTGATTTGCGGCCTATTTATGCATATTCATGAGTGGGCGTTTCTATAGACAGGACACTGACTTCCTCCTCCCTGCACGGTGATGTAGGGCCAGAAGACGGCCCGCCCTCCTCCCACCCACTCTGTAGCCGAGCTCATGCTGCTTTATAAACACGAGACAGAGCGTGGGGGCGGGGCTTTAGCTGGTACGTACATAGACTGTTGAAAATACATACATAGCACTGTGCGAAGGACGCTGAAATGCTCACCTTTGTGGGCATGTCTGTTGACATATATTGATATGTACGGCAGAGAGCTTCCTGGAGGCGCGGCTTCTCCAGCTCAATGCTGCGACAAATTCATCGTCAAAGTGGGAACAGGTCATCAAATTGGAGCGAGGTGTTTGGGCTCACCCTGTAGTAAGAAAGGAGTAAATCACCCTCTAACTAACAATTGAGGGAATCAATGAAAAAACACTTTAGGCATGTGTATGAAGCCCTAATAGCACTTTATGATGTTTAAAGCTCAGAAAGAAGATTTAGCTTATCATGGGCCCTGACAAGCTTCTTAATAAGGCCTTATTAAACTCTTAACAACATTAGTAAGGCTATATAATTGTGAAAAGTGCTATTAATATAATTATTAATGTTATTAACACACTAAAACAGTTTGTTAGAAGCAGTGATTTGATGTTAATAAGGCCTTATTAAATTCTTATTAACATTAATAAAGGCTATAGAAGTGTTAATATATGTATTAATAATATTTATGCAGTGAATATGTTAATAAGACTCTCAATAAGGAGTTATTGAAAAATGTATTCATCAACATTAATGAAATGTTTATTAATTGTAGTTTATTAAGAGTGTGTTATTAACATTAATAGATACAATATTGAAGCCTTTTATTAACACTTATTAACCTTGATAATGTAAATAGGAATTAGGAAAAGGAATGTCAAAGGCCATGAGTGAGGAGTCCATACCTAACACTCACACGTGCTGTGAGACAAAATGAGCAGAATAAACAAAACAGCAAAAGAGAGTAAGATTGACAAAAAAACATGGTCTAGTTTTTTTTAATGTGAAGTATGTAGGATATTTGTGTACTAAATTGATCAACATTTAGTTCTACACTATTCAAAATCAACATTTTCTTTCAACTTGAGATACAGTCTTTGCTTTTCCTTTCATTAAAATTAGACTTTGGAATTAGAGATATTATTAGCCATAATATGTAAAAAATCTGTTTACATTTATATCGGTTTTCCCACAGTTTTTTATCTGTTCAGTAGCTGATCCTCTTCACCAGATCTCTTAAATGCACTTCTTTAAGTCTAGTTTTCACACGTTCATCAAGCACATCTTTGTTTTGTTCTACCTCAGATGTGAGGTATGCTGATTTTCATCTTGGGAAAGCTTTTCTACTTTGACCTCAGTGGGCGGGGCCTCCGAAATAGGAGGGCGTAATATGTTAATGAGAAATCGAATTAAGGCACCAGATTTATCAACACCCAATCATTTGTATGCGAGTCAAATACGAATGTTTTATGAATCACATGTTGGCCCTGTCGTACTTGTGCGCTCAAATTTGCACCTGTTTTCACGCAAGATTATTTGCAAGAGAAGTATTTCACTCAAACAAGATTATGATTGTGAATAGTTTGAAAAAAAGAAAAAAAAAAAAAACAGTGAATACAAAGTAAACCATGTGCTTCTTTGTGTGTATCAGTGCTAAAAGCTGGATTCGTGTTGCAAAGTGTTCTATTCATTCCACAGGGGGATATCATGACATGTGTACACCCAGTACATGGCAGGAAAAAGTCCAGGTCAAAAGAAAAGCCGTTGGTTTGTCAGATCCCTGAGTGGTACGTACTAGAGGGTGTGTGTGCATGTGTGTGTGTAACACAAAGAAAACACGAGGCACCTTCGACCATAAACACAAGGAATAAACCCTGGGGAGACGGTATCAGCTGAATTGTTCTTACTTAAAAAATTCACAAAGCAGGCACTGCGACAGATGCAGTCAGGAGGGTTGACCTCTGTCTGACCTCAGGCTGACAAGCTACACTTATACTTTCTCCTTCGAGCAGGCAAAACCAGACAAAGGCTGAACATACACGCAAGAATCTGTTTGTCTGACATCTACTCCAGCATCAGATTCTTTACTTCACTGCTGTTAAAAAAAAAACAAAACAAAAAATAATAATTTGCATTTACTGTTCTGGTGTGATTACTACAGCTCGCATCGTTGTACGATTACTGCAAATGTGCATTGCATGCAGAATGAACAACTATAACATCTCTGCTCACAAGGCACACATCAATGTTTAATTGTGCTTGGGTGAGAGTTAATGTTAATAATAAATTAGGACAATTTTGCTCATTAAAGCTCGGATGCTTTTTTTTTTAAGTGCTGTTGTTTCAGTGCAAATTATTTATGAGGAAATTAAAGCTTGCTCTGTTGTGATGGTCCTAGCCATCACCTCAAGTCGTCATATACAGCTCCTCCCACTATACTCCTGTATAAACAACTTTGTCCTCTGTAGTAAAACTCTAAACAGAAATATCTTAAATTTTTTTGCTTGGAACTAAGAAATATTTACGTGGTGTTGTTGATTGGTTTAACGCACCTTTATGAGAACATTGGATCAGGCAGTCCTAAGGCAAACACCATCAGCGCACAACAGAAGGTGCAACAGATGCATAATTTGGGGAGCAAGAAATGATATAGCTTCGACATAAATGAAGACCTTTTGCTTTGACATTTGCGTTCTCTACCAGTAGTCAATAACTACTCGATCCACTTATATAGCAGCTAATGCTGGTATTATCATGTTGACAAGAACAATCAGTTATTTACTGTTACTGACAGAAGCCATAAAGATATGGATCATTGGTGTCAAACTCATTTTAGTTCAGGGGCCAAATACGAAGTAGTTTAGAAAATTAGCAATTTCATCATTAATGTCCCCAACTTTGTACTTAACACAGTGTATAAATAATACATAAATTATGTATATCATGGTATAAAATATATTAATACTTACATAAAAGGTATTTATTAATTTCTTTACTGCCACTCTAAATTAAATTGATGGAATTTTTATCGTAAATATGAAATAGTATAATATTAATATTACGTACATGTCATATACATTCATGTGTATGTATGTATATATGTACATATGTATACTGTATATGTTTGGTGTGAATGTATAAACTGTAAATATAACACTTGAAATAGTAATATAAGTTAAATATTTTTTGTGTGTGATATTATGTATGATGGGGTAGGTGTGTATAAACTCTGCTTCAACCTACACCCTTTCGGCTGAACAATTGGACAATTGAGTGTTTGTTCTGTACATTTTTATTTGTGAAGATGCCGAAAAAAAAAAAAAAATCAGTTCAATTCAATAAGACGCCGACAATATCCAGGCAATAAGTGACAGATTCAGCATGATTCTTTCTTTCAATTTCATTGATTTTGTGGCCAATTTTTGTTTCATTTGGGGGAAATTATGTGAAATAATTTCAGAAAAATTAAGTTCTTTGAACAATTTGAGATTTAAAATCTGCTGCAATCATGTGATAAAAGCGTGGGAAAATTGCAACCCTTCAAATCTTGTGGCGTTTCATTGAATTTGTTACATTATCACAACTGAATTATTTGATAATTTAGACAATAATTAATCTTTTTAACTTTCTCCTGCTGGCCGAATTGGCCCTCAGGTCTTGAGTTTGACACACGTGGTATGGTCAGTGTATTTGGTAACCGTAAGAAGCTTGTAATCTCACATTAGCCTCTCTAAACTAATTTGCTGTTTTTTGCTGAGTCACTGTACTTGGAAAAGCTGCTGCTTCATCTGAGTCTTGCTCCAATGTATTTGATTGTTATGCAGAGTACGACACTTATCTGATATTATGGCACTTTTATGGTCCTCACACTGTCGCTGTTTTTGAAGGACGTAATTGTGAGTGCCTTTGTGCTTTCTCTTTGATCTGTTTGTATTTTAATGTGTTGTTATTTCTTCCCTGTTGGATGAACTTCTGTTTAACTCCCTTTGTGACATCCATGTAATGGTACTTTATCAAAAAAAAAGAAGTCTTAGTGAGGGAGCCCCTTCTCTCTGCTGATGTACAAAGTTAGTTTTGCTGACATAGTCACCCTCTTTTCTTTAAGTAATGACTCAAACATTGTGGGTGCCAGGCAATTACTCCAGTCTCTGACAGTTCTAATGTTTTTTTACCCATAACTGATCACCTGCAGTCATACAGGTTGGGAATTCATTGTCCCTCCACCCTACCAGGAAACAACTCTCCTGCTAAAGAAAGTCACAAAATGGCCCGAGGAGCCTAAAGAGAGGAGAAATTACTACTACTTCTACAAATGAACAGTTTTAGAGTTGGATGATTGAAAGGATGGATGTGTAGATGTGAGGAAATGAATATGGGATGCAGGAAGATGTTTTTCTGCAGCAGATGGAAGAGCAGCAGGTGTCTGGGTGGTGAGGGACGGAGGTTGCTATCATCAGCGTTCCACTATGATGATTCCTGACAGCACAGGGAATGGATATGTGGAATGTCCTTTCTCTCTGTTAGCACATCTTCAGCCCATTCTTGGCTTTTCTCTGCCTCTCGCATGAGAAAAGGATTCAGGAAACATTAGGGATATCTGTGTCCAGGATTTGATGGATGAGTCACACTGGAAGCTATGTCATGGGGCCATGGGCTTTATCAGCACTACACTTATTAATCACCTGTTCTCACCAGGGCACTAACACTGACAGGTGGGAACATGTTTAGCAGTTGTAATTAACAAAAAAATAATAATGTAAAAATGTTTCCTATCTAAAAAGAATTTAAATGGAGAAACACTCAAAACATCTTGCTATTATTGATATTAGGCAAGATTCTACCGTAAGGATACATTCACATCACACATGAGCATCTTCCCAATGTGTGTATGGGAGGGGCAGAGCTTCTGTGAACAGCATATGAGTTTGGTTCAGGAAATCACAGTGTGTCATTTTCTCTGTGTGCCAAGAAGGCTGTGAAACGGCTTTCTGTGAGGTCCCGTCATCTCTGGGATCAATAGACACCTCACAGCTGGCTTCTCAGCAGGACACACACTGACATTGCACATGGATGCACATAAACCCATCATGAACAGAAAAACTGGGATGAGAAATTAAAAGGTGTGTGGGACAGTATTGGAGTCAAACAAGTAAGCAACAGGCGTCTGTTATTGTGTTTGTGAATATTCTATTTATACTGTATTTACAGTCAATGGTTAGTATTTATTTTTATGAGAACAATAAAACATTCTTAAATAAATTAAAGGACCAGTATTATGCTATTTTTCACCCATATCCAAATGTTCAAAGAACCCCAACAACATTGTATTTGAGGTTAATTTTTCCAGAGTTTGAACCCTCTGAAAAGCCTCTTTAATGACCGCTCCTAAAAACAGGCTGTTTTTGGGTCTTTATGCATATGCATGAGTAGGCGTGTCTGTAGACGCTGACTCCCATTGACTGAGGTTACCCTGGTAGAGGGGAACACTTTTTAGGGCAATTTGGACTTCGGGAATGATTGACATTCGGCCTTGGGGGGACGAGACCTTTTGTAAAATCGATGGGAGATACTTCCAGACCCCACCAGCCATGACTCTACCCAGGGACGAGGCACCCTGCCTGGCCAAAGGTCCTATCAATGGGACTCTGAGCAATTCAAACTCTAGCCGAAAACCGAGCACATATTCGGACTCAAGAGAATAAAACTTGTCCGCTGATCGTCTTTCAGCGAGACTTCCAGGCCCTGCCAGCCAGGACTCTACCCATTTTTCTTGGTACGTGACCAGCAAAGATAAAATCCAGCCACAGGGTCCTGAGACGCTCTGATGAGGGTAGTAAGAATATACTTGTCCATTGTTCAATCGACCCTAAAACAGCGCAACTTTTGTGACGCCTTGTTTGTTTTACCTGTGAGGTAGTTTGGGAGGGACAAGCTCACATTCTCATGTAGGGTAGGAGGCGTTTTCCCCTTTATGAGTCATAAGGGGGCAAAAATTCAACAAAAATTCAACAGTTTGCAGCTGCCTTTTTACAAAATGTGGAATAGCAAGGGAAGGAAGAAACAGAACTTTTTCAATTTTTGGTCTTTTAAATGAGGCTAAAGGCATGCATATCACGGTAGCAAAACCATTATAATGTAAATTTTTCATAAGACTGCCCCTGTAATGTTTTTTCTTTGTTGTGATCAAGCTACTTACTCTCATTGTTAGCTAAGGCCTACCTTATGGATTGAACGTTTTCTCTCTGCACATCATCAAACAACATTTAGCATCCTTCTATTCAGCTTGCTTGCGCTGCTTCTGCCTGCTAACATGGAAGAGTATTTATCTACTGCACATATTAATGTTAAGGGCAGCTAAATAATGGCTGAAAGAGTGACCAAAATTCATAGTCAGTTACATTCTGATGATACGTTTCCAAATGTTTGTCAATAGTTGGACTCACTGTACAAGTTTTACATTAATTATTTCTTCTCTATTCGTAGGAAAGGCATTCTAATTCTATTGAACTGAAGGATGAGATTCTAATCAATGAACAATTAATGCTAAATTCCAACCTAACGTCATTAATTGAAATAACCCTTCTAATTCATGAATGACTATCTTCCTGTAATGAAATTATACGGTGAGGAGCTAAAGAGTTATTTTAGGAAAAGAGGATGAGGTGATTTTGTGGTAATACCCTTTTAATCATAAACGATGATAAGTAACCTCTAATTAGAAAGTTCATGAGGACAATACAATAGGTTCTCACGTAAGAGGGGATTTCTTAGGTTTATCATTTAAAGATAGGCCCGCTGTTCTGCACAGCTTTTAATTGAAAACCAGTGAAAAGAGCAAAAAGTAAAACGTAATAGCTTTCCCCTGACTACTCAACCAGTCAAAGAGATAGTAGGAGCCATTGATTTGGGTAATTGTGTGCTGCTGCATGTTTGGAGTCTTGTGGAAGAAGCCAGGGCTGGTTAAAATACATTAAAATGAATGCTAATGTATGTTAAAAAAAAAACTCAAGAGCAGCTAATGCCCCTTCGACCGGGTTTCCCAGAGATGGATGGGACTAATCTGTTTCTCAGTGTCTTATTTAATCATGACTCCTCATTGGGGGCTGTGGAGTATAATATTATGACGATATTATTGGATCCATATCAGCTAGATATTAGCATCTGATTGTCTTGATGAGAGCCTCCAAGAACTTGCAGCTGTAGCGTTGTAAACCTGATGGAGTCCATCGCCTCAGAACAGCTTTAAAGGATGATGTTAGTGACTGACAGGTGAAGAGGGGGTGGATGGGTGTTCAAGTAATCTGACAGTATCAGTATGTACCATGTAGTTCACACTGGTTACAGAATTCAGCTGAACCACCTGCATCATCTAAATGTGTCGATGCTGTCGCAGGTTTAACTTTAGCTGCACGAGGAGCTGTCAAATAAAAACATATGAAGAAAACAGGACATGAAATCAATCTCAGTAAGAGAAATTCAATGTTTCTGTTAAGATTCAGCAGAACTGCCAACTTTTAAAAAGCCTTGGTGTCAGATTCAGCGGGGCCGACCAGAATGCTGCTGTTTAGTTCGTCACATTGAAAGTTTCAATAGATATGGTAGATGTGATTCTGATCCCGTGCATCCTAACGAGTTTGGTGGTACCTGCTGGAGATGGAGAGTGCCTAATACAGTGGTTCACAACCTTTTTCGGGCGGTGACTAATTTTTGTATCACAAATTTCTGGCGACCCCAGAGACATTTTCTCTCCAGAATTAGTTTTTGATCATGTTTGTTATACTGTGTTACAAGTACAGAGTAGCCAGCTCAGATATTTCTGTACTTCATTTTATTTGAACTAGATTTATATTTGACAAAGTGAAATTTGAGAATACTTTTGTTTGAGATTGTATGTCGTACAGAATAATCATGTGCTAATATTTTTTTTAAAACTAATATACAATTTTAATCAGTATTTTTATTTTTCAATCATGAGACATTTCAGGGGACCCCATTTTAATTCTTGGGGACTCCACATTGGGTCACGATCCCAAGGCTGAAAAGCACTGGCTCATACCTCACATTCAAATACCATACTGATAGAAATAATAGTGGAATAGTAGAGGTCTGGAGTCTTTCACCGTTGGTTTTATCAGTGTAGTGAATATCCTTGTGTTTTTGAAATCTTCAGTGCATTTAAATCAATCAATCTTTATGCTATTGCAAACACTAAACCTCATCCATATCACAAAAATATAATAAAACAGAATAAATAAGAAAGGTAATATATATCCTTATTTTCGGACAACTGTAGACATTAGATTGAGAAAAATCAGCTTACATCATCATATCATTCAGAAATTGTTGTGAGTTCTTGCCCTTTAGTTTCCTACAGACAGAGCAAAAAGCAATCGATACTTTTTGTCAACAATGACATACACCAAAAGAAAAAAAACACATAATTTTTCCAAAAGTTGCTTATATTCGGAGAAGGCAAGGATACAATTACAAGATTACAATTTTTTTAGAAAATGCTTTTATCCAAAGCGACGTACAAGATGAGCAGTTATTGTAACCGGTGACCCTCCGATTACAAGCCTGCATTTTTAACCATTAAGCCACCACCGCCCATAGTTAGCATCTTCGCTGCAGGTGCTGCTATTCGCTACGCTAACTGCTGCTGGGCGATTTCCACAGAAACAACCTTGGACTTCTTTACCTCAGGCTTAGCTTCACTTATTGGCTTAAAAAAAGCTCTTTAAATCCAACCGCCTTTTTTAGAAGTCATATTCTACCGTCTTCCATGGTCTGACTTTTCCTTCTCTTCCTCACTCGTGCTCAGTTTTTACATGCAGTTTTGTGTTTACAATGACATTTCCAGTGATTTCAAGTCAATAAAGGACACAGCTGTCCAAATATAATACTTCAAAATGTAATCAAAACACCTAAAAGCAAATGAGGTGCTGGATCCAATCAAATAAGTGCTGGTCAAAATCTGATAGGTGCCGGATCTTGCTCTGGCAAGCTCTGACTAAGCCCTAGATTTGACATGTTACCCTGAGGTGACCTTAACCCAGGGGTCTGCAACCTTTACTTTCAATGGAGTCGTTTTGCCTGATCTCGCCTGGATTAAAGTCCTACCGGAGCCGAAAAAAAAAAACCTTCTCAGTGAAGACAATACAGTGTATTAAATTCTATATTATCGAATAATTTTATGAGTACTACAAAAATAACTTGAATTTGATAACACATGATCATGTTGGTCAACACATGTTAATTGCTAATTTCTTGCAACATATCAAGCATGCATATTAAGGTGGCATGTTAGCAATTAAATACATATTTCCCCACACAATTAAAATCTCTATTTTATTCCAAAATAGTGTTTTTGTTAGTTTAGTTATCTTACAAGGGATTTAAAACTGAAGGTTAGCCACAGGTGCAGGAAAGTTGATGGTCAGTAGAGGTTGTAGGAGTTGAAGTAGGAAGGTGGCCGAGTTATTGCACAATGTGATTTATTTTTAGGTTAACCAATTGTTTTATCGTAATTTTATTTGACGTTGATGTCATTAATCATCAACACCCTCTGTAAGAAATAACAATTCATTTTTTTTTTTTTTTAAAGCTACAAAGAGCCATTGCAAAAGAGCCACATGAGGCTCCAGAGCTCCAGGTTGCAGACCCCTGCCTTAACCTGTCATCATGCAGTGTTTGAACACAATCTCTATGCTGAAGCTAAACCAAATTCCACAGAGCGACTGTCCCAACTCTAATTTAATTCATCATTGCTGTATCTTTACTCATTAGGAAAACCATATCCGCCCTCTGCTGAGGATGCTGTCAGGAATAGTTTTCTTATCTCGGGACAGGAAGTGAGGACTGTAGATTTATAACTCTGCAGCCTCTCTATAATCCTCTGAACGCCCAGAGACTGTGAAGAAGCAGGTTAGAGCAAAAAGAACAGGCTGAGGGTGAAATAATGCATTTTTAGCAGGAAACTCCCTGCCGAGCGAAGCTCTAAAATATAACACATCAAACAGAAAACGCAGCAAGGCAGATTCTTAAAACCTCAAGAGATAGCCAACAACTGTTTAACTGATGTATTTATGAAGAAGACATTTGCTTTCTGCTTCATTTAAATGTAAAAATATTGTTGGATGTAAAAATAAAAAAAGAGGATGTTTTTTTGTCTGTGGTATTGAAATAAAAAAGAAACAAAGATGTCATAGCATTGTTTTGATCTACTCTCCATTCCTACATTCTCACTCTCTTGACAATATAAATGCAAAGCACAGATATTCATTTAACTCCCACTGCCAACATTTTACTTTTATTTTCATTTTGACTTTTCTGTGTCCAAAGGATTATTTTTGTGCTTTTGTATCTGAAACAGAAGCTGCTTTAGATTTGAAAATAAATGATTGAAAATTATTAAAAGTATTCTTAATATACAATGAATCATCAACCACGCATTTGTCCAGGTTTAATAACAACTATTGACAAAAAAAATGACATTTTATGAAAAAAACTCACTTTACAGTTATAAACAAAACCAAAACAACCAAATAAATGTTTTTGTACCGTCTACAATGACTATGACGTAAAGCAGTGATTCCCAACCAGAGGTATGTATACCTTTAGCCACCTTTCGGGGTTTACAGAGAAAACTTTGTCAATTGATTTTTTTTTTTTTTTTACATTATTCGACAAATTTATTCATACACCAAAGCCTTGTTTATAAAAAAGGGTATCTTTTCTTTAAAATACATTAAAACTGGGATGTAATGATTAATGGTAAGACAGTTAAAATTCGATTCATAGGTATCATGGTTCATATCGATACTCTGTACTGTTTTTTAAACAGCAGAGGGCGCTATCTATTTATCCTTCTCTTGTTTGAACTACATCACTCACACGTGGCGTGAGCGTCGGCGCCAGGCATGGCCGGCCCAGCCTATACGCAGACTAAGCGGCTGCTTAGGGCCCCCAACCTGGCAACCTCACTTGCATGTTACTGTTACTGCAGTGCATTGCGTGCTTCAAAACTGCAAGGCGCATTTCCAGTAATCTATCTAGCCATGCATTTGTTTGTAATTACAAACTGACAACCTAGAGAGTGACGTTGGACCTGACCTTGCCACCATTGGTCAGCTCATTGTAAGCAAGTAAAGTGGAAGAAAAAGCCTGATATAAACAACAGCACTCGTCATGTCAAAGATAATTTATCCATCCAGAAGCGTAGGCGGCGAGCGGAATCGCCTACTACTCTTAAACATGTTCATAAATGATTCCTTACCCCTTTAGCACCGGAAGGCTATCTGTATTATTAGGTGAATATCTGTAAATGTCATTTTTTTCTATTAGCTCTGTCTGCTAGCACATAGCCTCTCTTCTTCACTGCTAGAATAGCTGCATGCCAACCGACCACTGGGTTACCAGCGCCCTCTGCTGGTCGAAACAAATATCTGATGTAAATACAGTACACTGATTGTTTTTTTTAGTCCACAAAATACATTTTCAGTTCCACTTTAAAAAAAGAAAAGGAACTGTTATGCAGTTTTGCATTATTTACTGTAGAGCCAGAATTTAAATTAATAGGCTTCTTCTTCATTTGTATTCCTTTATTTATTTCATTCAGGATTTATTTTTAGTTAAATTGTATTGTTTTAAATAGTTTATCAAGGGATTCTTTTAACTATCAAAAATAAAAGGAAAATAGTAAAGTATTTTTCAGAATATTTTTCAGTCATCATTTGTCTACAGTCCCATTTTGTAAAAGAAATCGTGAGAGAATCGTATCGTAAATCGAATCGTATCAGGAGTTGAGTGAATCATTACATCCTTAATAAAAACAGTGGTTCAGTGGTAGAGTGGGTCGTCCAATAACTGAACGGTTGGGTGTTCGAATCCTGCTCTATCCGAGTCATTGTCGTTGTGTTCTTGGGCAAGGCAGTTTACCCACATTGCCTCATATGAATGGGTATGAATTGTGCATAAACGTTAGTGGCGGTCAGAGGGGCCGTAGGCACAAAATGACAGTCACAATTTTGTCAGTATGCCCCAGGGTGGTTGTGGCTACATTGTAGCTTATCACCACCAGAATGACTGATGTGAGTGACTGGTGTAATGGTTTCTGTAGACGCTTTGAGTCTTCTCGTAAAAAGCGCTATATAAATCCAAGCCATTAGGATTAAAACCTAAAGTTGTGAATTTATAATAGCCAAAACATCTGAAATACACAAAAAAAAAAAAAAAAAAAAAAGCTTAATTCCTGTTCACTGAACTACACACAGGAAAAGGCTCTAATTCTGACACAAATAAACATGTAACAGGTAGAATAGGTAGGATTTTTACAACAATAAATGTACTCTCAACAGTATAAATCCCCCCCAAAAAAATGTAAAGAGTAACTAAACCCTGAGGTTTTGGCCATCTTGCGTTGACGCTGGAAAAATTTAAAATGCCTTCATTATGGGCGGGGCTTCTGGAGCAGTTAAAATACTCCCAGTTTATACTATAAATCTCCAAAGAATAATCTATGCTATACTAACTACCTACCGGCAATTAATACTAACTCTATATTATATTATATTCACAATTCTCTCAATCGAACCTACTCGCCACAGATTGCAGAGAACACAATAGTTGGACAATAATTAATTAATAACATTACATTGTGCCCAAATACATGTGGTTTCAGGAGAAAAAAAGTGGTTTTTGGGTTTATTTACCATTTAAATAAACGCTACCGTTAAAACATCTCCTCTGTAGTGTCTCTTGCATACATTGACTTTTCCTTGAATGCATTACGTCATTACAATGTAGGCCTGAATTGATCATGCTAATGAAGCCAACAAGAAACTTTAGTAAGCAGATGTGAAGGTCGTCCAATGGCACAATTGACAGCTTTGTGACAAGGACAGGAAAGGCACACGCACAATGTGTGTGTGCACGTGCGTGTGTGTGTGTGTGTCAGGAAGATACAACCCCAGGAAGCTATAATTAACACCGATTGGCTCAATAGGACAATGCTGTGATAATATGCAGATGCACGACTACACACACACACACACACACGGCCAGCCCCCCACCACACAGATTTTTGAGGCCAATTATTAGGAATTAAAAAGACTTGAGTCAAATCCGTTCCTCTGAGATAGCGTCATCAGATGACATGTAATGCTTGATAGCCAACTAAGGCTGTCACCTTGTACCGTCTCCTTTGGGATGGTGGGTGGTGTGTGTGAGGGTGGGAGGGAACGAGAGCAAGAATTATCTCCTTGGAGTTCCAAAAATGTAAAACAGCGGAGACAAAATGTCAGGGTAGGGAATAGCGAACAGACGGCGGAGGGCTTCTGTGGTGGCGTGCCTGTTTTGTGTGAGTGTGTTAGGTGTGAATGTCAGAGGGGAGAAGCGTTCTTTCCTCCTGCCTCAGATAAATCCCATCTATCAGAGGCAGATTGTGCTATAAGACACGCCGTACGATTAAGAAACACTACACATCTGCTGCTGCCTCTCCCATGGTAAGGAACATCAAGTCATAGGAGCTGCTGGGCTGTAATTAGGTCCATAAAACTTACTGCAAATCTGCTAACATGACTGCCTCGGTGATTCATATCTGTAATCACAATGATTTTATACGCCTGTCTGTAACACTGAAGGTAAATAATGAAATGTTTGTTTGATCTAGATATCAATGTGCTAAACGTATATTGTTTGCTTTTATAGCTTGATACTTTTGAGTTGATACATGACATATTAGGTGGTTTTGGGGGTGGGGGGGTATTGCAATCTGCAGGCTCTCTTACGTTTTCTCTTGAAAATTTGAAGTTGGAAAATGTTTACTGTCAATGAGGTTTAGGAACAGCTCCTTCACAGTGTGGGTGGATGGGTGGGGGGGTGGGGCGTGGATGGGTGAACGATTTCAAGAGGGATAAATTCATTCTAATTTAAAAGTTTGCCCTAATGGTGGCGCTAGAGAACAGGTCATGTTGTCATTATCGGGGCTTATTTATGTATTCAACAAATAAACAAAGTGCCTGGCACAAAAACTTGGTCAACAATTTTTTGAAAATCATTTTCTGGAGGCAATTATCCCTGGGGTCAGATTGACCCCAAGGGTAAAATGTGTTAGTAATATTTGAGGATAATAAGAGAGTTAAGGTACTAACATTTTATGGATATAATGTATACAGTATATACTTTATATATATATATATTACAATACTATATATATACTGTATATACCTGCATATAGTCATAGTTTTATTCCAAATTTAATCCACAGTTAGTCTTTTAACAAAACGTTAAAGAATAACTAAACCACCAGATCTTTTTTTTTGCTGAAAACAAATGTATATGGGTATAAACTAATGAAGTAGTGTTACTGATGGATTCTTGTCCCACTCTTGACATTTTAGTCCAAGTATTTAAATTTGGAATCTGTCAGCAAAATGTAAGAGTGACTGCCCTTTATGGGTTGAAACCTGTGCTATTACAATTGAATTTTCTTTTGGCTGTGAATGGTAGTTTGTGACGTTTTGGTGGCTTCGTACATCACTATTAGCTCCGCCCTTCCTGTGAAAACAAGCACCTGTGGTGATTAGGTTGGATGTAGAGAATTGTGAATAGAAAGGTATAGTGAGTATTGAGTAGGTAGTTAGCATAGCATAGAACATTCTTTAGATATTTTGAAGTATAGACTGGGCGTGTCTTAACTGCTCCAGAAGCCCCGCCCATAATTCAGCCATTTTTTTTTTTATTTCCTGCCTAGAGGTATGTCAGTCAAAACTTTAGGATTTAGTTCCTCTTTAAGTGGTAAGTTAAACAAAGACATTTTGACATTTTATAGTTAATGTTCTCCATAAAAGCAGTACAAAGCATTCTTCTGAATGCTTCATTTCTATTAACCGACTGCGACAAGGTACTATTTTCTTCTATTATCCATGTTTTGATTCCTTTGTGTGGTGTACTGGATACATTTCATGTACTTTAAGGCGCTTTCACTCCTGCCAAAACAAAAGCAATGTAACGCACTCCATATTAAGCTCCCTCTAAAGCTGTGGTCTCCTGTGACAAAAGCAGCTTTTTGTGTAAAAGTTCTGCAGCACTGACCTTTATACACTGTGCAGTCTATTCACCCTGATACAAACACACCTCACACATACACAGATTTTATTTTATGGAAATTTTTCAACAAATTCTGAAATACAAATATTCAAATTTAGCAACTCATTTGGGAAAGGGGAGCTTTGTAACTTTGATATATTTGTGTTCATCCTTATAAAAAATAGTTTAAAATAGTTTCAAGAAGTGTCACAATCTGGTATACAGGGAACTTTTTGATCAGGCATCCAGGTACCTGCATAATGACCATAAACCACTTGATCTGGCAACAATGCTCAGCACTGCCCCTACAGTCAATCAGAGGTACTGACACCCAGAAGTGAAAGCAATGGATTACAAGAACTAAATTTGTTGCATTTCTACACTCAACTGTTACTGAGTAAATTATTATTTTTAGTTTTAAAATGATCAACGGACATTGTGAAAACACAAAAAATGAAATAACCAGACAACAATCAAATGCATCACATCAGAGCCGATCAACCAGATTAAACATAATGCACTGCACCAAAACAGAGAATTTTTTTTAAATTTATTTTTAATTTAATTCATTGGTATTATTTTATTTAAAAAGAAAAAAGAAGAATCAAACATTTTGACAAGCCTTTAATTTTATACAGATGCCTTTGTGGAAAATAAATTAAGTTCCAATTGTGCAAGATTTGTTCTCTGTTTGAGCTGAAAATATGGAATATCTGCTCATTTATTATTAATTAAAATGAATAAAATCATTGCAGGTTTTAGTGTCTAGTATTATAAAATCGTTATTTAAGGCCTTTTCTGCCTCCCCTGACAGCAGGTCCCTGATGCTGGCGCAGCATGAGTGAAAGAGAGAGAGGAAGGGTGAGACAGGAGGGAGATACAAACTGGCAGCAGATTCCTGCTGACTTGCAACATGAACAATAAGGGGCTCGTTGCTGAGAGCGACTCATCGTTTTACAGCACGCACCCACTGTGATGCGCTCACACCAGCAGCACGTCTCCATGGGTCAGGCAAAAATAAATACATAGATAAAAGGCTCGCTGTTGTCCTTCATCTTTATGAGTTTTCACGCTGACCTTACAAATGAACCCAATGTAAACACATGCTCACTGGTGTTTCCAGTGGTGGTTAGTCATTCATTGAACATTTACTGTGCTACTCTTAATGCTTAAACACTATCTGAAAGATCCACACACTCATACTGTGTCAGCAATAAAGCTACAGCGTTACACATACCACTTCAGTTTTGTTACAGGAGTAAAGAAAAAATATCCACTCTGAACAGGAATATTTTTTTTTTACTGTGATCACATAATATAAACAGGTTTTCCAACATTGACTTTTGCCATCTTTTATGTGAGTGCGACTGACAGCATTGAAGTTGTGGAGGCTAAACTGTAAGGCCTGTTTGGTATAAAAGGAAAGACAAGAGTCTTGGTGAGATTCCATCCCAGCATTTAGATAAAAGGGTGCCCCTTAGGAAGCCTTTTGTAATTCCACAAAAACCTGTAAAACTTCATTCAAACTCAATGTTTAATTTAAACTTGGATTTCTCTAATCATTGTTGTTCCAATGCCCTTTTTTTGTCCCTATACTGAAACCCAGACGCTTATTATCGGCCGATATATGACCTGTTTACTGCAGTTACACAGTAACGCAAACGCTTTTGGTAGATTCTTTTTCGTTGGTGTTCATTGGCTCCTTCTTCCTTTCAGTAGTTTGAAGAAGACTTTTATGCTGTAAATGGTATTGGCGTGTTAATAGTTAGTACTTGCCGAAACCAATGCCGGCTTTTAGTGTCATATCGGGACCCTTCCCGATACTAGTATTGGTATCGGCACAACATTTTGAATCAATGCATTGGTTTCTTCATGAGGTCAACGCATTGTTTCTAGAAAAAGTAGAGGTAATAAAGGATTAAATACACAATTGCATTAGGTTAAGTCCCTTCCTCTTAGTCTAGAGGTTGTGGGTTCTATTCCTATGCTGATGGCTCCCCCACTAGTGTATGTTTGAGTGATACCTCTCTCCTGGTTATGCAGAACCAACACTGCAGTAACTTGAGCCTGACTAAAATGCTGAGTTTGTCTAGTCTCCAATAATCCTGCACTGTAAAGACTGAATTTAAATTGAGAGAGGCGGGGGAGGGGATGGAAGGAGTAGACACATTGAGAGTGAAGAAGTGTGTGAGTGTGTGTGTGTGTGAGGCACCCAGAGGGATGTCGAGCTATCTTTAATTCATACTAATTAGTCTCTAACTAAATTAACTTCCTCACCCATAATTTGCAGTGAATACTTCAAATTTACCTCCAATTTTTTACCTTGGCAAAAACTCCTATCTATCTATCTATCTGTCTGTCTGTCTGTCTGTCTGTCTGTCTGTCTGTCTGTCTGTCTGTCTGTCTGTCTGTCTGTCTGTCTGTCTGTCTGTCTGTCTGTCTGTCTATCTATCTATCTATCTATCTATCTATCTATCTATCTATCTATCTATCTATCTATCTATCTATCTATCTATCTATCTATCTATCTGTCTGTCTGTCTGTCTGTCTGTCTGTCTGTCTGTCTGTCTGTCTGTCTGTCTGTCTGTCTGTCTGTCTGTCTGTCTGTCTGTCTGTCTGTCCGTCCGTCCGTCCGTCCGTCCGTCCGTCCGTCCGTCCGTCCGTCCGTCCGTCCGTCCGTCTATCTGTCTATTCACTTTCTGATGAGATGTTGGATGCTGGAATAAGGAGACCTGAGATCTCTAAGATCATAAATAAGAGGAAAATATGCAAGTGTTTATTTTTGACATCCATCATTCAGCTCACAGAAAATAGTGTGAAATAGTGTGTCACATAAGAATCGCGATTCTAATCATCCACATTTCTGAATCAATTCATAAACTTCAAAAATCAATTTATTTTTTATTTATTTTTATTGCAAGTCAAACAACACAAGTAGAAACACGAAACGAAAACAACAACAACAAAAAAGCAGTCACTGAGTTAAGACTTACTTCTGGAAGAAAGGGGCAGCTGGCCTAAGCTTTTATTTTGGCAATTTTATTTATGAAAGTTAGTTCTTGTACAGGAAGAAAGTTTTTATTTGTTTTGCATGAATAAATGTTAACTTCGGTTTGAAGTTTGCCTTTGTGTGATTACATAATTGGAATCAGTTTATTTAAAATGATCTTATACAAACTGTTTTGTTTTGATGCCATAATTTGCATTAACACTATGCATTGTGTCAAATTTTGACTCAATAATCATTTCAATCGAGAATCAGTTGAATTGAGAATCGATTTTGAATCAAATTGTGACCCTAAGAGTTGTAATCGAATCGTGAGACACCCAAAGATTCACATCCCTTGTGGAAATATACTGAGCATTCCATAATATCACAGGCACTTGAAACTGTCAAGCAGAGACTCACTACCATGACTATCTTAATGGCAAACCTTTGAACCAGAGTCACGTGTGAAGTGGTTTTCAACAAGAAAAAGGTGGGAGTAGCCAATCAGGAGGATATTAGAAATTTCAAGTAAGTATTATTGTAATACAAGAAGCTCCTTCACCATCATACTATCCATCATACTATGTGAATCCATCATGCGCGTGCGTTCACCTGCAGACCTTGGCCAGTCATCAGCAGCTTTGAGGTCACAGATGTCTACATGTGAGGGGACGACAGTGATGAATACTCAATAAGTAGAGCGAGTTCAAATCTCACCCATGTAACCTTTGAGCCCTCTGAGGTGCCAGACTCATTTAGCAGAATAACCCGAGCAATTCTTTCCATGCATAGAAACTAATGAAAACACCAGATTGTTTGTTAGAAGTTGTGATCCCTGTTGATATGCATTCACAAAACCTGATAATTACTAACATCGCAAGAAGATCTTTAACAGACAGTACCAGTAATTTGGACGAGCCAAAAAAAAAAAAAATGTGTAAATTGTGTAAGGTTCTTGCAGTACCTCACGTGGAGTGTTACACCCAGATGGTCTTGAATATTTACACAAAGATGTAGAAGTTTAGCAAATGTAATCTGGGATCACAACTCAACTCAGAGACAAGCTGGTCCTGCAGCCTTTTTTAAATATTTATAGACATGCAACCTGTGCTACTACACACAAGGTGAGTTAAATACGTTGCACTAAATGGAAACAGGGACAGATGCTCCTGTGTAGGGGTCCCCAACCAACAGGAAGTGACCCATCACAGGGCTGTGGGACGGTTAAACTGGCCAACATGGAAAAAAAAGAAAAAGAGAAGCATTATTCTTTCTAAGCTGAGAAATATGCTTTTCTTTAATGCCTACCTGCAGGGCTGACTTTGTGTTGATAGTTCAGACTATTCTGCAGTACACCAGCTCCATTACACCATTGGTTCCTATTTGCTAGACCAGTGGTTCTCAAACTTTTTTGGCTCAAGTACCCTCTTTTTTCAACTACTACATTTTGCTCAGAATTCTGTGAAGAAACAACTATAGAGCATAATAATGCAATGAATGAGTGATAACACACATTTTAAAGAATTCCATTTTGTAAATAAGTGTATGAAACAGTATTTAGAGCCTCCTGAACAGATGTATGTATATATATATATATGTGTGTTTTTGTTTCTAATGTCATTTTGTATAGGCTTCTAGTGACTTCTAAGGGCCTATACATTTGCTTAGTTTGCATATAGCCAGAAACGGCTCTGAATACACACTGTATCTCCCACCTTTTTACTAAAAATAGATGCTGTAATAGGAGCAGTAATCATCAAATATATATAATATTGTGAAAAATATAATACTATCTGCATTATAAGAAGCTTTTTTTCTTATTTTAGTGAAAGTTTAATGAACCAAAATAAGTAAGGTATGCATATGAAAAGCAAACCAGCCCACAAGACAATCTGACCCTTAAAAGACCCCTGACCTCTTTTCAAGGGACCGTTTAACTTTTGATTATATTCTGTCACAACTTCATCCATCTTAGGAAACTGCTATGATGGAAATAATGATCAGAATCCTCGAAGCCACAGAAGTTTGATTTGGTTATGCAATACAGGGTTGCTTGCTAGTTTTCTTGTTGTGTTTTTATGCATAAATTCCTGTGGGTTGGTACAAGTCTTCTTTGCTCCCGTTAGACTGCAATTAGGCTGGTTGGAGCGATGTGGTGCCAGAGGCCTTAATGTGAGCTACTTCAAGCAAATCCGTTGAGAAATAACAGAGCTCACCTTTCTCTAACACTTTCTGTCTTTCTCTCAACATGCTGTCAGCTTCCTGGCTTTGACTTTTCCTTCTGTCTTCAGGTCTCACCAATTTCTTATTTTTTTAAAAAATTTTCCTTCTACTTATTTCTCTGATTGTTTTAGTTTTTCATTTTGATCAATGGCGTCTCTCCAGGGTGACTGATTTGAAAGGAAATTCAGCTCACGTGTAAACTATTGATTCTGGTTAATGCTTTAAGTGGACAGGAAAACTGCAAAGCTTTTAACAGACTGTTGTCTGTTGTTTTAAAGAGGAAAAACAATACAAACTGATACTTTTCCTTACTATCATTCCATTCATCCAACTGAGTTTGGAGGAAAAAGTACTGTACTCATGAGGAAAACCTACTTTCTCCACGCTCTTTAGCTGATGCTTTTTCAATTACGCTCAAAGCTGCTTAACCACATAACTCAATTTTTTAAATTTACCAATATATCATCTAAAAGTTAGGAAATTATATAGAAAATTCACAAATGTCAGAGGTAAAAATTGACACTCAGAAGTTTGTTTTTGACTCCATTATGAGAAAACACATGACAAATGGTCATCTCACTTAAACTTATGAAAAGTTTAGTGCATTGCATTGTGGGGTTTGGAGTCTAACAGAAGAATTCAAAGATGGTGCGGAAGCAGAAGAGTTTCTTTAAGAAGTGTATTTACTTCATTCTTATCACAATTTCTTGTGTTTCTTCACCAGATAAGGAATAAAGTGATGTGCATTGCAATTTCCTCCATATTTGTGTTTTTCTTAACATCTGCTATTGTTTTGTCAACAACTTTCAATATGTGAAAACACCATAAATGTTGCTGTCGCTGTGTTTTTGGGGTTCCACTGGCATCATCTTTTGGATAATATACTGGTACAGTTAGAAAAATGTGATTTATGAGGTTAAGCAGCTTTAAGTAATGCTTGTCTAGTTTCTCATGTCGGTTTCCTTACATTTCTAATGCTTCACATGGTTCCAGTAATACTCACCCCAGACAATAAAAAGCAAAATGAAAAACAAAAACAACAAAAAAAGCCACAAAAAAAAAAAAAGCTAAATCATTAAAATGTTTATTTTTCTTCTTTTTTTCTTATTGTTTTATTACTGAACAGGGATCTAACAAACACAAGTATCACATTAACCAGTGACTTTAGTCACTGTAGCCAAGCATGCATTCTTTATATTCTGATTCAACCAGTTAAACTGATGCTGTACCTGCCTGTCTCTGCTGTGTGCAACAAAGTCTTTAATTTATTGAAAACATTGTTGCAATTACAGCTTCATTTCCTTTAGTTATTGATTTATGTTCCTGCAACAAGGCATGGAAAGAAATGTATTGATTCACTGTTCTCCCTCCTGTCTTTATTCCTATTGCTGATCAGTAAACCTGTGATACATTGGAGGGTAGGCCAAGGTAACAAATAAAGACATGCTGGGAATGCTGAGAGCAAAAGCATGTGTAGCAGAAAAAGAAAAAGTGATTTGGTGGTAATAATTGTAAGGTTTAAATGCTGATAGGGAGTTAGCAAATCCTTTTTCTCAATGTAAAATAACCAGGAAGTGCTAATGCAAATTGTACAAAACAATTTTACACATCAACTGCAGCCAAGGGCAAACATTATGCAAAGAATCTACTGAAAAGCATATTTAGAAAGGATTATGCAAAGACATGAGCATACAAAGACACATCTCCATGATTAATGTTTTATGGTTTAGTTTCATTTTTTTATGCTGGCATTATGACACAAAAATATATATTTACATAATGCAAATTACAAGCAATGAAGTGTGCACAACATTGGCAAATCCAGACAAATATAATGTATTTAGCTATTACATGTACAATTACGATATGTACAGTTTATGTCACCAACTCACTGCTCACTGATGTTCATCGTTAAAGTATTTAAATATTTTTATTTAAAGAAATCCCAACATCATGAGAAAAACTAAATCATTTTTGTGGAAACATTGTTGTCCCCCGCCTAGCGCACAGTGTGAGCCGGAAATAGGCACCTGCAGACCCCCGCGACCCTGAAAAACAGGAACAAGCAGGTCTGAAAATGGATGGATGGACGTTGTTGTAACAAAAAATATAAAGAAAAAAGAAAATATGTTTTACAATCCAAACTAAAGTCAACAGAGTGTAATATAATGAATAGACAATAAAAGGTTTATTGATGATTTAAATACATATCTAATGTCTGTTTTTATTTCTCTTGTTTTTTGTTTTGTACTTTTATCCTATAAGTTATTGTTTTTTGTACAGTATAAACTAATTTAAGAAATCATGTATTCGAAATAGCAAGTAAACTAATATCCAGTTTTTTTCTTTTTGTGATGCTGGTTTTAAACAATCCTTATATTTACAAATCTTATTAATTTCATTTTTTATTCATTTATAAAAAAAATAGTTTAATTGAAAAATACATAAACGTCTGTATTTTATGTCTTATGGATAAATAACTATTGTGATGGCAGCCATTAATATCAATTAATAAATGTAAAAACTAGGGATCTAACGATTAATCGTAAGGCAATTAAAAATCGATTCATAGGTATCATGGTTCACATCGATATTCTGAAAATTGAATAAGGTACTTTTTTTAAACAGCAGAGGGCGCTATATATTTATCCCTCTCTTGTTTAACAGTGTAGGCTGCGGGCGGAATCTGCTACTACTTTCTTTCTGGCCGCCTTCTACTCTTAAACATGTTCATAAATGATTCCTTACAACTTTAGCACCGAAAGAATATCTTTAATATTACGTGAATATCTGTCTATTAGTTTTGTCTGCTAGCATAGCATCTCTTCTTCACTGCTAGAATAACTACATGCCAACCGACCACTGGGTTACCAGCGCCCTCTGCTGGTCCAAAAAAATATCTGACGTAAATACAATGCGATGACTATTTTTTTTTCTTAAAGTCCAATTGTTAAGGCACAAAAAACATTTTTTGTTGGACTTCTTTTAAAAAAAAAAAAAAAGAACTATCATGCAGTTTTGCATTGTTTACTATAGAATCAGAATTTAAATTAATAGGATTCTTCTTTATTTGTATTAATTCTTTATTTATTTTATTCAAGATTTATTTTTTGTTGAATTGCATTGTTTTGAATAGTTTATGAAATGATTCTTTTGACAATGAAAAATAAAAGGAAAATAGTACGGTATTTTCTATTTTTTTTTTCCCAAAAAAAAGGAATATTTTTCAGTCATTTGTCTACAGGCCCATTTTGTAAAATAAATCGTGAGAGAATCGTATCGTGAACGCAGTATCGAGAATCGAATCGTATCGGGAGTTGAGTGAATCGTTACACCCCTAGTAGAAACATTAGACGATGAATATAAATGAATTAATGTAAATGTACAAAACATAAAAAATGCATTACACAAGTCGACTACACTCTTTAACATGCTGGACAGATAATTAGTGAGTCACATGTTAAGCTGTGTGAAAGTCTACAAACACATCAATGCTCCTGCAAAAAATGGGTGAAATTAAATGTGCTAAATCATCAGACAGGATAAAACCTGGAAGAAGGCGTGGGAGGGGGAGGAACTTAAAGTGACTCGTACTCCACACAGTCAAGTAGAGGTACTCAGCCATTAATGGAAAACTTATCTCATTCCAACACATGCTGACCTTCACTGACCTTCAGCACCAGTTAATTGGCATAGGCAACTTATAACTACAGCCTTTTACAAGACTGTGTGTACGTGTGTGTGTGTGTGTGTGCACGTGTCGTGGTTTGAAGCTGAGAACTTGAAGAACACCTGCACCTGCATCCTCTGCCAATTACTTCACTCAAGCCTTTTCAAGCCTCTTTCCCACCTCCCCTTTTACTGCAGAGCGAGAACCTCTGTTTTCCCTCTAATCTTCAGTCTGTCACCTTTGCCAATTTGAGGTGTTAAGATTATGACGGTCTTCTGAAGGATGCTTTGATTTAAGGAGTTGAAATTATGGTTTGTTTTTATTTGTTTGTAACTTTAACTGAGAAAAAAAAAGGGTCAAAAAGGTTGGAAAGAAAATGTGTATGAGTGCACGTTTGTGTGCACGGAAGAAAAAATGTATCCATTTTGACAGAAACCAAACAACGGAGTAAAATTGCCTGAAGGTGTGGGAAATGCTGGCTTCACGCTGCCAGAAGTGGAACATAATGCTGACCCCATGCAAATTCAAACTGCTGCAATTGAAAAAAGAGAAAATAATAAGTTGAAACATTGGGTTGAGAGAAGAGATGTGGACTGGTTGGTACTAGCAGACTAAAAAGCTTTGTCATCTTTTTTATGGCCAATTTTTTGATGTGGGGTTGAAATGTAGGACAAGCAATGAGCAAATATTTTTTGCAGTGCTTGAAAAAAAAAAGGATAAAGTGGTTCTTTGTGTACGTTTGGAAATTCATGATAACAGCATTCCTAGGCAATTAGCTCATTGATCTGAAACAACAACAAAAAAATAGGTAACGAGGACAAAAAAGGCCTAAAATACAAAGTTAGACTATAAAGATATTGTCATAAAAGGCTTTTCACACAATGACTGTAATGGAGAGGTCTATGAATAAATGGATATTATTTAACCACCACTTAAAATCTGTTAGGGCAGGCTTTTTATTTATTTATTTATTGTTTTTTGTTTAGGATCACGACAAGTATACAGAGACACATACAGCACAACGAGATGGTCACATCTACAGCACAACGAGATGGTCACATCTACGGACTCCTTGATGGTCACATCTACAGACTCCTTGATGGCCACATCTACAGACTCCTTGATGGTCACATCTACAGACTCCTTGATGGTCACATCTACAGACTCCTTGATGGTCACATCTACAGACTCCTTGATGGTCACATCTACAGACTCCTTGATGGTCACATCTACAGACTCCTTGATGGCCACATCTACAGACTCCTTGATGGTCACATCTACAGACTCCTTGATGGTCACATCTACAGACTCCTTGATGGTCACATCTACAGACTCCTTGATGGCCACATCTACAGACTCCTTGATGGTCACATCTACAGACTCCTTGGTGGTCACATCTACAGACTCCAAGATGGCCACGTCTACAGACGGTAGAGACGCTGCTACTAATTTTGCTACTAAACGCTGACAAAGAAATTACCAAACTATGGGAAGAAATTTGTCACCTTTCTAACAAGCTAAAAAAGAAAGATGAACTGCTCACCAAGTATACGGACACGGTCGTACAACAGTCAATAGCGCTGTCGTCCCTCCTCCATAGTACTATGTGTAACAACGATACAATTCCATGGGAGAATCCGGGTTCAAGACCGTCCTGTTCCACACCACGCCAGCCATCGTGGGTTGAGGTTGTCGTCCACAGACGAGAGAAAAACATGGAAAATGGCTTCCCCCTTTCCCTTACTCTCATAATTGCTTTGAAGCCCTATTGTACAAAAATGGAGACAAACTCAGTTCAATGAAGCTGACTGAAACAACCGCCAGGAAAACGCCTCCACCCACCCGTCGAAATCATCTGCAGTCCGTTGTAAACTCCCTAGAGCAGCCGTCCAGAGGCATTCTAGCACCATGCACACAGCCATCAACAAGCACCGCCCTACTCCACCTGTCGCTCAACCGCTTCACTGCCAGCTAATAAAGTAGGATTCCACACAGACATCAGCGACCCCCTCGCCATTAGACGCAGAGCCGCTCCAATGCCGAACAGCGCCGATAACAGAAACAGACTTCCCTGCAGCCTTCAGCGACTGATCACCATCAGACAGCTGCCCCAACGCAAGCCAACTATATATATATATATATATATATATATATATATATATATATATATATATATATATATATATATATATATATATATATATATATATATATATCCGGGTCCGGGTGTGTGTGTGTGTTTACATTGAAGTAATGAAAAATTTTTCTCAGTTGAAGGTTTCAAATATTTCAGGCTTGCATCTGTAATCTAAAGGTCACCACTGTGTCCTAATGTTGTATTTTGAACACTTCTTCTCTTTATGAATTATTCACAACCACCACGGGACATAATCTGCTGATGTTCTCAAAAATGAAACCTGTCTGCTACTGATAATGCTGACACGAGTCACACCCATAGCTGTCCAGAGCCATCACTCTTTTTGTTGGAATTCTTCTCAATATGAAAAACGCATTATTTCACAGGGTGATGAAAAATATGACAGAAGCAAAAATATCAATCCTTTTTTGATGCGACATCTGTTGAAACATGAGTACCTCAACTTTACAGCACATTAAAAAATACAGCTTTAAGCTGCACATACAATATGTTTCAATTTATATGCAGATGGTAACAGACAGGCTACGAAAAGTTTTAATGTCTTTAAGTGCTGAAAGTCTGCTCCTCTGCTGCTCATCTTCAAGTATCCTTTTGTTTAATTTCTTTTTTTTTTTTTTCTCATGTTCAAACACTCAAGCCTGTTAGTATTCTCTGCTGCCCTCCATGATGTGATTGCTTTTCCTTACATTGCCTGTTCAAAGTGTTTACCTGGTGGTGACCAAAAGGCCGAAGCTTCCTGATATTTAGTGAAAACACACCATTTGGTCAACCTACCAAATGGTGAACCAATGGTGGTCTTACATATCAAATAAATATGGTGGAGCTAAATTTGAGAGCAGAAGTCTGTTTGCATCTTTATGATTGGAATTGTGGAACGGAATACAGCAGATCAAAAGGTGTAAAATACCTATTATAGAAAGTGTGAAAGCCTACCTACCTTTATTTTCTGACTTTGGCATCCCATCAGATTATAAAAGTCACTCCAGCTTCCAAAATTCATTAAACTCACCAATTGTGTAGATAGTTTTATATTTACACAATTAGTGATAGTTGTATATTTATCATGAATTCAAAGACTTTCTTCAATGGAAAACGTGTTTTATCATTGACATTTGGAGTGGACACATTTTCTAAAGTCCCAGAGGATGCAGCTGCTAATCATAGTTAGCTTTAGCGTCTGTCTCAATAGGCTTAAAACTTGTGCTGAACTACGTGCAATGAGGTCCAAAGAAGCCAAAGATTATGTGAATACCTTTGATATATATTCAGTTATCCTGCAAATGGATCTGAGTGCTGTCTGTGTTTCTGCCTGACAGAAATTGCTTAATTACATCTTGCAAAATTTGCTCAGTGAAAAACACATTCAATTTGTCTTGAAATGGAAGACATGAAAGAAAATGAAATGAAAGGAATTTTGTTTTGAACAATTTCCTCTGTCATGATGCCCATTTTGGGAACCACTGGTCCATATAGTGGTAAAAATAAGAGAACATTGAGAGAAAAAAAGGATTTAATTGTCAGGATATAATCCCAACGAACAAAATCTGAGCCCTTGATTTAAGAAAATGGACAAAAAAAATCGAGTTTTCATTTTTTGTATATATCAAATGCTGACCCTAAACATAATCCCTAATTGCAGAGGTGGCAAAAGTATTAGTCTTCAGTACTCAATAAAAGTATAGATGCTTGAATAAAAATTGACTCTAAAAGTAAGAAGTACATGCTACTAAATGTACTCAAGTAAATAGGTAAAAAGTAAAACAAATGTCCCTTCAATAATAAGACAGGGTTTTTAAACCAGCAAATTCCATATCTTCTATTTTTTAGGAGCTTGTTAAATCTGTTTCCTTTGAACACCTGGAGAATTTAGCACTCATAGATAACATTTGAAAATAAAATGTGTCAAGAAAGAAAAAATGCAAATGCCCAATTAAACCAAAAACAGATTTGAGTTTAACATTTTTAAAAACTTGAAAATGTGAACTATAAAACTACAGGGAAAGCTCAAACTACCAAAAAAGAGTGTTACGCCAAATAAAGTCGTTTTATTGACGAAAGGTGTTTGTTTTCTGTTATTATCGCTATTCTACCACGTCTCTGTACCTACTGTTTCTGTTTTTAATTAGAAACAAATGACGTGTGTACATTAGCAACAAACGACATGATGTCATCTTTAAAGTCTACAGCTCCATCCATGAGAGTGTTACACTTTCATTTTGATTATACTGTCTTATTTTGAACAAATGCAATAATACAAGTAACTACTTTATAATGAACAAAAGATTTGATGCAGATGGCTTCCCTCTAGAAAAAAAAACAAAACAATAATTACATACAGTATACAGTATTACTCCATACACATGCTTTGTGTTCAAAAGGGAGTGGGTGGAAGTATAAACTTATTAGTCCCACCTCTTTTCCTACATTACAGTAACAAATAATCAAATTTTATGCTATGCATGTTGCATCTGTTTAAAATGAAGAATAATGCACACATTTTTTAATTTTTTGATTATATGGACAGTGCATATTATTAATATACATTTCTGTAAATATGCCAGAATTAGCCTAAAGGCTATTTTTCATCTGTAGTCCCTGGAGCAGTGTTGGGGTTCGGTGCCTTGCTCAAGGCAATTTTTTTTTTGCACGATCGATTATCGATATGCTCGATCGATTTTATTTATTTATTTTTTCTCAAAACCTTTTCTGCTTTTTCACTAAAATGTGCAGGTAGGTTTTCACAGAAATGTCACTGTTGAAGGAACCAATATATTGTTTACTGGAATATTGCACTATAATGGTGTCACTGGTAATAAAGACCCTATTTTTTGTTTACACAAAGCACTATTGGAGATACTTATTTATTTACATTGGTATGTTGACACTTATTTGCAGAAATGTTGCACTAAAATAGTGTCACTGTTCATAGGACACTTTTTCAATTTATTGCCTTTCAGAGATATAAAATAAAAATTGTATTTTTTCACTTTTACATTTTTTTTCTTGTTATGTCATAAAATATTGTAGATTGATTTCTGACCAATATATTGATAATCGCAGTATCGTCATATCATGAGATAATCGTTATTGTGAGCTTTGTATAGCGTATCATATCGTATCGTATCGTGAGGTACCCAGAGGTTCCCACCCCTACTTGAGAGGTGCCCCCGCACCTCCACCAGAACAACTTCCATATTTTGGTCCACATCGGGACCCTCCGGTTCCCAACACATGTCCTTACAGACTGATCTACTGCCGCTCCGTGATTTTCATGTTTGTCCCTCGCATATTTTTAAAAGAGACATTATCGCCCACTCGTAATCTAAAAAGTCTGAGTTTTCACAAGTTTGAGCATCTAGGTGCATTAAATAATGTAAACACCCACATGCACGATGGAAACAAAACTACATATTCACCTGGGCCAACATTCAGCTGCACTTCCACCTGACTCAGCCCCCGCTGCCCTGTGGAAGAAGAACTCTTTCCAATATTTCTTAAACTCACTCTCTCACTCACTGCAGTTGTTGGATAATTTTTCTCATTTTTTCACTTTAATCCCCTATACTCAATGCTTTTCTTAGCATCCTCCCACTCCACACCCCACACTAACTTCTGCAGGTCTCGACAGGCCTCCTTTCACGGCGTAAGCATTTGTTGTGTTGATGAAAGCACACACACACACACTGTACACACACACACTGTACAGCTTCTCACACGGCTTTCAGGTGTTTCATATAGATAGCCTTGGAGCTCTATGAGTTGTGTGGAGCCAGTAGCTCGCTGCAGGAGAGAAAAAAATACCAACATTACTGTTCAGCAGCTACATTTCAGGTGTTCAACCAGTGGCCTAATACAACTGTTGTATCTGAAATAAATAGAGGATGTCTATTACATATATATATATATATATATATATATATATAGTATAGTTTTCCTTTGCTATTTTGGTTTCCTCCTTTTTGTGACACACATCCAACAAAAACCCTCAGAGAGCAAAAAACCTCTGCCAAATATCCTCTTTTCCACAAATGTGCAGTTATCTGATTCAGTGATCCTGATCACAGTACCATAATCATTCACACTTTAAAGGCTTGGAAGAAATTTCTATCCCCATTAATAACCATACAGTATAGGCACCCTAATTTAAAAATAAGAAATTGCAGCCTAGATCTGATCTGTGGGGTAATTGAGGAACCAAACTGACATAACTCAGTCACATTTCATTAAAATCAATTAATTATTATTATTCTCATTTTCTGAAACTGATCTAGAATCAGTATATTGATCCGCATCCTCTCAAAAATGTAATGGAATCTTCCATGGTCAATCTTTGGTTAAATATTTGTCAAAATCTGCTCAGTACCTTTGACGTAATCCTGCTAACAGACAAACAAACAAATAAATAAACAAAGGTGAAATTATTACGTCCTTGGTAGATGTAATAACTTTAAAGGAGTTTTAAAATCTGCTATTGACTCTCCACTAGGAATGGGAATCTAAAACCGGTTCTTTCTGAGAACCGGATCCCAGTGATCCAATTTCTAGGAATCGTTTGCTTGTATTTCAGAGAATTGGTAAGGAATCGAATGGATAAGCAGTATCGATAATGGAATCGGAATTGCTAAATTCTTATCAATTCCCATCCGTACTCTCCACCCATCAAGGTTGTATTTTGATAATTTTAACTTTACCTATTAATAATGACTATCTTATTTTGAAAGTATCGCCCTGCAACCAAAGACACAACTTTAAATAGTTATCTCTTTGTTGTAAGACTAGCGTTCGTCTGAATGATAAGTGACAGCTCTCAACTGCTATGAAAAAAATATTTTTAAGTCACTTCATTACTTCAGCCTACAGTTCAATTAAACTATGGATGATCTTGATTCCTATTAAAGTGCTCTTCAGGTTTGATTATTGCTTGTATGAGGCTGCCTGTATGTTACTATTGTGGGTTTGAGAAGTGCTCTTACATTTTGGATTTACTGAATGTTTTAAAACCCTTATGATGTTTTTTGAATGGGCAACACTGCTTTTGAAGCGTTTTTCTTTTTAAAAGTTTTACAGTGAGTTGCTTCTAAAGCTTTGAAAGTCATTTGATGTTGACGGAAGGTCTCATGTCTTTTGCAGCTGTTTTAGCCTTGCAATGGTTTGATCATTTAGAGAACCAGGAGGGACAAAGACATTGTTTACAGCTCTTTTGAGGATTAATTTAAAAAAGAAATGATGCAAAGCCCATAAAGATGAGCATTTAAGTCTAAGTACCCTACAGGCAACACTTCACATGTCTGGCCCTTGTTATCTAAACTCTGGAAAAGCCCGCAGGGATGAACTTCTTGGACTTTATAACACGCTGTACATAGAAATGTTGAGCATTCGACAAACGTAATCCAGAATAGGATTACTTTGTTTTTTGGTTCATGTTTGTTTTGGGTTTTTTGATCTTTGACAGGAATACGTTAGAATTTGTGGTGGGACTCGATTTTCCGTTTAAAATGGATTTTAGTATATGACTGAATGGATAAAAACAATAAATAAGCTTAACTGTGTTTATTTTTCACGTTTTCACAACATAATGTGCAATATGACTAATTAAACAAAATCACAGGAGAGAGATTGCTGTTGTGCTGAAATATCAGCACTGGTGTGATTCGGTCGTAGGCATGACAACTTTGCAAACAAAGTATAAAAGTGTATCGAGCTGTAGACTGTAAACATAACGTCATGTCTGCTCCACTGGCAGCCTCCACAGCATGATGCTCATTGTTTGCTGTAAAACACACACACAAACACACTGTAGGTACACAGACGAGGCAGAGTAGCGATAATAACAGTAAACATGCCTTTTGTCCTTGATTGGACTTTGTTTGGACTTTTTTTTAGTGCGTTAATTTTCTGTAATTGATTTATCGCAATTAACGCATTAAAATCCCAGCCCTAGTTAAAGTAAAAGTGTGTTCATTCCCAATTGCCCTTTCAATATCATATTATTATTTATTATGAAAGAATAAATTCAGTATGACCATTGTATGTTTGGAAAAAATCAAAAGTTTCCTGGGCTCAAGCCTAACAATAAGCAAAAGTAAAATGTTTTAACTGGAGGTGTCACAGCTGGGGATGTTGAAATGCATAGAAATGTCTTACCTTCATTCATACCATTGTTTCTTGCATTCTCCAGATAAGAAAGACAGCTTGACTCTATTATTGTTCTGTTCTATTATTGTGTTTTCCTAGTATTCTACCTGTTATAACCTCACTGCACGAGACATTTAACTTCGGCCGGATTCCGATCTTTCCATGTAAGGTAAGGCAAGGAGAAATTATTTGTACACATTTATACACCAACAGCAGAACTTTAAAGTCTCTTCTAAGGCTGACTGGGAGCCAGTGTAAAGACTTTAAAACTGGGGTAATGTGCTCTGACCTCTTTGTTCCGGTTAACAAAGAGCCCCAACATAAACCTTCACCATTGTTTTGCTGTAACTTTTGATGTGTGAACACACTTAAAATGTGTTGGGAAATCACTTTGACTTTGACAGTGTTATTTAGAGGCTAACACAAGAATGTGAGGCCTATGAGGCAGACAATTTGTCTTTATCTGATTAAAAAAATGTTCTTTTCCAGTAGCTTTAATTGATCAAGATACAGCTAAAATGTTGGGTTTGCAAAGAATAAATCTCTACCAGGCTGTCAGTAACCTTTGTTGGCTTTGATCAAAGTCCTCCCAGCACCCGCTGCTATAGGTCCTCACCCTCTGTCCTTTTCACTTGGTGTGAAGGAGAGTGAAGACAGCGTAGTGAAAGGAGGGGAGGGGAAGACTTAGAGGTTGTATTGTGCAACAGTTCTGGATCTCCTGTGGAGACAATGAAGAAGGTCAGTTAGAGGACACAATCAAAGTAGAGAGGGAGAGAAAGAATAGTAGCAGCTCCAATTATGATTGTCAACAGATAAAGTGTGTGTGTGTGTGTGTGTGTGTGTGTGTGTGTGTGTGTGTGTGTGTGTGTGTGTGTGTGTGTGTGTGTGTGTGTGTGTGTGTGTGTGTGTGTGTGTGTGTGTGTGTGTGTGTGTGTGTGTGCGTGCGTGCGTGCGTGTGTTTGTGTGTAGGATTATTTTTTTATTTCTAGATTTCACTTGATAATTTAATGTATACATATCTTAATCCTATCTATGTGGTTTTTCATCCAGTTGCATTTTTTTTTACAGCCAACAGGGTAAAAACGCCAATAGAATTTGTTGGTTAAAGGTGCAGTCCGCGACTCTCAGATCCCTCTCTCCCCCTCCCTCCCCACTGCTCTCTTGCCCTGCCTCCAAACTTTCCAAAGTCCCTCCCTCAGAGGAGCTAACAAGCTAACGTTAGCCAGACAGCAACATCACAGTAATATAACATGCACTGTTAAAAGCATATCCTTACATAGTGACAGCTTTAGCAAATAATATATCTTTTGTCTAATGTGTATGTTTGCTCTGAAATCTTGGTTCCCAAAGTGGGGTACTGGTATCCCCAGGGTAGTTCAAATTCAGGCCTACATTGTATGTGACATTACATTATTATGTTTTTATATTGCTTCAGGTTAAATGTCTGAAGGGGTAAGGGACTGTGAAAAGATTGGGAAACTCTAGTCTAAAAGAAAGTGGAAGCATTTTCAGTTGTCTGTTGTGTATGAATATTTCTGATTACGTTGGTTTGTGTTTGCAGTAGCTGTTACATCTGTTTACATGAATGAGCATGGCATGATTAGTTAGAGACGGTGGATTAACTAGCAGTAATTGTGACTACAGCAGTCAGCGTACGGTTGTCAGAAACTGGGTTTCCATTACCCTTGGAAATGTGCAAAATCTAAATAGCGCAATATAAACTGGTAACGGAAACACCTGAATTTTGCAAAAACACTCAAATATCGCTGAAAAGTTTTTACACTTTTATGAGGAGGAATTTCAGACGTTTCGATATTGAAATGTGTAGCGAAGGCGCTAGGGAAACACTTTTTCCACAAATACACGTCACAGAACGTATTGTACTTGGTCACATGACGTGACATACCTGATAACATGACCACTTCTCTCCGAGAAAACATAGAACAGAACAACAGAAAAGGAGACTGGGACATTTCTTAGCATTATACTTAAAAATTATTACTGCCACTTTAGATGTGAAACAACAAAGGAATGCAGAGTGTTATAAGGAGGTTTGCAGCGTCCGTCTTTCTGCAGCAAAGTCTCGCAGGATATGATTTCACGGGAGTTACGAGGCTCCAGCCCAAAACAAACTTCAATGGAAACATGTGTAAAGCAATTATACTTTGTCGACATTTAGAAATACCGCTTTTATTTTGCGTAAATCTGTAATGGAAACCCAGCCAGGTAGATCTTTGCTACCGCTGAGAGTGTAAGTATACACTAGTCCAGCAGACGTTTTGGACATGACTTTGTGTGTGGGAGGAACAGATTAGAGATGTCAATAACTGAATGAGATTTTTTAGTGCTTCTCGTCTGTTTCCACTGGATTTAGCTTTTCTTTCAGAATCTTACAACAAAAGCCCCACTGTAACCCTTCTCTTTTTCCTTATCACCAACTGCACAGTTAACCTTTAAGTGTTAAATAAACAGACTTTAGAGCAAAGCTTTGTTTGGTTTCTGACCCTCCTGAAGTCAATTTTTCCAGTTTTTTCTGACTTGGGTTGATTGGGAGTTGAGCCTGTGTGAGGTTAGCCAAGGAACCAAACAAGGTACCTGTACAGGTTTCCTGTCCATCACAGGTCGAACAGATGGCCCTTACACACAAACACCACCACCGGCTGGATCTCCAAATCCCTTTTTGTGAAGGGTTAAGTACAAGGGTTTGTCAGCCCAGCTGGTAGCGGATCCAAGCACATAACAAAATATGCCAGTAAGCCATCTTTCATTTCATCATTCTGAATCTATATTTACATTGCAGGCTCTACAAAAAGGCTTTAGGCTACACCCTCCACTCTCTTAGTAATGGGAATTTGCACATTGCACAAAGGAAAAGCTCTGCCTTGTCATCAGTGCACAATAAATTGAGATGTTTTCTCTTGTGCCACTCACAATCTTTATTCGCTTCTTCTTGTATTTTACACAAAGGTTATGCCAACACTGTGCTTCTCAGAACCGTACAGTGCTGACAAATTGTGTTTGTTTCTGTGTAAATGTAGATCTCTTGAGTAAGGTAATCAATTTTGGAAGGAGTATATTTCATTTTAATGTCATTCAGGAAAAATAATTAAAAAAACAACCAACCAACAATTATTTTTGTTTTGAATCTGGAAGGATCTCAATCTGGGAAGTTTACGAGATACATTCTGAAACAGCAGAAAACGTGAGCGCTATAATCAGATTATATCCATTATTTCAAAAGTATGAATTTTTAAATGTGATGGACATATTTGGCTTCATGTGTGCCCATGTTAATTTTAGAACAGAAAAGTCATTCTGAGCCCTAAAAATGTTCTTATTTAATTAATGACCATGGTTTAAAGAGGCTGTAAAAGTAATAAGGTTTGACTGCTGCAGTAACACAGTTTCCTCACTGCAGGAAGAAAGATATAGTGTAGATCTTCTTGTGGGTGTGTGGTAGAGCACAGCTGTCACAAACATGGCTGAGCTGTTACCTCTTTCCCATGCAACACCCCAATGCAATGTTCACATTTTAAAAGGACCTCTTTGCTAATGCCTGTCGTATTCAAACATAATACCATTAGAAAATCTGGAAAAGCCAAAACAAAACAACCTGACAAATTTGTAATAAAAACTGTCTTGAATCAAAAACTTCTCTTTATAAAAGCAAGGAACGTCTGTGTGTGTGTGTGTGTGTGTGTGTGTGTGTGTGTGTGTGTGTGTGTGTGTGTGTGTGTGTGTGTGTGTGTGTGCGTGCGTGCGTGCGTGCGAATATCTCCCCGACACGGTGTGAGTTCGACCTGAAACTTAGTCGACGGCTTCCAAATACCCCGAATGTGTGTATCTGTTATGTTGGAGTTATTTGGTCATTTCCAAATGTTTATTTTTATTTTATTTCACTTCTGGACAGCAACTTTTGACCTCAGGGTGTGAGGGGGCGCTAGCGCACCATCTATATCTATTTCACTGCACAGCTCCTCACCCAAGCAAGAGTCACGTGTGCGGCCAGAGCCAATCGCTGCGCACACAGCCAAGCAGACACGGACTGTAAACACACGAGTGAGAGACAAGGAGATAGTTTAGACCGAATCACGGGAGCTCTCTGAATAAATGATTTGAAACCGTCAGCCACTGGTGAGTCTTTTGCAGACAAGTTTCCCATTGTTTAAACCATATAACTGTTGCTCAATAACGTGCTGTTTCACTAGATTCAGTATTGAACTCAACCCGTTCAATACTCCATCTGGAAAACTGCAGATTCTATGTGGTGCCGTGCATGGAAGCTAAGCTCTGACCACTCGGTTCGAAGATAAAAAATGATTTCTGTTTTTTTTTAAAAAAAAGGCAGCCAAATTGTAGATAATACTTTCATTTACTTACTCACTCATGTAGTTTGGAGCTTTACATTTTGTTTTGCGCAGTTTTGTTACTTTTCTGATTGGCGCTACAATCACTATGGAGTTTGGTTATCAGCGTCTCAAACATTTCACGGAACACACACACACGGTATGTATTTATTATTTATTTATTTAAATATAATAAATGAGTAAATTAAAACACAAAAAATGCACAAAAAGACAACTGAAAGAATAAAAAATGCACATGACTCCAAAAAACATACATTACAGAAAAATACAACAAAAATATGAAAATGACTTAAAATACACAAAACTAAATATTTATACAAAAAATACACAATATGACAACAGAATCACACTAAAATGGCAACAAATAACTATAATTATACAAAAAATGCACAAAAACACGACAGAAAGATACACAAAATGACTCCAAAAAACATACATTACAGAAAAATACACCAAACAAAAAAATGTAAAAGTGAGTAAAAAAGAACAACAAACACATTTTTCATGCACATGTCCCATAGGTTTAAACCAGGGAAATCGCACATGCTGTTTTATTTTGCACACGAAAATAAACCCCTTTTTTTATTTAGTGATGATGTCGTTTCAAAGTTTGACCGTACGCTATTTAAACCAGACGGACCTCACCCGGAAGTGATTGATGGCAATGGCTGCTGTGTTGAAAGCTCCACATTTCTCTGCAGCGCGTGTGTGAGAGAGAGAAAAAACATATATTACAGAAAAATACACCAAAACGGCAACGAAAATATGAAAATGACTCAAAATACACTAAACAAAAATACTTATACAAAAAATACACTAAAATGACAACAGAAATGCACGAAACTACACCAAAAAAACAAACTAGAAAACACAGAATCACACTACAATGGTAACAAAAAACAATAATTATACAAAAAATGCACAAAAAGACAACAGAAAGATAAAAAACATACACATAATGATGACTTCAAAAAACATACATTACAGAAAAGTACAACAAAAATATGAAAATGTCTCAAAATACACAAAACTAAATTTGTTTCCTAAAAATACATAAAACTAAATATTTACACTCAAAATGACTCCAGAATCACACTACAATGGCAACAAAACAATAATTATACAAAAAATGCACAAAAACACAACAGAAAGATACACAAATACACATGACTCCAAAAAACATACGTTACAGAAAAATACACCAAACAAAAAAATATAAAAGTGATGATGAAGTCATGCACATGTCCCATAGAATTGAACCAGGAAAATTGCACCTGCAAATATACCCCTTATGCTCCCACATGAATGCATACTTCCAACAGGCACTGTACTAGTAATTAAAATGAACAAATTTTCAGACATATACTATATTATTATATGATAAATACTATATATATATATATTTTTTTTAAAACAACAACAAAAAAAAAACAATATAGCCTCAAATTAATTTTTGACATTTTTTTAGTTTCAGTTTTGTTCCTTTTACCCTGGTAGCCTCTTTCCCTTTGATTTACATTCAAACCTTGTAATATTTGAGATTACATCAGCAGTTAGAGGCACAGGGGAAAGTGCTATAAATGCACGTTTAGTAGTCCATTTTTGGAAATTTGTAGTTTTTCCACCACAGCAGATGATACTAACCTTCATTGCCATTGGATTATTACGTCACTTAGTGGAAGTGCGCCTGATTGTCAAAACAACGTGATGGCCTTTCCCTAACTCCTTTAAGAAGTCTCCTAACTTTCCTTAACCCTGTGATGTCATCACAGGTTTAAGGGAAAATGGATAGGAAAGGAGATAGGAGGGGCTGTTCGGACGCAGCTTCATATTTTTTTCGATTATACCTGAAGGAACTAATTCAGTGGAAAGTTTGTTGTGAACTATAATGAAGAAAAAAACAAAACAAAAAAAGATTTCCACAGCCGCAATCCTCAATCCTCTAACCCCGAGCTCTTCATCCAACAACAAAAAAAAACCCTCTCTCACCTCGGGGTCTGATCTCACCTCTGTCACTCAGCTGTGTTAGCCATTCTCACATGGCCTGTGAAATCACACTCTCTACACTGCAGCTCTTCAACACTGCGTTTTCTCCTCCCCCCCCCCCCATCCTCTCTCTCTCCTCCTCTGCCTCCCTGAATCCTAATTGACTGAACAATGAATCTATCACTATTTCTCTCGCCTGTAGCAAACAGATGGGGCACTGCCGCTCTTTTTCCATTTTCATTGCCTCTATTCATCTAATTCTGTCACTACTAAAGCATCATCATTCTATCTACCTGTAAGGAACATCCTGTCTTCTTTACTGTTTCTGAAAACAAAACAAAAAATAATCACAAACATTTTGATGTATTTATTAATGCTGTGAGTGAATAATACACTCCTCAAGAAAAATAAAGAGAACACTTAAACAACACAATGTACACTAATGGGAAATCAACCTGTCCAGTAAGGAAGTGACACTGATTGTAAACCAGTTACACCTGCTGTTGGGCTCAGACAACATGTGGAAATGTGATGCAATTAGTAAAACAACATCTATAAAGTGACCACAGATCATTGCTCTGTCCTCATCCTTTCTGGCTGATATTTCACTTCTCCATCACCACTAGAGGTAGCATGATGAGAAGTCTACAACTTAGAGAAGTTGCTGTAATGGTAGAATTATATGCACATTATAATTCTGCACAAGATGCTAATATAGATGGTTATATATATATATATATATATATATATATATATATATATATACACACACAGTATGTATATTTCTCCCTCCCTTAATGTCAGGGCTCAGTTTCCCCAGTGTTGTTTCTCTCTCTGAGACAAGTTCACAAAACATGTCTTGTTCCCACAGAGATTCCCTCTTCGTGTCAGCACACAGAAAATCTCATAACAAAGTAACCACAGGTGTCCTGAGCTGGGAAAACGTATTGTCTTCCCCTCTTTTTCAGTTTGATTAGCCAATAGCAGCCTCTCTGATCATCTTGTCTTTTCCAGCCTATAAGAAATATGTGCTGTTAGTGTGTGGTTGCCATTTTTCCTTTCATCCACAAGACCTCTTCATCTGTACCTTTTTTCCATACTAGAGCTCTGGAATAAAATCCACAAAATATATTTTGGTTTATTTTGACTTTATTTCATCAGACATATAGTGTATGATTCAAGATTTCCATAACATTGCTCAGGTACTTTATTTTTGGCTCAAGTACTATAGAGCATAATGATGGAATGAATGAGTGATAACACAGAATCTTATTTTGTAAATAAGTGGAAAGAAACAATATTGAGTGCAGTGGTTTCCAACCTTTTTTGGATCGTGATCCCATTTTGATATCAAGAATTCTCAGATTTTTATTTTTTACTGCATTTTGGTTGAACAAGATTTACAATGTGAAAGTATAGAAATGCAGTTGTTTGTGTTAATTTTAGAAAAAGAATAATAATTACAAAATTTCAAAAATCTTTTAATTTTTCTGAAATTTCAGGCTTTGACTATAATTTTTAACTAAAATAAATATTATAAAGCCCCGTATTTTTATTGCTTTTATTTGTTAATTTTCCACTCAAGTACCCCCTGTAGTGCTATCACAATTACAATTACATCTTTAATTGTCTATGTTCCATTACAACTGAATTATGATTACGGTGATTGGCTTTTTCCCCCAAATACAATCTACAATCTGATGCTGTTAGAACCAACATCAACCTCAGGACAGATATTTAACATCCAACTTAGAGGGAGTAAACATGAGGAACTTACCAGCAACCCTCCTGTTTGTAGACTTTTCCAAGGCGTGAGAAAATGAAGGAGATTCTATTAGCATACGAAACTCCAAAGGAAACACTAGATGCCATCATGATGCTTTATAAAAACACAGAGTTATTGATACGCTCACCTGACGGCGATACCGATTTCTTTGGTATCACTGCTGGGGGTTCCCAAAGGAGACACCTTGGCTTCATACGTATTTATCATCCATCTTGACTACTTGCTAAGAAAAGCTCTCGACAAAAACTTTGAGCTTGGATTCACCCTTACGAAATGAAGGAGCAGACGACACACAGCTCAGAAGATCAGAAATGCTGACTATGCCAACGACCTAGTAGTAGTGGCAGACTTCCTGAAAGACGCAACTGCTACTTCATAGCATTGAGAAGGAAGCTAAAGTAATCTGGCTTTATGTCAATGCAGAGAAAACTGAAAAGAGATCGCTAGCGCAGTGAAAGAAGTCCTACATCGACCAACTGACTGATGATACCGGATGTCGGGCTGACGAACTGGTTACCACTATGAGTGACAGGGATGGATAGATAGAAAGGGTCATCAAAAGCCAAACTAGCTTGACCTGGTACACCAGGAGTTGGAGATATTCACTTGAACGGTACTGGTCTATATCCAGTTCTACATCGGGAATGTGACTGTGGACAAAAACATCCGGGCTTTCCCAAACCTGGATGACCAGCAAGGTGCTCACACTCCTCAGGGCCAGCGACGCTGCCCTCAGGTCAGGAGACAGAGCTCTGTGCAGAGCTGCTCGAGCTGACCTGAAAAGAGGAACAAAAGAGCCAAGGCGGACCAAAGGATGCGCATTGAGTCTCACCTATCTAGCAACAACACACGGGAGGTGAATAGGAGACATCACAAATCTTAGACGCTGTGATGCGTCTGCAGAAGACATGAGTGCAGCACTGGCAGAGAAGGGAAACTGCTTCTTTGCTTGCTTTGAAAAACCTCAGCAGTACTCATCTGCTCCAGCCCTGCCCCACCCCTACATTGTACCTGCACTACTCCAGTCACTGTGCAGGAACACCATGTCAGGCTGGTGCTCCTAGCAGTGAACTCCAAGAAAGCTGCTGATCCAGACGAAGTACCTGGCAAGGTGCTCAGAGCATGACCCTACCAGTTCACCCCCACCTTTACCAAGATCTTCAACCTCTCCCTCGCCCAGGCAGTCATTCCACCATGCCTTAAATCAGCTACAATAATCCCAGTGCCAAAGAAGTCTCCCATCACCAGCCTGAACGATTACCGTCCGGTGGCCATCGCGCCAATAATCATGAAGTGCTTCGAGAGACTGGTCCTTCAGCACTTCAAGGACTAGCTCCCCCCAGACTTCGACCCACACCAGTTTGCATATTGTGCAAACAGATCCATAGAGGACGCCATTTCTGTAGCTTTGCACTCTGTTCTGAACCACCTGGAGCAGCGGCAAAGCTATGTTCGGATGCTCTTTGTGGATTACAGTCAGCCTTTAACACTATACAGACTCTTCCCTAAACTGAACACTCTCAGCCTTCCTCCTCGCACATGTGCCTGGATAAAGGACTTTTTAACCAACCAACCCCAGACTGTGAGACTTGGCCCACCTCCTTTCCTCCACCCGCACGCTGAGCCCCCTCCTGTACTCCCTCTACACCTACGACTGCAGTTTGGCCCACAATGACAATCTCATCGTCATGTTTGCCGACGAAACTACAGTGGTCGGACTCATCTCTAAGCCCAGCCCCCCTGTACATCAACGGCGAGTGTGTGGAGAGGGTCCATACCTTCAGGTTTCTCGGTGTCCTCATCTCTGCGGACATCTCCTGGACAGAAAACATCACTGCAGTCTTCAAGAAGGCTCAGCAGCGGTTACACTTCCTGAGAGTCCTCAGGAAGTGGTCAGAAAACCAGATGGGACCATCATTTGTACGACGACAAACTGCAGTCAGGTCGAGACCCCAACGAGCATGCAGATGAGCTTCCCTGAGACGGTTTCTGACAGTTTGTGCAGAAATTCTTTGGTTATGCAAACCAATTGTTGCAGCAGCTGTCCAAGTAGCTGGTCTCAGACGATCATGGAGGTGAATATGCTGGATGTGGAGAACCTAGGCTGATGTGGTTTCACGTGGTCTGCGGTTGAGAGACCGGTTGGATGTACTGCCAAATTTTCTGAAACATTAACATTCAATTCACGGGCAACAACTCTAGTGGACATTCCTGCAGTCAGCATGCCAATTGCACACTTCCTCAGAACTTGCAACATCTGTGGCATTGTGCTGTGTGATTAAAATAAATTTTTTTAGAGTGGCATTTTATTGTGGCCAGCCTAAGGCACACCTGTGCAATAATCAGGCTGTCTAATCAGCATCTTGATGTGCCACACCTGTGAGGTGGGATGGATTATCTCTGGAAAGGAGAAGTGGTCACTAACACAGATTTAGACAGATTTGTGTACAATATTTTTGAGAAACAGGTCTTTTGTGTATAGAAAATGTTTTAGATCTTTGAGTTCAGCTCATGAAAAATGGGAGCAACAACAAAAGTGTTGCATTTATATTTTTATTCAGTGTATATTTATTTGTTGCCACTATGTAATTCATCCTCATTGCCTTTAAGTCTAAAGCCTACACTTTGGGTGCCCTTTATAGGTGTGGCCTTTTATAACCTTGTATTTGAGAAAAAAAAAAGTAACTACATTCTAAAATAAATTCTTTCCATGAACTTTTAAACCAACATTTTTTTCAAAATAACACTTAAACTGGAGGACACATTTTGGAAATGATCTCATCAGCCTCCCACACTTTCCCACTGCAGCCAAAGCAAGTTTGATGCTGGGACTTAGGGGGTTGCCATGCAGCATGGTGTTGTGTTCAGCTGTGTTGTGCAATGCTGTGAGGGATAATGATCCGTGGCTGTGTAAGCCATTAGTGAGTAAGTGGTTATGTTGGAGCTCCTGTATCCCTGACGCCTGCTGTCACTTTGATGAATTTGCAGAATGCAGACGCCCTCACAAAAAAAAACTGTCTGCTGCTGATAGAGGTGTTATTTATTAACTTCCTCTGAATAATCAATTCAATGTTTTCAAATACATACAGTCTTCTTCTCAAAAACAGATTTGGTTTGAAAAAAGGCCCATCATGTTATATAATTTACTGTTATTTTTTGCCTCAGAGGGGAAATTCAGGGTATTATAGCAGCAAAGACATTTCCCACACATGGAAATAAATAGATAATTAATTCTTAAAGTAATAACGATAATAATCTTAAAATCAGGCACTCATCTTTCTCGCTCCTATAAAATTTTGGCATAATACTTTTTAGATGTTGTGTATGTTTCGGTTTGTAACATCTTTATGGTATTAACATAGTTTATAATTTTTTATTCAACAGTGAGTGAGAGTACAGCTTAGGAAACAGGATAAAATTAGTCATATTAGAGGTGGGACAGTATATTGAGATATTAGAATGTCACAAGATGTTTAGTCGAGAGTACGAGTATCGCGGATATCAGAATTAAAAAAATCCCCACGATCTACTACACACCGATTTGTTATTGTTTGTTGGCCGATCGTGGCTTAGATGGTAAAGGGGTTGTCTTCTGATCGAGAGGTTGAAGTGTCCTTGGGCAAGACACTGAACTCTAAGTTGCTCCTAATGGTCAACTAGTGCCTTTGCATGGCAGCTCAGTACCACTGGCGTGTGAATGAGCTGATATTGTGAAGCGCTTTGAGACAACTTCGGTGGGGATAAAGCGCTAAATCAAGTCCTTTTACCATTTACCATGTTATTTAAAATTTTTACTATTGAGTTGAAAAGATCAAAACCACAGTACAAGTGTGTCCAAAGTTAAATCTGCAGTATGTAGAATCGTGAGACTTGTATAGAAGAACCACCTTCCCTCCCTGTTTCGAATCGTCCCTCACCGGTATCCTAGTCAACACGCACAACCTACCTTTGAATCCTCCGTGAAGTCCGTTCCTCCCGAGTATGTTTGTGCCTCTAGACTGTTGCTTCTCCACGTCGGTCCTCATTTTCCCCTTGCTTTGCCATGTAACCGATGTGCCTAACACTGCGATGGGGACTTTTGATGGAATTGCATTGTCCTTTTACTATCGATGGTATGTGAACGCACATTGACTTCAGTCGAGCAGCCAATAGTAACACCCAAAACAGCACACGGAGCACTCTGTAGAAGCATGGGTTTTTTTTTCAACAGCAGTTTTTTTCTTCCTTTTTTCTTTCCAAAAATATATTATGTGTGGTTATTGTGAGCCCATTATCATCTATTGTACTAAATTGTGAACTCAGTGTATGGTCTGTACACTGTAGTATACAGGGGTGGAAAAACCACAATCTAATTACAGCAATGTACAAACTTTAGTGTAAATGTAGTCATGATTACTGCTACTTTTTGGATTTATAAAACTTTAATTGATGACATAAATCAGGGTTTTATAACTTGAGTTTTGTTTGTAAGTTCTTTGGTTGAACCTTTTGATTCATCAGATAAAGTCTTGCAGTATTTACTGGGAGCACATTATGGTTTCAGCTGTTACGCAGAGACCGACTCAGTCCAGCTAGTGCTCAGCGTAGAAGACAATAACTCTCATGATAGAAGTCTCATAGTGATAAAAAAAAAAAATGACAGCACAAGCTCAGAAGTACATATCTGCTGATGACAGAAGTATAGCCTGCATGTGTATTTATGTCCCGGAGCATTAAACTCACCCTTGACTCCCTTCAGAACCTGATTTGTTTGATCAGCTCTACAAACCTCCACAGACTATAGGGAAAGACTTCCTGCAAAGCTGTCCCTTTTATATCTGCTTGTTTTCACCTCATTTCACACCAGTAGGAGATGGGCTCCTATGAAAAGGCTCCATTCACGGTTCACTGATTGGGAGTTTTAAAAAGAATACATTAATAGATGGACTCTCCAAAGTGCTTCCAATGTTAGGAAAGGAGACAGTCCTCAAACGTATGGCTGCCTTCTCGCTCAAAGCCAGAATGAAAGGAGGTCCGGGATCAAACAAACTTATATATTTATTCATGGAGAGTGTTGGTTTAAAGGGTGCCTCTGACCCCCAGGCTGAATCAAAGCCCCGATTCTCAAGCGGAGTGAAGATGGGACAGCTTTTTGTCTGAATGAAAGGCAAAACAAAGAAGCCTTTTCATGGTGCGAGTCTGCCAAGAATCACGCTTTACATCTATCTCCATTCTTTGTTAGAGGAAATTGATTCAGTGGTATCATTTTGTCAACAACCCATACAGACAGAGACAATTGTGTAATATATTATGCTTTGTTTTTCACTTTATACTAAAATCCCCAAATACTGAAGTATAAAAATTTCGACTGCATAACTGTACGTACCTTGTTTACTACTATGTACTGTACATAGATATTGTATATATTGCTTTTTCTGTGGATGTCTACAATGTTTTCTTTTTTGCCTTTTTTTTTTTCTTTTTTAAATTATTTTAATTTAATACCTAGTATGAATGTAGTGAGTGAGTGTTGGTGGTCGAAGGGGCCGATGGCACACTTTGGCAGCGTCACTTCCGTCAGTCTGCCCCAGGCTACAATAGTAGCTTACCACCACTAAGTGTGGCATGAAAGAATAATTCCTTAATTCTGTAAAGTGACTTTGAGTGTCCAAAAGAGCACTATATAAAATTGATTTATTATTATTATTATTATTATTATTATTATTATTATTGTGAATTATTTTTTATTGTTTAAGGGATTCATTTCTGTGTATTAAACTTATTTGTGTATATGTATCAATATGCCCATCACAAGGGGAATGGACTGGTGAAAAAAATGTATGCATAATATAACTATTTTCTTTGTAAACTATAAGATAGACTGTAATCCCTAATTACACATGAACACAAAGTTGATCACAAAAAAAAAAAAAATTAAAGTCCAAACAATTATTGTGTTTGAGCTTTTGTGTTCATCCTAGAGCTGTGAAGGAAGTAACCCAGTCAGCTGTCAATCAAAATGTATAGTAGTGGTACACAGGTCAAATATATTATAGGTCAGCACAATGTGGCAGTAAGCTAGCAGACAATGTTGGTCATTATTCCTTCAATGTCACCCGCTAGAAATTAAAATCAGTTAAATTAATAATTGCACATGACTTAAGGATTAAAATGGAAATTTTGCAAAATACCTCCAGCTTTTCTTATCTCCACTCCAGTACTAAGTGCTAAGAAAGGGTTTACGTTAGTGCATTCCAGAGTGTCTGTTGTCTTGCAAGGGAGCCATTGAAAAAACAGTTTGATGAAAGAATACAACTGGAACTCTTTCAATTGTGTTAGTAGGTTAATCTCCAACCAGTTCTTGGCTGTAAACTACACATCAGCTACTTTGTAGGCACCGCTCACACTGGAAGCCTAGGTTTGGCATGGTGCTAACTGGCTAGCTTTGCTATTCCCAGTAAAGGACTGTTGCCACTGCAGTCAAGGGACAGTTCTGAGAAAGTGCAGATACCAGTGTTTGTTTATTTTTTCTTCTTTTCTTTTTTTTAGGATTTTGGCCAAACCCTTTTTCTGTGTCAGTGTGAGCGTGAGCAGGAAGACAGACCTTTTAATATTGCTAATCTGTGGATTAGCAGCTTCAAGCCTTCAGTCCATCCTCTCTAATCAACTTCAATACATTCTGCAAATTAGATTCACAACTGTTTTCCAATATCCAATATAGTCCTGACAAACATCACCACCAGAAGGAGGTATAGGAAATCCTGACACAATGTTACATTTATAATATTATACCTTAGCGACCATGTGCTTAGAATCTAGATTTAACAGAAAACGAGAACAATTAAGGCAATGATCGTCTTGATCACCTAAATGTGTCTGATCACCAGTCTCTAGGTTCAGCTAAGCTCATAATCACCACCGATAGACCAGCAGTATTAAAGAGCTAATCTGGTTTAAACAAAAGCATTGGCACTGAAGCATCCGCATGCTGATCGCTGCCAAAAGTCGAAACTGACCAAAATGAACTTTTACATCACTTTGGCATCATCCTGTTCACTCTCACATCTCAGTCATTCAGAGCTTTTGAAATTTCTTCTGAGCATCACAAAAGTAATGAAGTATGTGAATAATATACAACACCCTGAAACTCTTCTGACCAATATAAGTGGTTGCCTCCAGTGCCAGTGTGCGCGTGTTACCGTGCGTGTGTGAAAGATAGATTAAAAGAGAAAAAGTAACCAAGTGTCGTTTTTTTTTTGTATATTTTCCTCCTCCTTTCGGCGATGTTCAGCTGTCCGCCTTTTGGGAAATGGGATTTTGATCATTTACAATGAACGTGATTTAAATTCACTATGCTCACACAAGCATAGCGAGCACAGAGGGTGTAGAGGGTTTATAGGAGAGGGTGTTAGTGGGTGTGTGTGTGTGTGTGTGTGTGTGTGTGTGTGTGTGTGTGTGTGAGAGCACTGGAGTGTTTATGACTTCCTGCCTGGCCACCTTAGCCAGGATCCGCAGGGCTTGCAGATGGTGACAAAAACATGCCAGACACACACACACACACACACACACACACACGCGCACACACACTAATTCTCACATCCTCATATGCCAACCTGGAGTCGACGCCTCGTGCCCTGGAGTTGTTTGCTGCCAAGTTACAGCTCCCTGGGATAACATGATTTTTTTTTTAGGTTTTCAAATGCCTCTCTGATCTCTACACAATGTATCCAATCAGACTAAGCCTCGCTCTGATCCTTTGTAATGAAGAACAAAGAGACATGAAGACAAACCCATTACACACAAACATGGAAAGAAACACAGTGGCCACGGTTAAAAAGTTTTCTGCTTCGCATTTACATGGAAATAGTAATTCCGAATTAAGATATACATGGCAAACCGGTTTATTCAGCTGTATTCAATTCCGCTTTAGGTCTGGGGGTTGGGAACGGTTCTGATTGGACGGTGGGCAAACGTGACGTAGCACGTCTAGCGGAAATAACATACAGCAAACCTTTTCTTTTTGTCCACAACATAAAAGACCACATTAGACTTTAATTAGTACACTGTTTCACTTTTCTCCACTGAGGAGGAGAAGGAAGGCAGATGACCGTACTTTGGTCAATCAAAGCCAGCGGTTAATGCAACAGCTGTTCTATCTCTACTATACAGGACGTTGAGTGAAAATGAACTTTATGATGATCCGCACGTCATTAGTGAAGTTCTGTGGATCTGTTGCTTCATGCCCCGATGAAGCCCCTCCCCCTCCCTCTCCACTTAGGTATAACACTGCTCTCCTTTTTATATCCTCCCTATAATAAAAGATTTCTTACCCTTCTTTAGGGAGGGCTGGTGATGGTCACAATTGAGCAATAAAATAAATAAATTTATTTTATTGCAATAACAAAACATGCATTGCTGTCTCATGATTGCACTTCTTGTAGTGTTGACCTTTGATAGCATGTGCAGACAAGAGAAAAAGAAAAAAAAAAAAAGCTATTAGTCATGCACAGTAAATAATATACATTACAATGAAAGGTGACTCATGTGCTTTTGAATGTCGTTCTCAGTCGTAGGCTGTCAATCATCACATTGGCCTCCAGTATTAACATATATTTGCATCTGACCCTGCTTGACCCTATTTTGTATGGCAATATACAAAAAGAGGTCAAAATGTAAAGGTCAAAAAATGGAGATAGCTCACACTAAGTCTTGTCTTGCTGAGCTTTCTGTTTGCCTGGTTTTCAACTATTTCTTGTTGACTCCCACAATACTTCCTGCATCCAACTTTCACTTTTGCACCAAAAACAAAACGCATGAACTAGAAAGCAAGTGGGGCATAGAGCGGACTCGGCTGACTAGCCAGGCATTCTTTATTTATCTGGCTTTTAATGCTGGCTACTATTAAATATGTATAGAGCGGTGTGGAAGCGAGCTACTTAGGGTGGACTACTTTATGTTTTTACTGTCCGCTTTGCTGTTGTGTGTACGTACTGTATGTGTCCGTGACACAAAGTGCAGATAATGGAGTAGTCTTTAATGGGCAGGAGACCAGTTCAGTCTCCCAGTTGGACAAAGTTTGGCTGTGTCTCCATTTACATGCACTGAAAACGCTCCAGCAGATGAGAAGGGTAAATCCCATAGGTAGAAAACCTGCAGTAATATGAGGTTATCTAAGATGTATAATGCATGTTAGTATACTGTATATCCTGTGACTGTGCCTTTGTTTGTGGACACATTAGTTGCCAATTTTGTCAGATCCGGTTGCAATTTAACTCTTCAAACCGAAATACCACTTAAGGTCCTTGGGTTATGAAGGTTTCTAGATCCTGTATTTTTATTTTAAAAGGAATATATTTGTACAAAACAAAATATATATATATTTTTTTTTTAAAAAGATACGTGCGTGTAGTTTTTGTTAACATGCATCTCGGATATGATTTAAATAAAAGTTGAACAAGGTTTAACATGTCATCATCTATATGACATTGAACAGTTTGTAATTAGATTATTTTTCTTTCTTTTTTTTTTTTAAGAGGAGAAAGAAGAAATAAACTATTACAAGAACATTTGTTGTTTTATTGTCATTCCAAAACAAAACATCATTTCACATTTTGCTTTTTATAGATCTTGTATTTTTATTTATAAAGCAATATATTTGTACAGAACAGCGCTATTTACACTTCTAAACGTTGTTGGAAATTTTTTTGGGCGTTTTCTTTTGTTTGTTGTTTTTTTAAGTGTAAAGGTTTGCTTCAGAAAATGTATTAAAAATCACGTTTTGTTTAAAAAGATAACTGCGTTTACTTTTTGTTGACATGCACCTTGTGAATATGATTTCAATAAAAGTTGAACAACCTTGGACAAGGTTTAACGTGTCATCATTTATATGATATTGAACAATTTGTAATTAGATCTTTTTCTTTTTTTTTTAGAGTAGATGGGTTTTCAGTGCTTAAGAGATAAACTATTACAAGAACATTGTTGTTTTATTGTCATTCCAAAACAAAACATCATTTCACGTTTCGTTTTTTCCTGTAATGGACAATAAAATAAACTCTCTCCTTCTTTTCTCATAAACAGTCGTCCTCTGGCATTTTGCAAATGGCACATCTGCTTCACTTTAAGTTTTTAAACTACTACCACATCCACTAATGCTGCTTATCCTTTGGCAATTCTGCTCTGTTCTCAGTAAATCTTGACCTTGAGAAGACAAACTTATCCAACAGACTCAATCAGAAGCAAAGAGGTGATTTTGAGAGCCAAGTGCAATGTTTGGCATTCATGGCTCCCTGTTGTAAAACGTGTGATGGGCTCCCAGGCAGCTGGGTTATGGTATCATCAGTGTCAGTGTAAATGATCAGGCCATCTCGGCTCTCTCTGCTTTGTACAGAACAGCAACATTGTTCACTAAGACTCTCAGAGGACATAAATGGCTACAATTACATTCCTGTTACGAATACCGTAAGAGACGAGATGAAACAAAGAGGATCAGGCCCTAAACCCTGCCCAGAAACCAGCTCGTTCGTTTACCTGGACTCGGTTCAAAAGTGCTTCAAATCTCAGTGTGATTAGCCACACATTTCTCCAAAAACACCATTGCTGCCAAACAAGCACAACCACGTGACGGCAATAAACACAAAATGTGCCACACACCTGCATGCCAACAGCTGTGTGTGTGTGGCAGGAGGCTAAAGCTGCTGGGCCACTGATGGAATCATGTCTGTTTAAGCTGCAGCTTTCAGATATGATATCTAGCTGCTCTGTCAAAGCCCCCTGAGCTCACGACTCCCCCCAGTTTAATCAGCCACACAGACTCATGAATGAACACAACTTCACGGAGCGACACCCACACCGTATCCACACTCTCCACAATTTGCATGAGGAGGCATTGGCTACATTTACCTCATTTCAATCTGCAATATAAAAGCCTGCTATTACTTATCCCTCTCAAGGACACTAATGCAAGTGCCCCTGGTCTCTCAAAGTATACTGTACGTATCTGTGCTCATGAGTATTTTTGCAGAAAGTTGTTAAAAAACTATCTTTATTTATCTTTGTTAACCCTCATGATAATTGCTATTTATTTTAGTCCAAAGATACTTAAATAGTAACTAAAGCCCAAAACCACTTTTTTCTGCTGAATACAAATGTATTTGGGTATGAAGTTGTGCTGTTGATTAATTCTGGTCCAGCTCTCAACATTTTTGTCAAAGTATTTCAATTTGGCATATTTTGTTGTAAAATGTCAGTGACTGCCCTCTATGGGTTGAAACCTGACTATTACAATTGATTTTTGCTATTGGCTGAGAACAAGATCATGTGATGTTTTGGGACCAGCTTGCATCACAAACAAGCACTGTTAGCCCCGCCCCTTTTATAAAAACTAGCATCTGTGGGCTCTACAATCTGTGGTGAGTAGATTGGATTGTACAACATCATTAATAAATAGGTTGTTATTGTCAATAAGGTTTAAAAATGAATTTCTCTCTTAATAACAAAGACAAAAATCTGAAATCACTAGCTGGGTTTATATTACAGATATTTCGCAAAATAAAAGCAATGTTCCTAAATGTCAACAAAGTATAATTGTGCTTTGGACGTGTTTCTATTGGACCTTGTTTTGGGCTGGAGCCTCGTAACTCCTGTGAAATCTCATCCCGCGAGACTTCACTGCAGGAAGACGGAGGCTCCAAATCATGTGACGTGTATTTGCAGAAAAAGTGTTTCCATAGTGCTTTTGCAACACATTTCAATATAGAAACGTCTGAAATTCCTCCCCTCGTAAAAGGTTTTTAATGATATTTGAGTGTTTTTTTTTTCCTAATCTTGTTGTTTCTAGCTTTTATTGCACCTTTTAGATTTTGTGCATTTCCAAGGGTAATGGAAATGCAGCTAGTGGTGACTCAAATTAATCATCTTTATTATACTTTTTAACAATATGTCCATAAAAAAATCACATATAAACCTTAAAATCTCTCAATCATTGAAACAATATGATAAATTAAAACTATAACGTAAAACTCAAAGCTTACAGAATAGTAAATAACCTTTAAATATACACTTAAAAAAAATTATATTTTAATTGAAATCCGCTGGTATTTGGTCTCTTTTAATCTTTTTCTTTTTCTCTTGGACTTTGGTCTTTCTTCTCTTTTCCTCGTGTGTGATGATTTTGTCAAAACAAAGCAGTATCTTTAACGATTCCATCATGTGTGAGTAAAATTACCATAATGAATCATAATTCCTTTAAAGAGCAACTCTTTAGCTATGAGAAACTAGTGGAATTTCTCAGATAGAGCAAATATTAGCTCTATCTGTCTATCTTACGGTCTTTAAATTAAATTAACGTGTTCCCAAGATGCGTTCAAGGTTCCCTGGACCTGGACAATTTCGATAATTTATAAAATACCCCCGTACAGCCCGGACAAGACATGAAAAGAGGGCATGTCCGGATAAAAATGGACGTATGATCAGCCTAGCATTATGGGCCATGCTCCCGTGTTCATTTTAAAAGAAATTGAATTTAGTTGGTGCAAAGGGACTCGCTGATGCCAAATTGCTGATGATCTTTTTTTCTAAAAAAATGACGCTTTCACACTGTGACACTCAAGCACAATAGATTCAAAGAAACCACTGTAAAATATGGATGCCAAAACCATAACCCAATCAACAGATTTGAGATATTTTGGTTCCGTCCTCACATATTTTAGATTTTTTTTTGGGTTTTTTTGTTGCAAAAACGTGATGTTGCAAAAAGAGAAATGACCCATCAGAAAGCCAGTAAACAAAACAGATTTTTTCCCATTTGTGATGATGTGGCGAGAAAGCAGAAAATCGTTGTTTTGTTCCGACAGCAATTCTGCCAACTCATTACCATTAGCAATCATTTACAACCTTTCCCTGTACGCTAACTTATCCAATCTCCACCATCCAATGCATCCTCATTGCTTTCGCCAAGGTCGTAATATTTTTATCGACAAATATTAATTTTTTTTTGTCTGTTTGCAGGGTTACGTCAAAAGTACATTTTAACCAAATATAGAAATCATGCCATGGAAGATTTCAATACATTTTGGAGGGGAACCAGATCGATGTACTGATTCTGGATCAGTTTAAACAATTGAAAAATCCCCATCTCTCTTCAATGGCAAATTTCAAAAATGTTCATCTCAGTTTGTATTCGACTGATCTTTATGAAATTTGACCCAGTTATGAACTTCACTTTGCAGATCAGTGGATACGGTTGATCATCTGCTCTCAGAAATGACTTTTATACCTACTGATACACTTTCCTACATTTCATCGTAGACATTCAGGGTTCCAGTAAAGAAGATGAAGATTGAACCAAAGTGCCTCACTGTCAGTCATGCTTTAAGGATCAAATGGTTGAGGCCTGGCCCTGTGAAAACCAAACACAGAAGGTCAAATGATATAACAGGCTGCAGAGATGAAAACAGCTCTGACATTGTGAGTTTTATGGGGTTTCCTCCAGGGTCAACATGGAGAAAAACAGATGTTCTTGAAAGTAACTTGAGTGGGAAAAGCATGTGTGTTTGCCATGACATTTATGGAAAATGTACACGATCATATCACACAAGAAAAACAGGTGAAACACATTGTGTGGAGGGATTAAAGATAAAAATGTGTGTGTGTGTATATATATATATATATCATTAGAATCCTTTTTTTCTTAGAGTTTATTTATAAATAATATATAAGGAGTAGTGTGGAAACATGCTGATGCAAATGGGAAAAGTAAACATGGTCAATAGAGAAGATAGCTTCGTTTACCCACACGAGCTCAATTCTCGAGTGACAAGATGCTAAAGTCAAAAGAATAACGGAGAGTTTGATTGGCAGCTGCAATAATTCAACCGAGGGAATTCATCAGGGTGCTCTGACAGCTCCGTGTGCGTCTACGTGTGTCTGAGAGACAGATGTTCGACGAGAGCGAATAAGATTGCAGAGAAACTGCTCTTGTATTTTAGACAGCAAAAAAAAAAGTGCAATGAAAATGTACTACAGTAAGACTGACAGTGAGTCTTACATCGAGACTGACTCTGGTGTCACTTTGTGTGCTGCGTGTGTGTGAATGTGTTTGTGCTGCATGTGTGTGAATGTGTGCATGCTGTGTTTGTTTGTGACTATGCAAGTGTACAAACCTGAATGCATTTGTCTACTAGTGTATTTGTATGTGACTGCATGTATTTGTGAGTATGTTTGATAGCATTGGGTGCCAAATGTAAAAACGGTCACTGTTTCATAGCCGACATATTTTGAACATTTGGCTCACTTTTCTTTCCTTTGAGACAAATTCATGTAAAACAGCATGTTATAGACTGTATATCTCATTGTTAAATATGTGTAAACAAATGTTAAATCTAAATGTGAAAGTTAAATATAAATGTTAAATATTCTTCCCACTGTAGGTGATGCATGTTCATGTGGATTTGTTGTATTTTGGTAGCGTGTTGAGATGACTATTGTTGTAATTTGCACTATATAAATAAAGGTCAGCACCAGGTTGATCACGAGGCCCCCACCCGCACCACCGACTGCGATTCAGCGAGTGGTGGTGTGTGTGGTGTCTGGGCTAAACATTTAGCTTTACACTTGGTGACCAATTTAACATTTAGATATAAATCGAACATTTAGATTTACATTTGCTATTTAGATTTACATTTGATTTTTAGATTTACATTTAACATTTAGATTTACATTTGATATTTAGATTTATGTTTAACATTGAGATTTACATTTCAAATCAACTTTATTTATATAGCGCAAATTAAAATACTCATCTCGAAGTGCTATCAAAATATAAAATTTTAACATGCATCATTTACAGTCAGGAGAAAATGTAACATTTATATTTACCTTTTACATTTAGATTCAATATTGACATTTAGATTTAACATTTACATTTAGATTTAACATTTACATTTTGATTCAACAATTACATTTAGATTTAACATTTGAATTTAGATTCTTTTTCTTGTGTACACATTTTTATTAACGAACTTGCTGTTTTACACGAGTTTCTGTCTCAAATTAAAGAAAAATGTCAGCTAGGAAAAAGTGTTTCACATTCATATGATAGTGTACTGTACTTGCATGCGAGTGCAAACCTTAGTGTGTGCCTGAAATATACATACTTTCTACAATCATTGTCCACTTTTACTCTTTGATGTTAAATCTCTATATTTTTGACTACTTATATTTTAGCAGAAGAATATAAAACTGAATGATTCTAATACCTGGCCTAATACCTGATTTTTTATTTTTTTTCTAATCAAATTTAAACCCCGTGCAGAGAGTTAAGCTGTCAGATAAAACCGCATGATCTATTACTTGACGACTTATACCGAGGTGTTTAATTTACACTCCCAGAGTTTGATAAAAGAAGATTTTTTTTTTCATTTCATTTTTTGATGAAGTAGAAATATGATACAAAGAGAAATAAAAATACTTTCCTTTAGTGAAGACACTATTTGATCCCTGATGCTTATTTTGGTGTTTCTGTAACCTAATCTTTTTTGTTATTTGTTAGCAAAAACTGCTATCCATTTTTGTGTATTGGATAATCTCATTTTCTTGTTCTGACAAAAAATGTTCCTTGGTGAGAATTTGACTACAAGTGACCTTCAATATCTTCTCACTAATCGTCGAGGCCATATCCAGACTACCGAAGCTTTCCATCAGTCCACAAGTTATGTACTATACACCACAAAAAACATGAAAACATTGCATTTTCTGCACTTATTTGCCATAAAAAAAAGGGTTCGGCAGAGCTGCACTTTTAAATCTGGTAGAAAACATCAAGTTGAATCTGAAAAGGGAGTTACAGCTTACCTAAGAGAATATTTAAAAAAAATAAAATAAAATATGTACAGTACACTTTTCAAGCAATACTTTAAAAAATCATTTACGAAAACATAAATGAACAAAATAATAGTTGAACCGATGCATTGCTGTGCCAATACCCCGTTAGTTTTTTTTAAGTGTTTTTTTGTTTCTTAAATATTCCTCCTTGTACTTATTCTCCAAGCACATTGTCCTAATAACTGCAGATTAGTGAGACATCACCACTGATACCACCCACATCTATTTTAAAGTCATTACTGCCCTTAATTTTTGTTATAATTAGCACATGATTAAAGGTCATTCTCATTAGGATTGGTTGTCTTTAAAGTATTCTTAGTAAATGGGTCTAATAGTCCTTGTATGTGCACAGGTTACGTTCTTCTTCATGTGTCAAATGATGCGGAGATCATACAAATATAATATTCTCTTTTTAATTTATATATTTAAGACTAAACATATTTTTAGAGGCGTGATATACACTGATGATACTTACACAAAGGCAGGAATTTCAAATGTATTTTACTTCGGGGGCGCTTCAGGCCAAGTTTGGTCTCAAGCAGGTTTCTTTGAAGACTAAGAACATTTACAACATTGATTCATTATTCACTCAACTGTTAACGGCTGCAAACGCATCACTAAAAATTGTAGAATAAGTATAGCATTCAGTTATAGATATCTGGAACTGAGCTATGCATTACTTAATGATCAGTTTTAAAAATGATTTCCTGTGTTTCTCTCTTTGTTGCATCTCAACCATAGACGGATCATCATGACCACGGGCCCTGGGCACATACCTGACACGGGCCCCTGCTATGGGGCCATTATTGTAACGAAACAATTTTTGTGTGCGTATTACAATATGTGTGTCTGTCCTTTGATCTGTGTGCCTGTGTTTCAATCCGTGTGTGGAGAATCGCAACGTGTGAAACCATTGGTGTGTGCGTCTACACAGTGTGCCGCAGCGACGCGCAGCTCTATGTCTCCACGCGCCTCTTAACTACACAACAGATTCAGAAGTATCATGATTTCAGCTTTAGTACGACGGTGGATATGTAGAGCTTGTAGAATGTGACGTGAGCTTGTGTATAAAAAAATCACACACACGTCAAATGAGTTGATGATGTCACAAATGATGAGAAAAAATGTAATGTTATAGAAAAAATATTCACAAATGTGTAGACTCGCATTGTTTTTTTAATTACTCGTGCAAATGATTGTTTACGACCACAACTCTGTTGTTTCAACTTCTCGACTCGGCCGCTACAGACGCACAAATGACTTTTCTCGCGTGAATCTGCGCTGCTTGAATTTTGCAACACATTTTGTGAGACTCCTGTTGTAAAACACATTTGTACCTAAAGAAATAGATGTTTTTATCATTGACACAGGATCTCAAGTGTTTCTTTATTTTCATGAGAAATATCATGTATGTGTTCGTTGTTTTATTGTTTCGTCACATTATACAGATTTTGTGAAAACACAGTAACCGGTTGGCTACTGCATCAGCTCTCAGATCACGATCCATAATCTCTACATAGCGTTTAAATGCATTTAATCAGATAAGAGAAGCAATCTCCATGACTCCTTTTGTTCAGAAATGTCTTCAGCCTGCTGCCTTTACAGTCCAGAACAATGACTTTGTTTCGATCCGATAATACCGACTGGTGCGCTACAGCAACAGTCAGCGCTCCGTCTCCAATTCTCCCTTGTGATTGGTCAGTCCCCCTCCTCACTCACAGGAGAGCGGGAGGGGGGAGGGCATTTTTTCATCATGTAATCACACATTAATGATCTAATATTATAAATTATTTAAAATTCATATGATTTTTATTATCGTACAGCATTTTCAAAACCACAACATTTTTTATAAAAATATATTTTTTAAATAAAAAATTAAAAAACCGCTGAACATCAAGGGCCCCCATTGACTCTCGGGCCCTAGACACGTGCCCATTTTGCCCATGCAGTAATCCGTCTATGATCTCAACCATTTGTTTTCATTGTTATTAGCTTTGATATTTGCCGTTAAATGATGATTAACTGATGAAACGCACTGATCAATTTCAGAGTCCCATGATTTAGACTGTTACGTTGCAAAAACACTCGTCAGATGAAGAGAGAAGTTGGTTCACATTTTAAATGTTTGTAATGTGTATTATTTAATGTTTTTGTTACTTTGCTGTTGCTTAACAAAGAGTTCTTCAGATGAGGAAATGTAGCCTACATGTGTCCGACTAATTATTTCAGCACCAAGGAGATCATATTTACACCTGTGTTTGTTTGTTTATTTATTTGTTTGTTTGTGTGTTAGAATGATGACGTCAAATGTTTTGGATTTTGACAAAACTTTAACTAAAGTTGGATCTTATGTCATGGAAGTTTACATTAAATTTTAAAGAATATGATTTTGGATTACTTTCATAAATTGAAAAAGTCCTATCTGTCGTCATTGGCGAAATTTCCAAAATGAATTTCTCGGTTTGTAAATGACCAAACCTATGGTTTCTTTACCCCGCCAAGTTTCATCCGGATCTAATCCAAATTGCACATTTTATTGCGGTTTTTGAAAAACAATAGGGGTTCCCCTTCCTTACTGGTATCTACTGTATCATTATTAATGTGGATAGAAATTTCTTCCAGTGTGAATGATCATGGTACCATGATCCAGATCACTGATCCAGATAACTGCCAATGTCTGACAAAGAGGATATTTAGCAGTTGACGGAGATTTGCCCTCTCTGAGTGCCCTTGTTTATCGCTGTTTCTACAGGCCTGTATAAGACATTATGAGATTGAAATGCATATAATGTATTGAGATTTTGAGTCTGTTGTGATATACTCTCAACTGTTTTATTACAAAAGGATGGATTAATAGTAAGAGTCTATTTATACAACATTAGTAGTGGAAACAGGCATAGGCAGAGTTTGAGATTCTTACCAGTGGAGAAAAATAAAAAATAAAATAAAATAAATATATAGACCATCTAGACATTTGCACCAACCACAATGTGTGTAACATATACAATAATGCAAAAATGATAAGTAACATAATTGATCATTTTTACTACAAAAATTTTGCCTTCATCGTGTGATTGTGGCCACACTGTGGAACACTTTCTGCATTTAGAAAAGTTCTATTACACAATCTACCGACTCTTAAACTCATTAAAGGTGTGGGATTTACTAAACAGAGAGAAATATATTAACTGTGATTGGAACATTTAATTAAAAATGTGACTTAATATATAGCAATTCAAAATCAATGAAAGAAACACCTGCACAAAATGTGCTCTCCATTCCTTAAAGGCTTCACGGCTTCTCTTCTACAATGCTACGAGCAAACAGAGCCGTGTCTGTTCTCCTGCCTGGAGAATAGATTAGTTTGCCATTCTTGTTGAGAACTTATCCAATGTAAATATTTCTACTGCTCAGCATTACTTTTAATATGTCTCTCGTCTTCTCACTTTTCTGTCTGAAACAGTGCCACAGGGTGCGCGAAAAGAGATCCTGGAATGGTTAGGAGAAGCTGGGAAACACAAGAGGATAATTAGAGTGCCCAGATGGCACTCCCTAACTAATAGTCCAAATTATCAGTAATGGGAAAGGTTTGGGATCAGAGCAGAAAGAGGTGAAATCTAACCATGAGAGCAGGGTAACAGCTTCTGATTGGGGGTTTAATGAACCAGCCGACAGCCATCTTTAACCAATCATGTGTCGAAGGTTAATGCAAAACATGCATGAGAATGGCACGCTGCTCGTGTTGATTGCGAAAAGTGCTCCATTCTCTTTGTTTTAGTCAAACATGCCTCAACAATCTGTGGGGGTTTAACATATTTAAACAATGTCAGGCGTTTGTGTTTATTAGTATTTTTACTTGGTAGTTTCAATAAACTGCATCCATGCCAGCATAGTATTTTTTAGCTACTTTTGCTTTTCTTTTCTTTTTTAAATTCTTACTAAGATGAGGAAATATATATTTTGTGTCATATGCACTTTTGAAGCACATTGCAAGGCAACGTAACGTGCAAAGCTCAGCCTTTTTTTTCAGATGGAATTTCTGTTGTTCCATTTATTAGGTCTGGGGCCGTTTTATTGAAATTACAAAGAAAACATGTCTTTTTTCCTCTCATACCTTGAAACATCTACATAGAATGGACTTTTTTTGTTACTCACAAGTTTGTGGTTACTTGAGATTACAGCTACTACCCCAGTTCACCCTGTATTCCTGGGACACACTATCATCAGTATCTGTGTGTGTTTGGAAGATTGCTTTTAGGAGCTACAACGTGTTTCTCCAAAAAGGGCAGCAGCACACTTTCAGGATGTAGTACTGTAGGTAAATAATATGAACATGGCATGCTAACAGAGACGTTTGTGAGCAAGGCATCAAGTAAACCAGACGTCATATTCCTGAATACTTTACACATTTGGGTGACAATGTACAATTCTTAAAGCTTTGTGCTAATTATCTTTTGAGAGTCACTGGAATTTAATTGCAGGATAGTAATGGCCGAGAGTAAAGGCAACCCAGAGTAGAACAAAGAGACATGAAACAATGATTATGAAATTAATCAAGGTTATGTGCCTTAGAAAATGCATTTAAATGAATTAAACCTTATAATTACCCTTTATGATGAACTGCATCATTACTAGGGGTGTAACAATACACTGAGTTGATACGATAATGAGTCCACGATAATGATGCAATATATTTTTTTATTTTTTTTATGGAAGAAATTACAAAGGAAACTCTATATACTTACTCTTCGTATTACCTTTTTTTTTTTTTCTTACTTAAAAGGAATATAAGAAAAGTAGAAAACAAAACAAATAACTATGTCATGCATAGTATAATAGATTTCTTTGGTAGCACTTTACTTAAGTTTTATACATAAAGGCTGACCTTCTGCTATCATTATTATGACATGACACCTGTTATTAGCATGAATAAGGTTTCATGAAGGCTGTCATTAAGTGTTGTTTGTTACCAGTGTTGGGAACGTTACTTTAAAAAAGTAATTAGTTATAGTTTCTCACTACGTGTTCCAAAAAGTAACTTAGTTAGTAACTGAATTACTCTATAAAAAAAGGAGCTCATTACCAAAGAAAGTAACTATTTGCATTACTGTTAAAAAAAAAGAAAAGTTGCTCTATGTCAAAGAATTTAGATTTTTTTAGATGCGTGTATCGTTGTGAGGTGCTTCATTAAATTTGAGTTGTTTACAACGGATGTCGACAAAGTCTTCACTCCTGGATATAATGAACACTTCACATACACGTTCTTGCCTTTGACCACAATTAATTTAAAGTAGTGTTTGTATCGTCACCTTAACAATGACAACTTTTCATCAGACTGCTCCACGCTCACCATCTCTGCTGCTTCATTCAATCTGTAGTGGTTGTGTGTGTGGCGCGTGTGCTGGCATGTGTACAAACACTGGCTCTGATTGGCTACCATGAAACACCGCCTTAGCCAATCATAATCGCTCACCTTGTTTTTAACCCACCTCCTCACAACAGCTGAGTATGAAGCCAGGGGTGCTTTCGGATAAAGTTGTATTCAATCAATGCATGTAACGCATCGCATTTAACGTACAGTAATGTTAACGGCATTGTAATGGCGAATTAGTTAGATTACCCCGTTAATGAAAAAAAAACACCGTTACCTAACGCTGTTATTCCAAACACTGTTTGTTACCCTAACTAACCCCAAGAGATCCCTCCATCTAACCCAAATAATGCCAACATAGCTCCAAAGGTGTCATCATTTCGTGAATGGTGTCATAATTTAATGACAGCCTTCATGACACCTTATTGATGCTAATGACAGATAATGACAGCATAATGGCTGCCTTACGTATAACATTTTATGTGTTACCGATTTTTTTAAATCTGAACCCCCTCTACTTGCAATACCACTTAATACCCTCGACTATACATCTTGTGACGTTTTAATATCGCATTGTCTTGTCATGGAATATATCGTCCCACCCTTAGTCATTACCCAATGCACTTTCCTGCATGAAAATAAACAAAATATACAAGTTACTGGTAATTGTCACTTTTTTATTGTGAGTTTGGTAGTAATTTTTTAGTGGTCCAGCTCATTTTAGGTATAAATGATCTTTGTTTATTTCAGGTTTCTGTCCTTTTTTATGCCAGCTCATGATATAAAACCCTCTGGGCTCTCCCTAAATCTACTTTTCATGTTGGAATAGTCCAGTCTTTATGGCCCCACTTCACTTTGTGGCACCTTTGTCACAGGTCAATAAGTATCGATTGTGACTGTATAATCTGCACATTAATGAAATGAGGATATCCACGTGGGGACCCAAAGCATTCATAGAGTTTCACAGTGTGGGCTGCTGTGCCTGGCTCTGGGCCAGTGCTCACATTCACTGACAGATCCCACACAGACACAGGTCAACACACTTATTTTGGCCTGAATCTTGGCTGCCTTCTCTTCAGGAACCTCTCTAGACCAAAATGAATGAGATATTGAGGTCATGTTTCCACTTTAAAACATACACTCACACAAAAACAACACGCTGGCAGTCAGAGTTGGTCCTGAAGGAGTAAAGATAAGTCAATCGAAGGATTATTTTTGGCGAAACAAAGAAATAGATATGTGTAAGTTGGGAAACAAAGAAATAGAATATTTAGAGTATAAAAGCTGCATTTGGATTAAGAGCTAAACAATGTGTTTATACGCTTGAGTACAATATACTTCATTCTCTAATGACTCTTTCTTCTTATCTGTTATTTTGTTGTTAGTGGCAAACACAGGCTCTGGGAATGGAGCTGTATCAAAGAAGAACAGTGATTTTACCCTGATGCACAAATTCAGTCGATTTCTTGTAAATATATTTAGTAAAGGTGTGACGACATATCATCCGACATTAAAACGTCACAAGATGTATCATCAAGGGTTTGAGTGATATGGGGGGGGGGGGGGTCACAGACAAGTCAAATAAACAATGTTATTGTGAGTACATTATTGGCTATCATAACGTAAACTCAGCTCCCGTGAACTCCTGCCCCTAGTATTCAGTACCCTAAAGACTGATATGTCTAGCCATCATTTCATTCTCTATATCAGTGTTTCTCAAATGGGGGTACACAATGGCACTACAGGGGGTACTTTAGAGATAAAGAGTGGAAAATTTAAAAAAAAATCTATTCAGGAGCCACTAAAACAGTATTTTTCAACCTTGGATTCGGGACCCCATGTGGGGTTGCCTGGAGTTTAAATTGGGTTTCATTGATGAAAAACAGCTTTCAGAAATCTATCCAAATGTGTGGACTGCTCTTAGAAGTGGGCTGACCCTTCCAGTGACTGTAGCTGAGGCAGAAATAAGTTTTTTCAAATCTGAAGCTTATTAAAACTTACCTGAGGTCCACCATGACTGGCCTCGCCATCCTCAGCATCAATCAAACAGTGAGGCATCACATTGCTTATGATGATGTAATTGATTATTTTGCATCAACAAAGGTGGAGTTTTGCCAGTTTTACAGGAAACATTGTGTGTTTCCTGCTCAAAGCACACAAGTGCAATAAATGTATTGTTTGAAGTGTGTCAATGAATGTATTTGTGTGAGGAAGGAATTGTGCAATTTTTGTTACTTTTTATTTCTTTAAATTATTTGTCTCTATGCCTGTTATCTTTTTGTATATATATATATATATATATATTTATATATTTAATTGTGCTTATATTTTTGGTACTGTTTATATTGTTCAATAAACAGGTCATTTGTACAGAACAGGACACAAAACTAGCCAGTTCGCTGCTGCTCAATGAAGTAAAAGGGGCGATTCGCGTCATCAATGACATCATTTCAACTTGGCGGCGCACAGGCTCTTAAACTGTAAAGTAGTCCCATTTTTAAAAGTTAATATGGTGCAAAATAATGTGTTTTGTTAGGCATAGATCTTCTAATGCGGACATTTCAAAGGTTTTAGGCTACATTTGTAAAAAAACAGTGGTTTTTTTCCTAACCAAAATGTTGTAGTCGGACAAAGAAGTTACTTGAACCAAAAAAGTTTGAGAATCACTGCTCTATATCTGATGCTGTAAAAGTCAATTATAAATACAATCAAAATACATGGTGTTTGAAAGGATTTACAGCTTAGAGTAGTTTTAATCTTCAATCACATTTCTAAGATTTTACGTTTTCTAGTTTTAAATTCCAAAGTACAAATATTTACATTTGCATGGCATTATTTGTCCCTTTTTGTCAGTGTCCTCAAAAGTCTTCAGAACAAGGTCACTGTAACAAGAGGAACACATTCCTTTCAGGTCTTTCCTCCATCTCTGCATGTTGCTGACTGTGGGGACTCCAACTTTTAAACATCTGTATCCGTTAGTGTGTTGTTCTAATACATTACAGTCCTTGAAATGAAGAGGAGCTGCCAAATAGTTTGAGTGCATCTTTTTTCTTTCTTCCTTTCCACCCTTTGCCCTCATTTTGTCTCGCTCAGCTCATTTAATGGCTTTAGATTGATAATCAACGTTTATCTCAGGGGTGCAGGCTCTGCTTATAGGAAGCACAATCATGCGTTGCAATACATATAAGACCTCTCATTATCAAACATTCACACATGCATGCATACACAGCCCTTAAAGCCATTTGCCAAACAGGCTAATTGTGTGGCAACTGACTGGGTTTCAAATCACTGAATTTTAACCCTGATGAAATGATGCATGCTCTCGTCTGAGATTCATTTATAGCACTGATGTAGTAGACATAGAGAGACAGATACATGGGGATGGAATAGCACAGCGTACAGGAATATTTGAGCTTTATTTTAACACACTGCAGTATTACCATGGTTATAATCAACCTTAGAACTTAGGCTTGAGAGCATGGTTAAACAAATGTTCATTCACCAAAACACACTGCCCCCCCCCCCCCCCCTCCTAGTGGTCAGCAGTTTTCATTGCAGTTTTCCTAAATTCATTTGGAAAAAACACAATTCTTAATATAATGTACATAATGCCATAAAACAGTGACAAAATATCTATGAATTCATTTGTTGTTCTTTTAAAAATACAAGTTGTTCTTGGCGCTCGAGTCATGTGACTTGGTTCTTCTTCGATTGCCCAATTCTTCTTCACAATGTAAATGGTATAGCAACACCTCGAAAAAAATGAAGCAGAAAGCAGCCGCCGGCCTGATTTTACCATTAATTTACAACATTAATCTAAAAAGCTGGATTTTTAATGACACGGTCAACCTGACAGAGCTAAAAAAAAAAAAAAAGTAAGGGTGTAGCTGCTTTCTTACTGTAAATAGGACCGACTTTACAATTTTTATTTTTTTACAGCAGTTTTACTGTGTTTTGGACTAAATGCTGGGATTTATTGGATTTGTTAATGTCTTAGGGAGATTTTGATGCCACTTTTGATAGAATATGTGGATTCAGTAAGACATGACATTGCTTTAAAGGTTAAAAGTGCTGGCTTGTTTATGTCGCCATTTTGTTTTCCGAGTTTGACAAAATAATTGACTGTGTTTACTGTGATGGTTCTGTCTTAGAATGATTTATATGGTTAAAAACAGAAGATTCTAAGCTTTCAAACAGTATATGATACTTGTGATATGCTGCTGTATTTGAGAAGCATTTAATCCCTTAAGAGTGAGTGACAATATGTATTTTGATCCGTATTTGGGACAGTGGACGTTACTCGACGCATCTATGCAAATTTTAGTACATTATCATATTTGTTAGTCAATTTATTCATTCATCTTCTGTCATCACAGAGGTCTGCTTGTGAAAATCCCTTTTAGATAATACGCCGCACTCTGGACATTCACTCCTACAGACAGATTATTTACCATATGACCATATTTTTTAATTGTAAGAGGAAAACAGGAAATTGTCTTTCCTGCAGGCGAAAAACAAAGCCTCATAACAGTGAAAACACAAGTCACAATTTATAGCAGTGAGTCTGAAATGTTAGTCATGAACGATATGTGGCTCGAAGCTAAACACTATTGTAAGCAAGTCAGCATAGCAGTTCACTTCTTTAAGCATCTCATTTAGCAAATAAACCCATTTTTGCCTTTTTTTTGTTTTTACCATTTTTACCCTTTTTTTGTCCCATTTCCAAAAATATTTACACTTTTTATAATTTTTTTTTTTAGGTTTTAGTTTCATTTTGCCAATGAATCGCCGTTTTTCTTAAATGACTGGCTGTGATTGGCTTTGTTACCATTCAATCAATCTAACTGGACCAATACGTTTTCAACAATGAATCCCTTTGTAAAAAGTGACTAAGTGTATTTTTATTTTAATGAAAGTACAGGTGATGCAACCACTGCATCCCCCACGGGTAAGACGCGCCTGGCTCTACCAAAAAATTGTGTATAATGCAAGAGATTTAGTGAGATAAAGTTTGTTACAACTCATTGTTAAGCAATGATATAACCGCTCCTCCAAATGATTTTAAATAAGCGTTATGGTGTGTTTGCATACTGGATTATATCTGGTATTAAAAAGTTTGATTGATCTGTAATGGTATTATTGTTTTCAGCAAGCTGCCAGTGTAAAAAGAAAGCGAACCAAAATATTTGATGACATTCACACCACAAAGAGACAGGATGGGTGGCCTTTATTAGAGCTCTATTGTCCAGAGTACACACATGAAAACCAGGTAAATGCCAGATGTTTGTGGAGACCTTCAGAAGCTTCATTTCACTCGTCTTCACTTGGCTTTTTTGTAGCTGCTCCGTCTCCTTTTCATGGCCTTTTCTCCCTCCTTGATGTGTGCCTCCCAGATAATGTCAGAGCCTCCAGGGTGAAGGGCACGCTGTGATTCCCTTATTTATATCATCACTTTCCTCTCTCCACACTTTTTCTTAGAGTCTGATCTGCAACTGCTTTCTTTCTGATAAGCACAAGCGAACCCCCTTTTCTTTCGATTTGGGAATTTAAAAGGGAATGAAAAAGATGTCTAAGCTCTGAATTATCGGCTCTGCTAAAGGTCACAGTCCTAATCATCCTGGATGATTGTGAACCAGCAGCACTCATTAGCCGCACTCGGTCTGGAAACGAACAAAAGGGGTTGACAGGAACATTTTTCTCCCTTCAGATTGAACAATGAGATCAATTGATGAAAGAGACATTTCTTAAATATCTGTACTTGAAGACCATCACTACTCAACTCTAAACATGCATGTGTGCTCTGGTTAATTGAACATTTCTTGCATTTATTCGATTGGTGACAATAGATATGTATTTATTCATCTTTTTTTCATCTTGTCGAAGTTCAACACTATATGTAGTGCAATCTTTTCACAAAAGCAATGCATGTTTTGTTTAGGTGAGGGAGAAGGGAACAGGGAAGAGGAAGTCAGGGTAGGACAATGGAAGGGGTGGGGAAGAGTCAACTGTTTTAAGGTGAAAGTACAGAGTGGTGATAATAAATATAATTTACCATAAGTGAGTAAAGAAGATTGTTCCAAAGCCTGGAAGCAACAGCCTGGAAGGATCGGTCTCCTCTGGTCCGAAAACGAGTGCGAGGAACCACCATTGATGAGATAGAAAATGCAACATTAAAACAGCAATAATAATCAGCAGCAATATACTTATGATATGGTAATGAGTGTGTTGCAAAACTAAGAGGACATTAATAACCACTTCCTACAAACGAGATGAACCAAACAACAATAAAAACCATCAAAGAGGAAAAAAGTCAACTTTTGGCAGCTAAGAATATGTGCTCTAAACCTAATTTAACCCAATGTTGTGCTGCCGTAAATATGATGAACGGACTAAAGTGTACATTAATACACATTAACAAAGAGTCTATTTAGCAAAGTAAGGCCATGATGGTTCAGATTACAAGTACTCCCGTTACTGTAACCAAGTTGCTTTCATGGGTACTTGTACTTTTTTGAGTATATTTGTAAATCAGTCATTTTACTTGTACTTAAGTACAATTCGAAAGAAGTAATTCGTTACATTTCTACACTCAACTCTTAATGAGTGCATTATTATTATATTTTTTTAAATGAAAAAAAGAAATGACCAGACAACAATCAAATGCATCACATCACAGACGACCAATCAGATTAAACCTAATGCATGGCGCCAAAATAGCATTGAATGCTGGTTATTCTCTCAGTTTTAGAGTTCATAAACCTGGTTCAGCTGGAGATTTATTCCTATAAAAAAGAGGGAGTTTTTTCTTCTCACTGTCGCTAAATACTTGTTCATGTGGATCTTGTTGGGTTCTTTCTTCTTTTTTACTATGGACTTTATATTTTGTTCAGCGCTTTGAGATGACTTTGTTGTATTTTGCGCTATATAAATAAAGTTCAATTGAATTGAATAGAATTGAATTGAATTGAATTTAATTTAATTTAATTGAATTTAATTGAATTTAATAAATGTAGCTATACTTTGAGCCTTTTTTATGTTGCATTGAATTCATTGGTTATTTTATTAATTTCATACAGATGCCTTTGTGGAAAATAAATTAAGTTCCAATTGTTTAAGATTTATTGGTCTCTTCCTTTTTAAGTTTATACATGAGATGTTTACTGTATGCAAGGGAACCGTGGCAAGATTTATTACAAAGAACTTTTACTTTTTTTAACTTTTACTTTGAGTACTATTTACTTGAGCTACTTTTTACTTGTACTTCAGTATTTCATGTATGACTTACTTGTACTTGAGTTGACCTTGAATTGAGTACTTGTACTTTTTGTGTATTTCTAAATCAGTCATTTCACTTGTACTTAAGGACGTTTTAAAGAAAAGAAGTAATTTGTTACATCTCTACACCCAACCATTTCTGCGTAAATTCTTATTTTTTGTTTTAAAATGATCATCGGACTTTGTGAAACTACATCAGTGAGTTGTTGTAAGAGTGTGTTATGGTCAAAGAAGGTACTTTAAACCACATTACTGTACTGATTTCAGGTCAGCAGTTTATGAAGGCACATTGAACACAATCTATAATTAGTTGTCCCATTTCTGATCAACGCCCAGCCACTTTTTTGGGTTCAGGTTGTGGTTTCTACCTATTTCTACCCACATGACACATTTAACGTGGCACTGTTTTAGAGTTCATAAATGTAGCTATACTTTTAAATTGATTTTGTTTTTAATTGAATTTATTTATTTTATTTAGAAGAAATACCTTTGGGGACCATGGGAAAATGTAGTACCAAAAATAAATGTGTTAGGGGTGAAAATAACTAGTAACATTTACTTTGAGTACTATTTAATTGAACTACTTTTTACTTGTACTTGAGTATTTTATGTATAAATTACTTGTACTTGTACTTGAGTACAATTCCAATCAAGTAACAGTACTTCTAGTTGAGTAGGATACATCAGTACTCTTTACACCTTTGTGTAATCTACATTAAACTCACATTAAAGTTCTTGTTTCTATTTGAAACACCATCAGAGCACTTTTAGAGCTGACATTGCCACTCACTGTGGTGTTTCACTACAAATTGTAGATGTTTAAAAAATGACACGGAGCACACAAATTGAAGAAAGCAGCAAAGTGAGGGTTTGGAGCCGACGTTCCTAACATGTGGAAGGCAATCATCAGTCAGTCCGCCCTCCTCGTCAATTTCTCCATACAGCTATCATTACTTCATCCCAGCAGCATCTCTCCCCTCCCTCATCCATGAGATTCTGTGGCCTCATGCTCTGCCTCTCTTGTATTGCACGTTGGATCGATGAGGTACTGCTGAGCTGAATGTCACACCGTCTGACAGAGGACATGCTGGCGACTGAAGGGACTCGAGGGACGATGGCTGACTTCTCGTCCCCGAGGGCTCAGGATGATGATCGCAGCAGTGAGCGTGTGTGTCGCTGTCTCAGTCCGTGTGTGTCTGATGAGAGGACATCATTGATTCTCAGCAGTCACTTTTAGTTTACAGCAACAGAGCAGTGCAGGTAAAGGTCACGCAGGAGTCCGCAGCAGCCCCGTGTTGCAACACGAACCTGCTGCTTCAAGGCATGGCAGCAAGGACCATTCATGGAGACGCTGCAAATCATCCCATAAGCAGACGCTGGATTTTAATGTTTCCCAAGGTGTCTCTGAATCTATGTGTGGCTTTGTGTGCTGGTGTGTAATGCTCATAGGAAAGCAGAGAGGAGTGACTGTAGCACACTGAAATCACCCTGTAGAGAAACTGATTTCCCATTTGTGTCATTTTTACTTTCAGTGGCTCTGTCCCTTCTGCGTCTGTAACTACAAAATAATGACCACGCTGTTCCACTCTTAACTGCATGAGACACACAGGCAGACTCCTTGATTACCTGAGTGTGGACTATCTCTGTGACCAAGACAAATTGCTCAGAAGTACCTTCTCTCTCCATTGGAGGGGAAATGTTATTCACTCTGTGTGGGATTCAAGCTGAAGCTCCACGACTGTTCCCAGAATAGACTGACTCTCACCCCTGCTACACAGATATGATATTTTTTGTTCACCATTAAAGAAGCATATTACAGGATTTGTAAAATGAAGTGTTCAAAACCAAAAAGAGTGAGCTCATACACATATCGCCCTATAGCCTTGAACAGATTGTGTGATGCATTTTGTACTGCAATTCTGGGCCTGCAGATGTGACGTCAAATGACACTGATACGTGTTCTTGACAGCTTGGAAACTGTTAGAAGACAAGCACCGGTGGACCAAACTACTGTTCCGGAGGTATGCGCGGAGGTCTTGCAGTAGGAGTGCAGATCAGGACGCATTTTTACGTCTGAGTACGACCCGAACTGGAGAGCAAAACCAAACCCGATCCAAACATGAAAAGCATTCAGATATTTATATCCAAGCCCGACACAAAACCGACAGTTAAAACCTCATTTTTACCTCATACAATTACATATTTACACTTTTTTTAGTGGTAGGCCCACGACCCTAAAAAGGACCAAGATGGTCCAAGAACAGATGGATTGATTTTGTGTGGATGTGGGTCAATATACTGATTCTGGATCAATTTGAAAAATCTAAAAATCACCTATCTCTTATGATTAGCAAACATTCAAAGATTCGTTTATTGGGTTGTAATTGACTGCTCTATATAAATGTAACTCAGTTATGTCGGGTTGGTCCCTCCTTTACTCCACCGAGTTTCATCTAAATTGGATCTGTAGTGTGCATTTATCATAAAACATTTGGACCTACTGTATCAATATTAATTGGATATAGAAATTTCTTCAAAAGTGTGAATGATCAGGATCATTGATCCAGATAACTAAAAATATCTGGCAAAGACGATAGTGGGCCTTGGTGGAGGTTTGCACTTTCTGAGGGTTCTTGTTTTTCTCCAAAACCAGCTTCAGTACGTGTTATCCTTAGTGTTTTCCAAGCATGCTAACTGAACAGCTAGATTGCACCTGCTGAAAAACAAAGCAGTGTTGACATAGAAACCCAACTATTTACTGCTTTGACATTCCCGTGTCCTCTCTGCACACAACTGAATACAAACACACACCTACACCATGGCTCCACCCATAATCACTGAAGGTCAATTCCTTTGTTCTCAAATGATACAGTTGTTATTCCCCTCCACACTTCTAATGAATACGGATACACAAACATACATACACACGGGTATAACCCCTCTCCCATTGCATAGCCCTCTATTTCTGTCTGTTGACAGCACTCTGCACATGGAGATACATCTTGTATCCAATACTGTACCCTGGTGACTTACAGGCCATCAGACTGTAAAACGCGTCCTAGGTGATACCTCTGTGGCTAAAAAGCTTCACCAAGAGAAATAGCATTTTCAGCCACATGATAGCTTTAATTTCACACATGTATGGGCACAATGGATGGGACTGTGCAGGCGCCCACCACTGGGAATATGAAATATTATGCCTTACTCCTGTTAGAGCTGAGCAGAACCTCGGGAGCTACTCTGCTTACCAACTAGTGCTCATGAGTACATTTTAGAGTTCAGAAATGCCATTTGGAAGTCAGCAATGGTAAATCATTTAGTGGAAATCAACAACAGGGAGAAATTCACCAAACATTTGCTCAGCTCTTTGTGGATATATTTTACACAACAAATGTTTGTCTTGAAAGTTTAGGTTTTATTGTTCTTGGACATTGTTCAAGAAACACTCTTTGCTAACTCAGCAGGTTAATCTGAGAGATGCAAATCTTGACACCCAAGCTGGCTGTTTGTAGCTGTGATTACACTGTAGCCAATGGCAACAGTCAGGTCGTTCATTCATATATTAATACACTCAACAAGTATATTGTGGGTTGCCGATTGTAAAGTTGCGCATGCTCTAATAAGCAGCAACTTTTCGCAACATTTAACATGAAACCGTGTTTTAAAAAAACATGTGAATTTAAAGTTACTTTTGACCAGCAATTTTTGTGAATATTAAATCTAAATCTAAATGTCAATGAGCTTATATTTTGGTACTTCAGGTGAATTAGCATGTTTGCAAAATATTTTGTTTCACTCGTGACATTTAGATTTAACATTTAACTTTTGGATTTAACATTTAACATTTGGATTTAACATTTAACATTTGGATTTAACATTTAACATTTGGATTTAACATTTCAGTTTAGATTTAACATTAAAGATTTACATTTAGCTTTTTGATTTCCATTTAATATTTAACATTTAGGATTTCCATTAAACATTTAGATTTCACTTTTAGCATTCAGATTTAAAATTTATATTTAATATTTAACATTTAAATTTAACATTATATTTTTACAAGAAAAAAAAAAAAAAATCACACATTTCACAATGATATCACTTTGTCAGTTAATTTCAAACACCAAAAACTAATACATATCCTGCAGAGCGGAAAGGCTTGAATATAGCTTTATACCACCTGAAATATTTGTTGTTTGCGACAGTTAATGTTGCACCCTTCTCTGTGAGTAAATGTTTTTGGCCATAAAATGTAAAATATTCTCTATCATTTGCCCATCCTTAAAAAAAAAAAGCTGTCAAAACAAAATGTGATGTTTTTCTCTAAGGACACCATTGAGGTGTTTCATGAAACAGCAGCTGGTATAGCACTAACATTACAGAATGGCACCTGATTGTTTTCTCTTCTTGTTTCCATGATTCTCTTTCTTTTCAATGTGAGTTATGGCGGTGTTTCGTAATGAGGTTTGACTTTTTCCGAGCCTCCCATTCACAGCGCAATTTATATCAAGCTAAATTTAAACCGCTGCCTCGTCAGCCCCATTTTCAAGACGTTCAAGCTACTAAATAATTAACCCTTTTGCTCACATCATGGCATTTGTTATTTATAATATTCTGTAAAATGAAGGACTGATTATTGTTTCCATGACTGCACAAGCTTCCTTTGTTATTATATATATATATTTCTACATTTACATAAAAAAATAATTTGGGGGATATAGCATTAAGCAGGAGGGGGGATTTCCATAGATGGGGACAACACTGAAATGTAGCTGATTCTACCGTTAACCTAAAATTAGAATAAATACATCCATTATATCATGACTGTAGGACAGGTACCTGAACTACTTGTCCATATGACAGGCTCATTTTTGCAGTGTACAGTGGTACTCACTCATGGGGAGGACAGAGCAGTGACAGTTACAATGGGGCCAGTGTAATGGATAGGTGCATGGAAAGAGGACGTATATCTTGCATAGGGGCCGCATTGATTAGGGCCAGATTAGCTATGCTACGGCCTATTGTGGTTTTTTAACTTCTTTTCATGATAATAAACACAAGTGAAGTGATCTGGGGACATTTTCACTGTTTACGAGCTGTTTCTGTGACAATTTACTTTAAGTTTAATACATAAGGCTGACGTTGCACTGTCATTATCTGTCATTACTATGTATAAGGTGTCATGAAGGCTGTCATTATGATGGTAGTAATTCTGATTGAAATGTATAAGTTTAAAGAATAATAGAACATGCCTAAACGTACTCCAAAAACCATGTAATTTATGCTCACTACTTGTGCATGACATGACTGTAGAAGAGCTGTGTAGTATTCTACTATCTACAGAATTTAATAGTTTATTGCCTTATTAAACACCACTGTACTTGGGGAAAGGAGTAGCATAGCAATCAAAGTACACTTGTACTTGCAGCGAGAACTTTTCAAGGTTAAATTGTCCTTAACTAATCATTCTGTTTTTGAGCCATAAATCATATCATTCCTTAATCTTCTTTCATTGGATTTTTGTTGTGGACTGTGGGAACTAAACTTGCACTTCATTAGTTAGACTGACAGTAAGGTAATATTAGCCATAATTTGGGGTGCTGTATTAGAGAGAAATGAGCAATAGTTTAATGATGCATTCCTTCCCCACCTGTGTTCAGTGGTTACTAAGTGTGTGTGTGCGTGTGTGTGTGTGTGGGGTACGTATTTCTGCGAGGAAAGGCCAATGTGATTATGCATACTATACAACCAAGCTTCCCAGAGCAGCTGTACTATGAAGCAGGTTATCAACACGTGAACTTGAACCAGGGTTTTCCAACCTGGATGCGTGCATATTTACTTGAAATAGATTTAGTTTGCAGCGTCTGACCAATCACAACACAAAAATCATTAAAATCCATAATTCAGACCAAAAACAACAGTTTCCGCATCAAAAGCATGAAAGAAGGAAGGAGCCCATATTAATCTGAGAATGAATGGACACTGTTTGACTTTATTACAGCAAAGACGCTTATCTCTTCAGCTATCCACCTCATTTTGGGTGCAATCTGTGTCTCTGATGCTGTGTTCATACAGCTTAGCCTATATCATAAGGTGGACAATATTTGTATTTTATACAGCCTGTATTATGTCACAGGATTGAGGCTCTCACAGCATGAATATTTGAAGGCGTGAACGAAGTTCCACCAGTTGACAAATGTTGGTCATACTCAGTCCATCAAATGAAAATCTATACATCTCCTATAGGATGGCATTGGGTAAATGAAAAGGATTGCTACTATCCATTATTTCTCTTCCATCAACTGTCAGATCAGATCTGCGCAGCAACATGTGTAGAGAATAACCCCCCCCCCCCCCACCCCCCTTCCATTCCAGGGCAGGACATCTTCCAAGAGAATTGATTGGTCAAGAGGCAGTGCTGTTATACTTTTTGATATCTTATCCAGAACAAAACCTTCTCCCAACCAGGTTAGATGTACAGCATCAGTTATTAATAAAAACTCAACAAACTACAAAATACAGCACACACAGAAAAAACACACAGAAGTTTGCGCGATAAGAGGAAATTCAACTTCGTAGTGTAGGCTCTATAGCTGCAATTATAAAAATAAAAAGAGCACTCAGAGAGAGCAAACCTTTGCCAAGCGCAAAATATTCTCTTTGCTAGGTATTGGCAGTTATCTAGATCAGTGATCCTCATCATTCAATTCAACTCAATTCAACTTTATTTGTATAGAGCAAATTACAACAAAGTAATCTCATAGCACTATCAAAATAAAAAAAAATTCATAATAAGAAAGAAAAAACCCAACAAGATCCAGATGAACAAGCATTTAGCGACAGTGGGAAGAAACAACTCACTTTTAGGAAAAAATCTCCAGCAGAACCAGGTTCAGCAGTGGCAGCCATCTGCTTTGACTGGTTGGGGTTAGTGGACAGAATGTCCAACAGAACAGGATAGAGAGATAGAACATCAGAGTGTCTCTGACTAGTTGAGCCGTGAACCACAGATCAGGAACTGCCATCATCAGCTTAAAGGCACCTGAAACAGAGCAGAGAGAGAAGGGTGAGGAGAAGGCACTGACTGCAGAAAAACATGATACATTATTATCAAGTCAGCCTGCATTGGCCTTGGGCCTCACTCCCAATGGCCTAGACAACACTTATTGTAAAAGTGACAAATCTCTTTCCGTTTATTGGTAAACTAACAGCGACTCCAAGGTCTGTAAATGCAACCATTCACAGACGAGCCCATGTTTGCTCTCGTGGTTAGTTTATGTTGTGATTCAGTCCTGTTTATGCGGACTGTAATTCATAACCAGCTACATCAGAATTTGAATCTCGTCCCGTTTATTGAACCAGAAAATGCAACCGTTAACAGACGAGCCCATGTTCGCTCTAGCGATCAGATTATCATTAAGTCATGGTACCTTTGAAATTGCGTAATCTGTATCAGATCCTGATGAAATGTGGTTGAGTAATTGAGGAAGCAACCTGACATAAGAGAGTCAAACTGAGATGAGTTTTGGAAATTCTTTTAAAATTTGCCAATGATGAAAGATTTTCGATTTTTGAAACTGATGCAGAATCAGTATATTGGTCCAAACCTCCTACAAAATGGAAAGGAATATTTCACAGCATAAGAACTGTAAGATTACATAAAAAATACAGATTTTGACAAAACTTGTAAAACCGGTGAAAATAAGTTCTCCGAGGAGCTAATAAAGACAGAACAAAACCACACAAACACATAAAGTAAAAGGCAGTGAGGGTTTTGAAAGTGTCCAGAAATGCATCACAAAATATCTCACGGCAGAAAGTTTCAGAGGATGGGCGTAGCAACACTAAAAACATGGTCCCCAAAGGAACGGAGGTGAGAGTGTGGGATGGAGATGAGACTAGAATGGGATTAGCGAAAGGCCCAGGATGGAGTACAGGATTGGAGAAGATCAGATAGATACTGAAGGCCAAGGGCAAGGATGGACTTGTAGGAGGTTTTTGTATTTAATTTGGAGGAGCCGGACTGGGATACCGTTGAGATAGATGAGGGTGGGTGTGATCTGCTGCCAGGGCTTGGTGAGGGTGAGGACCCCAGCAGCTAAAGTCTGCACATATTGGAGCCTTTCCAGAGCTTTGTTTGTAACCCCTCGAGGCAGGAGGAGATGAAGCTGTCAACCAGAGCTGAAGCAATGTGATCAGGGTGAGAAATATGGAGAATATTTACAATAAATGATGTTCCTTCAATTTACAATAACCCTGAGAAAAAAGTTGCCTCGTGTATGGAATGCGCTATACAAATAAATTTGCCTTGCCTTGCCTTGAGATGACATCGATTCATATGTTTTTGTTAAATGTTCTTTTGTGCTTGGGAGATGAATGTGCTTCTTACCTTCTTACCTCCCAATAACTTTCTGTATTTAATTTTTCATGGCTAAGATTATGCACATTACACTGCAGAGCATCAAATGTCAAGACTGCACAATCTTGTTGCAAAATGTCACAAATTTGTTTGTTTTTGTGTCTTGATATTTTTGATGGCGTTATTAAGAAAGTATCCCAATATTCTGGAAAAACATTGCCACTATATCTGTCAGTGCTTTGGCTCTCCATACTACTGAATGCACCACTATTGTAAACTATTAAGAGAGAACTGAATCTGGGTCATGTCAGCATAGAACTTTTAATGCTGGTGTTTCCAATGACCTGGACATCAGTCAATTTCTTTATTTCATCACCTCTGACAGATGACTAGATTTATTAACATAATCAATAACCCTGATACATGTTGTAATCTAAAACCTGATACATGTAACGCTACGACGATGAAGGTTCTCGGCTTCCTTCATAGCATCCTGCTCTCTGACTCCCTTTGTCTTCTGGTGCTTTCCTCCTTCAGTTCAGAGTGCAGGGGTGACCCCCCCACGCACTTTTCACCATTTGCGGGTCTGATAACCAACAGCATGGTGGGCGTGTCTTCCATGGCCTTTGTTCCCCTCTGATTCCTGTTCCAAGAACATTATTTTCACCTCTCGTCTACTACTTTTTACGATGGACTAAATCTCGATTGTACACAAGCATTCAGGTTACAAGAAAACATTCTGACATTCTAACCTTAGCTCATAGAAACAGTGTACAGAATATGACAGTACATGCTACAAACTCAAAACCCAGAGGCCAAGTTATAGGGTCGGTAAACTTGATGATGGGTGCTGCATACTAGAATGTCAGATTAGTATTCCATAATGAAAAATATTGATATTCTTCTTTCTGTCCTAAAATAGCAGACGAATTCTTGTTAAACTAAGAATTCAACTAAAATCCATTAAAAAAAATTGTTAAATAACCTGTTAAGAGCCTTTTAAAGCAGCATTTGGTATAATAAGTCTATCTGTACAGCCATTTGGATCATTCACAAGTTTAGTGGAAAGAAGAAGATTAGCCTGACGTAGAATTCCTACTGAGTAACACACTGAGGCATAAAGGCGTCAAAATCCTGTAAAGCAAAGACTGGGATTCTTGCCAATTGAAGTATGCTGACATTTCACGCACTTCCTTTGATGTCTCTATCCTTGTACAATAAGGGAATGTGACTCATTCACAACTTGCAAACAAAAAAAAATATCAAAGAGATTTCATACTTTTTTCCCTTTACCATGTAAATAATTCTTTTAAATGTGCATTTAGTATCTCAAAATACTGTGAATGATCAAAGCAGACGTCAGCAAGATTTCTGAACAAAGACAAAGAAAGACTGAAGAGAAGTGGAAAATATATAGATAAGTGATTGTTCATTAGGGGAAGACATGCAGGCAACCTGAAATAAATCAGAAAACAAACAAAATGATAAACTTGTGAATTTACATAACATTTAAAAAAAAAAAAAAAAAAAAATCAGAAATAATCTGTGAGGTTATCTAATCACATTTTGTATCTACTTTTTAGAGTTTGCTTCTGATCCGGTTTCTACACAACTTCAGTCCAATGACATCTATTACTTAGTTTCTTAACTAATAAGCATGACAGATGAAAATCAAAAGCTCCCTGGCTGTAGAAGTGTGGGTGTATTTATTGGAACAAATCCTCTAGGACTTGCTTCAGATTTATTAGAGGAAGAGTGTGTTCGCCTTTGGGACTCACAGCATTTTGTTTATTAAGAGTTGACTGAACATGAACGTCTTCAGGCTGGCTGATTCACATTTTATGTCTTACCCTCATCATTACTTTGTTTATCACAAACTTATCCTATTATCAAAGAACATGCTTCAAAGAGATTTTTTAATGATGTTGGGTCTTGATGGATGCAAATGCTGGATTTTCAATTTCTAGTAGAAATAATAAACATTATTATAGTTAGATTAATTTATTATTTTTTATTCTCCACCCACTCTGTCCTACAGGGTAACAAGTATATATACTGTAGTCTGTCTGTGCTGATTTTGGGAACAAGCTGGGATCCACAGTCTATGAACATAGATGGAGATAATCACATTAACTCCCGCGTGTATTCTTACAGCCAGTGGACTTCCATTAACACTATTGAAATATGTTTTTGAACTGTAGAATGTATCAAAATAAGTTAGAAAGAACCAGGTCCACACAGGAGAATCCAAGGTTTGCTGCTTCCTTTGGTATCGATTCGATACTAAGTGAATACATGGCCAGTACTGACGATATGAATCCGATTCAATACTTTTTATTATCTAAGGTTATTGTGTCATCAGGCTGCTGAACTTTAGTTGTAATAGTAAGTTTTCCTATGGATTATTTTGTTAAAAACTAGGACACAATATGGGCAAAGCTTAAAAATTACTATGAAATACTTGTTTGGAATCAGTAGAACAGTAACAAAACCATTGTAATGTGTGATTTTTTTCTGAAATGAACAAGGTGTAAAAATTCTCACTTAAGACCAAATTAGAGTAGACACCTGAGAAAATACAATACTAAAATATAATACAATATCTCCCATTCGGTGCAGTTTTTCTCTGGATTTGTCTTTACTAAAAGGAGTGTACAATATATGGCACCACAACAAATGTTATAATGAGGCCAAGTCACCTTTTTGTTGAAACGGCATCAATGACTGTAATCAGGAAAGAAAGAAAACAAGAATCAATCTTCTTACACTGATATCATTCAGTATTGATATCAACGCTGGTATTGCTCCTATAGACAATAACATGATTCCAATTAACCAAATATAAACATGTTTTTGGATTGTGGGAGAAAACCCACGCAATAATGAGGAGAACATGTAAACTTCACACAGAAAGGACCCAATTAAGTGTTCACCCCGGGGCTTGAGCCCAGGACCTTCACGTGTGTGTGAGGCAGATGTACTATACCACGTATCAAACTCAAGGCCCGGGGGCTAACTCTGGCCCTTTAGAGCATCAAATTTGGCCTACAGGATAAAGTCGAAATGACAGAAAACATGAATCATTGTGTAAAAATACCTAGTAATTCAGTTGCAGATATATTACCCAATGTCATTTTAATCGCAAATTGTTGAAAACTTCCAGAACAGAGCATTGCACCCCAAATCATGACTGACTGTAGATATTTCACACTGGACCTTAAGCAGCTTGGGTTCTGTTCCTCACCCGTCTTCCTCCAAACCCTTGGACCTTGATTCCCAAATGAAAGGCACACTTTACTTTCATCAGAAAAGAGGACCTTGGACCACTGGCCAACAGTCCAGTCCTTCTTCTCCTCTTTTTTACTGCAAAAACTGAAAAGTACAGTAAATGGTGATTTCTTCACAGTATTCTAATTTTTTAAATTCCTGTTTTTCTTGGTTTTATGAGCTGGAAGCCCAAATTATGTAAAAATAAACCAATAAATACTTGAAATTGTTTCAATTGAGGTGGGTCAACATGGCAACAAACAAAAAAAAAGATTTTTATTGGATATTTTATTTTAAATCATATTTGGTCATTTCTGTCTCATTAAATAACCTTGTTACTTCCAGTTTATACTGTATGTCTGCATGGGTTCTGCAGTAATGGGTATATGATATGGAGAGAGTAACTGGAGAAAGCCAACCTTTAACTCAATTTTTTTTCTCCAGACGATGACCTTTGTGCCCCAAACTTTGACTGGTTGCATTTGTGACGCACTGTACCACATACCTAGAAATGTCTGACCTTGGATTGCACACCGTCTCTAGAGGCTGAGTTGTCAAAGAAGAGGTCCCATGTGTGGAAGGTTGTGCATTCTAGTAGTGACACTGTGTGTCTTCCTTTGTCCTTTTAACCCTGAAAACTCCATTATAGCTGAGTGTGATAGCAGAATCAGGCGCATAAGCTGCCCAGTGTGGCCCTGCCTTTAGCTCTGTGCACCTTCCAGGTAACTTAGATTTAAAGGTAATGCTTGATTCAGACCAAAATAATTATTCTACATCTTATTATCTTTAATGTTAATAAAGGTAAATACTTCTCAGTTAAGGCACTGCAGCAGGACGTACCTGGGAATTCAAATATGATCTCTGAACTGTATTCGTTCCTTGTATGTTTTGAAACATGCTTTTCTAAAATCACAAAATGCAGTTTACTACATGCTTTGCGGCCCCCTTTAACCAGTCTATGTTATAAATATTCATGTTTCACAATAGTTTAGTCTTTTATTCAAATACAGGTCGTGGTTGAAATAGATTAAATATTAAAACTGTAATAATCAAGCAATCCAATTAGCTGAAGATCCTCAATTGTAAACTGTTTTGTCTTGACTTCCATCACAAAGCACACAGTGTATGCCATGTTTACTTTAATCTGACATCACATCAAAGACAATGTCATTGCAGTAACATAGTGGTACTTGACATAACTAAAATGGACTGTGAAAAGAGTTTAGTGCATAGCAAATATCTTCATTAGAGACCTGAGAGTCGGCAGATGCAGAAAGTTCACCTCTGGCCCTCGTTTCCCCTTTAGTCCTACAGGGATTCCCCTTTTCTTACCTAAAGCTGTCAGTTGAGAGTGTGCCAAATATATGCACTTACTCTTTCCTTCATTTTTAAAACAGCTACTAGCAGTACTTTATCATGCTAATTCCAACATATCCTTTCATGTTGGACCCTGACAGCATCCTCATGGTTTCCAGAAATGATGTTTTAAAATTTAGATGCTGCTCTTCCAAAGCAATGTCGTTTTTTTTTCAATGATGTGTAGTAGAATCCAATTTGTAACCAGTAGGAGATAGCTTTATCAACCATTATCTTGTTGTTTTATTATTTATGAGAAAACGTGCTTGTGTCGGTATATGGTGACAAATGTGTTGCTGTGCTGTTTACTAAAAGCGGTATTGTGTGTTGATAAGCACAGCAGTGATGTCCTCTGATGTCCTCTACGCTCTCCCAGCCCTCTGACAACACTTCCACTATAGTGCACGTCACAGTGAGAATGTGTGAATAAATGCTTATTATGTATGTCACGAAAACACATCAATGATGATCCTTATTACTGAATAAATATTGCATTTGTGAATAATCAGTACATTTTAAAGGGGCCATATGTAGAATTTTGAAGCAATTTCTGCCACGAAGAATCCTCCACTCTCAAGGCGTCAACGGGACGAATACAAGTATATAGTTATTTCAGAAGATGACATCTTCAAGTATTTCACCTCCAAGTGAACCAGTAAGTAACCCTGCTCCTAGCAGAGGCTGAGAAAAATGACTTCGCACCCGCGATGGCCTTCAAGGACAGCTCTGCTGTAAATAGGCTTATACTCTCCCAACCGGTGGAAAAAAGGTACTACAGGTTGGCCGGGCCAGCAATATATGTAATCTAAAAAAAATCACATATGGCATGACAGGACATGTTTGTTAACGCTCAGATTTTGATTTTAGGTATTTCAGACATATTTAAAAGTTGGAAGTTTACAATAATTCTACATATGGCCCCTTTGGGTTTTTTTTTATTTATTTATTTTTTTTTAATTTTTTTTTTACAAAAACAATCTTTTACAACTTACTTAAATTGTTTACAGTTTTTACAATATGCTTAAAAACTGTATAGGTGACTCATTTCACCAAACACAGAAGAAGAAAATAATCTCAGATAAAAGAGTGAACCCCAAAATGAAAAGAAATGTATTTGGTTATGATATAGTGTTTCTTGATGGATTCCCAACTTGGATATTTCAGTCAAACTATTTCAATTTGGCATATTTTGTTGTAAAAAATAATGTGGGAGTGACTGCCTTCTATGGGTTGGAACTATTACATTTTATTATTGGCTGATAATGGTGGTTCATGACGTTTTGGTAACTTCTTACTTCAAGAACCCCCACTGTTGGCTCCGCCCCTTCTATAAAAACTAGCACCTGTCGACTCTGCAATCTGTGGGAGTAGTTTGGATCGAGAAAATTGTGAATAAAGAGGTATAGTGAGTATTGAGTAGGTAGTTAGCATAGCATAGATTGTTCTTTTGATATTTTAGTATAGACTGGGTGTGTCGTAAAGGTCCAGTATTATGCTGTCCATCTTTGTTCTAACAACCCCAACAACATAGTATTTGAGATTTATTTTCCCAAACTCGACTGTTTTCTGGAGTTTTAGCCCTCTGGAAAGTGACTTTCTGAGCAATTCTAAAAATGGGTTGATTTGCGGCCTACTTATGTGGCTACCTTGTAGCTTACTACCACCGGTATGACTGCGTGAGTGACTGGTGTGAATGAATAATGGTTTCTGTACGTGCTTTGAGTGTCCTTGAAAAAAGCTTTATAAATCCAAGCCATTATTATTATTATTATTATTATTGTTATTATTACTATTTAAGCGGCTATTGTGATTGTGAGTCAGAAAAACTCTTTTTCATGAAGTGTGTGCACTGCGCGCTAGCTGTAGCTGTCTGCAGAGCCAGAGCAGCAGCAGCAGCCACAGAAGCAGAGGAGTTCAAACACTTCAAACATTTACTGGAGCTGCTAAGTTGCTTTCTTCTCATCATCTCCGCTAGTGATTACAGGAATAGTCCATTCAAGGTGATAGTTCACTGTTTTGTCCAACCATTGCGTCACATTGTATCACAAAGACGGCCAATATCAAAGGCAAAACGAGGAAGAGTTCCCGGTGTGTGATGTCACGGGACGGGGAAAATCCAACTTGCCAGTTTGGAGCTGATTTTACAAAATGTGGAATAACAAGAGAGTTAGGAAACGGAACTTTTTCAACTTTGGCCCTCTGAATGAGGCTAAAGAGATGTAAATTACTGTAGCAAAACCATTGTAAAGTGATTTTTTTTCTAATATTGCATCTTTAACTTGCTCTACAAGACCCACCCATGATCAGGGCATTTGTTTAAATTTCCAGCTAGCCAAAACCTTGGGGTTTAGTTATACGTTAACCACTTGGCAATAACAGAGAGGAAATCAATACAAAGGACTTTTAAATAAGATTTTGTTTCACCTTTTGTTCAACATTTCATCGACAACCTCTGAATATTTTAACTCCTTCGCTGCTAGCCATTTTCAGAATGGCTACCCCCCTCCCTGCCAGCCATTTCAGAGCATTTTGACTGATTTTTAAAGACCGGATATTTTGTACTATGACAATCTGATTCTGAATTACTCTACTTTCATTGGAATTTTTTATTTTTTTAGCTTGCTTTGTTCTTCTGTAATCAGCAGTTGAATAGAGGCAAGTTTCACGCAAATTGCCAGTTTGCTTTAATGACACCTCAACATTGTTTTCTTTCTATAAAACAACACTGAGACTGGGCTTTTGAAGGCAGAATTATTATTATTTTGCTATCTTTGGGTCAGAATTGTATAGTTTGCTTACTGTATTTTGGTCTTCCTCCAACTCTCTCCCCCCGTCAGTCCCCACACACGCAACTTCCTCCTCCCGACATGCCAAGTATCACTGTTTGTCCTGGTTTGTTGATCGTTTTCTCTTACGATCGCAACACTCTCAATAGTCCAATTAGTTCCATACATGCTCTGGTCGAGTGTGAGCTGCTGGTAGCATCACAATCTTCCCTCGTAGCGCCATTTTCAGTCTTGTCCCTGGCTTTTCCCTCCCCATCGATGGTGATAATCATGGCTAATCTCTCATCCAAAGGTGCGCTGCTGCCAACTACATGGTACCAGTTGGTCACTACGTCATAGTACAAGCCTGATTTTCATGAGAACTCCATCACACTGTCTCCTAGCAACCTCTGTCGAAAAATACAATTGACCTATTTTTACATCAATGGCAGCGAGCATTTGGATTTGAAATGACGTATTTTTACGTCAATGGCAGTGAGTGAGTTAATGGATGACAGTGATGATCAAAATATGAGCAGCGTCAGACTTTAATTCTTATCTGTCTTCAGGGAAACAATGATGGAGGAAGAACAATACTCACTCACTGGCCTCACACTGAAAATAAATTAGTACAGACTCTTGAAAGTACACTTTAAACCTACCTCTCTTTGTGAAGAAGACTTATGAATATTTGTGGGTGATGCCCATGCCCACAAATTCAGTCCTCACAGTGTATTAGTCTCATCGTTATAAAATGACGGTGGGATGGATTATATTTAAGCTGTAACTCAAGTCCCCTCGGGGATTTTTTGTTTAGTTCTTACATTGAGTAAAGGTGCAGTTCGCAATGTTGGAAAGCTAGCAAGATTAGCGCTATAAGACCTCCTCGAAGCTACACCCCCTTCTCCCCCTCCCCATTCAAAGCCACATCCTCACAAGCTTTAACACACATCTGATGTAAAAATAACAATGCCACAAAGAAAAAAACAATTAATGAGCTGTCCAAGAAAAAAAGAGCAACCTCCGTATCACTTATCAGGCTTCTCAGATGCCTCATTTGTTCTTGAAATTTGGGGAGACAATGTCATGTGATGAATGTGTACGTAATCCTAAAACCTGGATCTTGTGCTCATTTGAGGCCTGACAGTTAAGGAACATGACTGAGTTTTCAGGCATTTCTTAAATATGAGGTAATTGTCCAACGACAGAAAAAAAAACTTTTCTCATTGCAGGTTGATATTACACACATGAGAGGCATTGTTGCAGTTTTTTTTTTTTTTCTTTTTTGTACATTTGAGACCTATCAAAAAATTATTGAAGTGTGTCTGAATTTTGTGTTCTTTTCTTTAAATGATGTAGACATATAATGCAGTTTGAGTAAACTCTAAAAATCTATAAAGCATCTCAGGCTGCCTAAGAAAAAGGTCTTTTTCCCATCAGTGCATACAAACTAATCAACTATTTGCTTACAAAACTGTGCATCTCAGCACTTCTGCCACTGAACCTGGCAGAGTAATCACTCCAAATCCCAGTTTGACCCACTGTGTTTTTCTTTACAAATTTGGTGAAGAGATGATACACAATGAATAATGGGCGGCAGGATGAACAACATTAACAACCTACCTGTGAAAAGTCTTTTAACATTTAGCACTTTCATGATCAGACAATGAAGTGCCACTGCTTAGCTTGCATTTAGCGTGTCAATGTTAATTTGCAAACTGCCATTAACTCATTATCAGCAGTGGGACTTGTGAAACAAAAATGTCATGTTTTTCCTTGGTGGTATCTAAACCTCAAACACAGAACTGATGCACTTTGTTTGTTTCTCCAATTAACAAGATAAAAACTAAGGCCCAACAATACAATAATACAAAAATAATCTGTTCTGATTCATTTTGGACTTTTATTCTTATATTTGCTGTTGTTTTGTGAGTTTTTATTGTTGTTTTATAACATTTTCTGTCATTTCGTATAGTTTTCTCTCATTTCGTTGTCGTTTTGTGTGTTTTTAGAGTCATTTTGTGTACAGTATTGTGTATTTTGTGTCACCTTGTGCATTCTTCTGTAATATTGTATTCTTTTTAAAGTCATTTTGTGCGAGGGCCGCATGTGCTTACACCTGCTTTAGACAGTTGATTTAGTAGAAACTCTTCAATTGTGGCTGTTGGGAATCTTGTTTTTTGGGTGAAAAAAGGTTGATTGTTTTTGCCAAATGAAAGCAACCCATCAAAATGCAGCCTCCAAAGCAGCGCTTCATACAAAAGACAGAAAACGTTCTTTTATACAATCAACACCTCTAATGCTTACCAGTCCCTTCCCATGAGTCACATGCATGTTATACTCCCTCCCACCTTTTTGTGTTTTTAGTCAAGCCTACATAACACACATTTATCACGCACTTGTGACTCATGTCTTGAATGAGTTTGAAGTTGTTGATGCACCAGCAACCTTAGACCAGTGATTCTCAACTGGTGGGTCGCGGACAGCTGGTCAAAAATAAATAAATACTTAATGTTGGATTTGCCTTTTATTTTCAAAGAAACTTTTCTTTTGACAGGCATGCTGTGAAATGCATGTTGCACAAGAAAATACATGTATATAGATTTATGGGTTGCTGTTCTGTTGTAAGTGTGTGTGTGTGCGTGTGCGTGTGTGTGTGTGTGTGTTCGTCTTTTCAACAGCTATTCAAAAAAACTACATTTGGTTGGTTGAATTAAGTGGGTCACGATTGAATGACCGTGGCAAATGTGGGTCCCAGGCTGAGACCAGTTGAGAAACCAGTTATGACCAGAGGTGGGTAGCAACAAGTTAGATTTACTCCGTTACATGTACTCGAGTAACTTTTTGAAAAAAATAGATTCACGAGAGTAAATTTATTGAGACACTTCTACTTTTACTTGAGTAAATTTGTAATTTTTTTTTTTACTTTTACTCCTTTACAATTCGAGAGCGGTGATTTAGTTACTTTTAATGTCAGTCTATTTATTTTTGCTCTCAGAAAAGCTGTTTCATTGGTCATTGGTCTATGGCTTTCCTGCATCATCCTATACAACAGGGAACAACCAATCTAGTGTTGACAATCAAACGCGAGAATTCCGCCCATGGCAAAACATCCAGCATATCTTAATAATGTGACCATGGCACACAATGAGCAGCCATCGACAAGTTCAGAGGAGACAGTCCACCCCTGGCCTCATATAGAGTCCATGTTTTCTTTCACGCCGTGCAAGAACAACAGCTATGTTATGCGTTGCTGCCTTTACCAGCCGAAACGGGTTGACATTTCTGCATGCAAGAACTCCACTTCTAATTTATGGAAGTATGTCGCGTTGAATTTTTTCCCAAGCTAAAGCTAGCTTCAGTCAGTCAACAGTCTTTCGTTATCGGCTAAATTTAAACTCTTTTTTTTCTCAAAAAATGCAGGTCACCTTGGAAAGCCTGAGCTTATGTCACTCCTAAGTTTTAGCAGTTATTTTTGGTTTTTCACTTCATTTATCTATATACAATTAATACTGATATAAAGTAAATAAGAAAATGAGGTTGAGCATCAAGAGGAGGGGAAGACTTGAAGAGGGGATGGGGTGGTATAGAGAGGGGTGACGAGCAGAGGTGTGCAGGAGGGAGAGAGAAGGGAGGAGGGTGATGTACTGGAGGGAAAGGAAATTATGTAAAGAAGAGAAGGTGAAATTGCTTTTATTTGTCACGTTTTCCTTACAAAGCATTTGAATGTATACGTTCTATAAGAATAGATGTTGTGATTTTGATGTTTTTGGAATAAATAAGATGTTAATCAGTACTTGAGTACTTTTTCACTTTACTTGAATAAATTTCCTTTACATGTACCAGTACTTTTACTTGAGTACCGTTCTTGGCTACTCTACCCACCTCTGGTTATGACCTCAGCTATAAGACTACATATTGTTTAACTGATGCTTAACATCTACTCGGTTATGGTTGAGATTGTAGAGATTGAGTTTTTTTTATTAGATGTTTTCAGCTACACTCAAGTCTGCACTACATAGACCTAGAAGTAAAAATCAGAAAGTCAAGCCATTCCAAATTTCCAAAATAAAACAACAAAACAAACTTTCTGTGTATGTGACTTATCATCTTGCTCAGAGACTATGCTCACATTTATATTATTATATATTTTAGACATGTTCTTGTTTTCTTGAAAATCAATTTCTGCTAGAATTGACAGGGGGACACTAACTGGTGTGGAGGTCAGCAATACAGGCTTTTGGATATTGATAGGATTTGATAACCTCAAAGGAGACATATTAAAACAACACAACATTACAACACAAACCTGCATTTGATTGTTAGCTGAGGGCATAATTTAAATCTTTAATATACATCATTAATCAAACGCAATTCATCTTCTTAAAGAAAGCTATTGAGATCATTGTGGAAGGTTTTTAACAAAGGTTTTTTCTGAACTGAATGCAAAATACATTTAATAAATAGGCAATAGGTTAAAAAACACTGATTTAGAGGCTCCTGAATAGATTTATTTCTATAGTTTTTATCCTTTCCAGTAATCTCCCCCCGGGTGTTGGACCAAGACTGGCACTTTATTTGTTAATTTTCCACTCTCTACCTGTAGTGCCATCCCATACCCCCATTTGAGAACCACTTGAATAGTCGACCAGTTGATAAGGAAACATAGTGGGCAAGAATAAATAGTTAGTTGGCAACATCTCTAGTGAGGAATGTTTGTGCCTATTTTCCAGCAGAGACAGAAAGACAAAGTGGGAGAGTTTAATGGTGTGTCCCAGGGCGAGGCTCCCCTGTTCCCCCTCATCAAGCAAACTGGTAGTGCTTTAGCCCCATTATGGCTACAGAGTACCCTGAGCCAACGCACGCTCCATGGCCCTCCCCTCACTCATTCACATTGGTGACGTCCAATCACTGGGAGGATGGAAGGATGCACTACTTTACAAAAGATGCAAGGTAATGGGCGTTATGATAGAGTTAATGGAATAGAATGGGTTGGGTTGATGATCATTTTTTAGAAGGAATCATATAACAGCACAATCTAATCACAGAAACAAATAACTGCCATAGTCTGAGAGGGCAACACTTGTCTATCCTTACAGGGTCGATTACAGTCATAAACAGGCTTAGACTCACTTCAATATCTACAGTCTGACAAACATGTTTATTTTTTAGCTATTGGCTGTATCTAGGAGCTAAATCTCTAATAGTGCTCTCTTTCTTTATATCTCTCAGAAACTCTTCACACACTCATTTGATAATAGTGTCCATCAATCTGTCCATTATAGAGCTGAACTGCTTCTATACTTTCTCTTCATAATTTTTTTTGTTGTCGTTGTAAATTATGATTTCAAAAATTAGTAAACATTGCTTTTTTTATCAACATGTTGGACATATTTTATTCCTCAATTGGGAAATGTTTCCAGAGCTTTTAACTTGGTCTCTACTGCCCCCTAATGATAACTTTGTATAAACACTGTTTCAGAATCAGAAATACTTTTATTCCAGAGGAAAATGACTTGTGTCACAGAGGCTCAAGAAATATTACAAATTAAAATATCTATAAAAAAAAAGGCAGGGACATTTAATGGGTGGGACTAGAGATTACTTTAATATGCAAAATAGGTTAAACTGAATTTAAAAGTAACTCCATCTTCAACCATGATTAGGGTCATTGCACAGTAGAACTCACAGTTGACACAAAACTATGTTTACTCTGGCAGGTTGGAAAAAGACACACAAGCAGTTACAGGCACACAAAGGGCCTGTTGTTCCCTCATATACAGTAAGTGCTTTGAACTGTCAGACTCACGTCTTCAATCACTGGCAATGTCTTATATAGAAAAAAGTTAAAAAAAATAAAACCAGTGTTATGAATAAAATGCCCTTGTATACAGTTATTTGAAGTGAAAAGTATGACTATTCTACACATATTTATTAAACAAAAATATTGGCTAAAGAGTTACATTTTGATGAATGACTTAAATTCAATTCAACATTATTTGTGAGGGGCAAATTACAACAAAGTCATCTCAATGCACTTATCAAAATATAAAATTCATAATAAGAAATAAAAAACCCAACTAGATCCACGTGAACAAGCATTTAGCGACAGTGGGAAGAAACAACTTCCTTTTAACAGGAAGAAATCTCCAGCAGAACCAGGTTCAGAGGTGGCAGCCATCTGCGTCGACTGGTTGGGGTCAGTGGACAGAAGGACCAATAGAACAGGATAGAGAGATAGAACATCTGAGTGCCTCTGACTAGTTGAGCCGTGAACCACAGATCAGGAACTGCCATCATCAGCTTCAAGACACCTGAAACAGGAAGAGAGAGAAGGACGTGGAGAAGGCACTGACTGCAGAAAAACATGACACAGTATTATCCAGTCAGTCTGCCTTGGCCTTGGGCCTCACTCCCAGTGGCTTAGTCAGCACTTATTGTAAAAGTGAGGAATCTTTTCCTGTTTATTGGTAAGCAAACATTGAAAATGAGAGCATTTACAGACAAGCCCATGTCCGCTCTAGCCATTAGGTTATGTTATGATTCAGTCCTGTTCATGTGGACTGTAAATCATAACCAGCTACATCAGAATTCTAATCTCTCCCTGTTTATTAAATCAGTAAATGTGACCGTTTATAGACGATCCCATGTTCGCTCTCGCGGTTAGGTTATGTTATGATTTTGATTTTGTGGAAAAAGGTGTGACACTAGTGCTTGGTGGAGATTCTTAATATCTGTGTAGAAGGCAGATAATTGGTCTTAAAAAACACACTGAAAAGAGCTAACAAGCATAAATAAAGACAAAGGTGTGACATGTGACATCATAATCACATTATTATATTAAGTATATTTAATTAAAGTAGACTATAGAGAACAAAGAGAGTTGGCCATATTCCCTGTTATATCTTTCAGAAAGAAAAACTTAAAAAATTGGTTTATTATTACACTGGATCCCTTCTAACTTGTTTTTGTCTTTCCTTGCTGGCAGGACATTATAGTGTTTCTTCAAACTGGTGTGAAGAAGTTATTTATTTCCTGTTCCCCACCCTAACAGACTAGTTTTCTTAATTTAGTTCTACATGGATAGACTTCATTGTCTCCTAGGTAGATAAGGAGTCTATTATGTTCTTCTTGTAAAATTTACAACGGCTGCGACGTGGCTATAATCAAACTCACGGTCTTTTAAAGTGCTGTGGTTTTACACACTCCTCTTCTAATACACACCTTGGCTGGAAGTTGTTCTTTTTTGGTCCTTCTACCTTTACAAACATCTTATCAGAGCACATCGCACAGATTAATGATCAGCTGGAGCACAAAGAGCCACAGAGAGATAACCATTTACGACAGTGCACTTTTAAATCTGCCTCCATTCAAAACACAATTTACAATAGCAGTCCTTGTCTCTTCCATCCCATCTTCATTGGAGAAAGAGGATTATCTAGCCATGATTACAGGTCTCTATCTCAAAAAGGCTTGCTTTAAAATCAATACCTCAGCTCTCATTACCACAGAATAGGATGTATATGCTTTGCAAACGAATCGGTTCTTTTTACATTTTACAGAGATGCACAAAAGAAAAAGAAAAAAAACAATATGAATTTAATTTATTATCTTTGTGAGTTGCATGTTGATTCATTTCCTTTCATCATTGGGGGATTGTTGTTCAGCCAAGCTGCATGCAAACTTGTAATAGTTCTACATAGCAGCAACTTTAGCTCCATGTGGTCATCGCTTCCTCCTGCTACAGCTTCACAGAGATTGTCCGTAGGCCAACACCAAATATATGTTTTTTGTATTATGTACAAGCTGATAAAATGTGATAAAGAAGTAAAGAAGATCCAGCATAAACAAACTATAACATTTAAAATTTCATTTTTGCAATTATTTTAACAGGAAGTTCCTTTGAAATCAGCAGTATTACAGTAAGTATCATTGGAATCTTACATTCATTTTAAACCTAATTCTGACTTCATCTGTCCATCAAGTTTCTTGTTTTTCTTTTGTTACATTTTCTATTTATTTATCATCACCATCATCAATATTGACCATATTATCATCAAATTACAAAAATATGGTTACGGGCCGTGGTTTAAATAGTACTGATATATCCTACTCAAGTAGAAGTACTGTTACTTGATTGAAATTGTGCTCAAGTAAAAGTAAGTCATACATAGAATACTCAAGTACAAGTAAAAAGTATCTCAATTAAATAGTACTCAAAGTAAAAGTTACTAATTACTTTCACCCCACATTTATTATTGATAATAAATCTTGCCACGGTTCCCTTGCATACAGTAAACATCTCATGTATAAACTTAAAAAGGAAGAGATGAAATCTTGACCAATTGGAACTTAATTTATTTTCCACAAAGGCATCTGTATAAAATAAAAGGTTTGTCAAAATGTAATTTTTTTTTTTTAATAACACCAATGATTTCAATTCCAAATTTTTTTAAAAATCTCAGGCTCTAAGTATAGCATAATATAACATATATTATATATAACATAATAGGTAGAAACAACCTGTAACAAAGAAACTTATCTGGGTGTTGATCAGAAGTGGCACAACTAAGAACATATGAACATGAAACGGAAATAAAAAAATAATCACAAAAAATACTAATTTATTCAGCAAGGGTTGGGTGTAGAAAATGTATTGAAATAATTTACTTCTTTTAAAACATAATTAAGTACAAGTAAAATTACAGATTTAGAAATATACTCAGAAAAAAGTACACATAAAAGCAACTAAAAGTACTTTCACCTCTGGTTAGAGGCAGCTTTTATCAATAAACTAGTGTGAAAAATTTCACTCAATTTTCTTGAGATTCCTTAACACGTTGAAGTGAGTTTTGAATTCTCAGATAAAAATGCAACAAATCTTTATTCGAGCACAATTTTTTATTTAATTTTTATTAATTGTTAATTAAAAGCAGATCCAAAATGCAGCCATTTGTGGATCTTATCTACTCTTATACTCAGCAGCTGATTGAATCAGTGGTTTTGTTGTTGGTCAACAGCGCCACCCTCTGATAACTATATATTATTACATCATGACAAGCTGATATCTGCATACTCACATTTCTTCTCCAAGGCTAGCTGCCCCGCATCATTAATCACTTTAAACAGTTACTTTTAAAAAGAATAACCTTCTTTCAATGTTTGAATCCATCAGGTTCCCTAGTATTCAAACAAGAGAGAAAAACACTGTGTCAAATATGATGGTGAACAAAGGTCTCTTGTGAAACTCGGGTCAGAATTTTCCAGTTCTAAAACTGAACTTCAGACCTGTGTGGCTACATGACAAAGTGGCCGATGGTAAACATTTTACTGACAGCCACGAGAGAGGAAAATAGCTTACTGTTGTTTAGGAGAAGAATGATGCAGCAAATTGGAGGTGTGGTTCAGTGATTCCTGTCTTTAAGAGCTGTAAGGGCCCTTTACTTTGTTTCATTAGGTACATAATGACTATATGACTCATTTAAAAACTCATGCATAATCTACACTGTTTGACCCTTTGCAATTCAGGAAGTCAGGTTTACGTCACAGATGACATTAGCGGTTATACGGGTGCCATCTTAAAATAGGGGAAAACAACTTGTATGTCAGGTGACAAAAATGTCTTTTTTTCAATACATTAGTGATTCATATCCCCAGTATGCACATAACTATCAAGAAACACTACCAGAAGAGGCCAGGTGACGATAAGTTATCATTGCTAGGGATATCTGAGTGTCCATATAAAGTCCCAGCCAACACTTGGATGAACAATCCAAAACATTGGCCCAATTTCACCTACGCAGATCTGTACAATTACCATATTGATGAACCCCGTGAGTAACACGCACGGTAAAAATCCTGCTGTAAAATCCTGACATGCCATTAATTACAGTGTACTTTATAATGACACTACATTATTATTGCCATCTAGAATGAAAATTAAAGCCACCGAGATGCCCCTAAATTCCTAAATGCAGATCTTAACTGTTCGCTGACCGGTTATGAAATGTAGAGTACACGTAGGAATGGGACATTTTTGGAGACCAGTTTGTAACCATTTCCACCCAAACAGACTCCAGCATTTTTGACCGTTCTATGAAGGAAAACCAGTTTTTTCTTTGTTTTTTTTTTTTTCTTTTGGGATGATATAAAAAAGGCAGTGGCTATGGATACATTAAACATATCCATAGACTGCCACTCTGTGCATATGTAGTACCCCTCCTTGGCCAGTTTAGGTCACGTGATAGGTGCACCACGTGACTTAAAGTTCTGTCAGTTGTATTTTAGCTCATATTTGTTCTTAGCTACCCTGCTAACCCTTTTATTATAGCCCTATCCCTGTGTCTAACCCTATCCCTATCCCTAACCCACGAAATACCCTAAAATGTTTATTTTTGTTGGATATGTATTTTTAAAGGTGGAATTTGCCATGTTAAATATGTTAAAATGAAAAAACCTATATGTCAAAAGTGGGATTCAAACCCACTTTAGCGGAAGGAAGAATCCTTGAGTGCGGCGCCTTAAGACCACTCAGCCATCCTGACACGGTGAAAACACAGGCAAATTACACTTATGTAGAAAAGGTCGGGAAAACACATCCATATTCCCGGGGGCCATTGATATGTTTAACGTATCTCTAGACACTTTCTATAAAAATATATATCTGTATTATTTTTACATTGGATGAACAGCCAAACACACAATAGTTCTTCGGCACGGTGAAACCTTTTCTGTTACAACGGGAGTCAAAACGTAGATAACGTTGTTTTATCCCCAAACAAATAATGGCGACTGGCGTTGTGAGGCAGAAACGTCACAACTTACCTGAATATTTTCAATATCTAAAAATAAGATTTTCATTTGTTAGTGGAAGGAGGCCTAAAGTAACAATGACAAGACAGAAAGCATAGTACATCCAACTTGTGTTTATCTATAAAACAGGTCTCTATGACAACATAGATCTAGGTATAGATCTCCTTACAGAACAAGAGCTATTTCTGAGAAGAAATAAGATGGGCTTTTGTTTATTCAGGCAACATTTTTCTGGAATTTTTTTCTCCTGACATGTTTCGTCTGTCATGTGTCCCTATGAAAGCCATCAGAAAATGCTACTCCCTACTTGTAGGGACACATCAAGGCATATCACCTCTGAGGAAGACTGGCAGTTGACATTTCCTGAAAAACCTTGTCTGAATAAACGAAATCTCAACATATACTTAAAAAAAGAAGACAAAATGAACTTACTGGAATTATTAGGAATAAGATGGACTGCTGTCTGAGTTTTTGTAGGTTTCTCACACATGAGAATAATCAGTGAGCTAATGCTAAACATTTTTAGTGGAACTACTACATGAATTTCAAGTACTTTTTCTTATCACTTTAACAAAGTTGAAGAATAGCATCAGTGCTGGTCTCGACTGGTCTTATTGGAAAATCTCGAGTCTGGCCAGTCCGTCCGAGACCAAGATATGATGGAGTGAAAATGCTCTCTAGTCCAAGACAAGACCAAGACCTTCAAAATGTGGTTGTGAGACTGATGTACAACACTATTGCTCAGTGGACCTGGGACAAGGGGTTGACATTAAAGAGATTGTGAGTTCTACCGTTGTTTCTGAACAGAATTTGCATGTTCTCCTGGGATAGCGTGAAACCAGGACCACTTTTATACCTTGAATCACCTAGGTTCGGATTTACATTGTTCTTAAGCCGGTCTCAAGTAGCCTGGCGATAAGCCACACCCACTTCCTTACTTTTTGTAAGAAAGGGGAATGATAATGCCCTTGTTTCTGCTCACTTCCTCGGTTTGAAAGAAACCGTACCAATGGGGGAGTGGTGGCCTAGTGGTTAAGGACGCTGGGCTTGTAATCGGAGGGTTGCCGGTTCAAGCCTCACCTGGGCCATCACTGTGGGATGCTGAGCAAGTCCCTTAACCCCGAACTGCTCCCCAGGCGCCGCAAAATGGCTGCCCACTGATGTACTAACATTACATGGCCAATTAAAGGCGAAAGCCCCAATTTCATCTTTCATCTTCATCAATAAGAGCCATACAGAAAGAACGCCAAGGCGTACGCCATGGAGAAGATGTTCGCAGCTGCGCTCTGCTCTGTTTTAAAAGACCTTGGGCCTCGTGTACAAAGACTTGCGTGAAATATGGCATGAAAAAAGAGTACGTCTCAATCCAGAGACAGGCATACGGTCTTAAAAATTCAGATGTCTGAATCTGTGCGTAGGACTGGATCCACGCACCTATCCTTTGAAAATCTGAATCAGCGTGGATGTGACCACACATATGCCCCCTCCCTGTCCACGCCCCCATTTACGTATGGCAGTTATATTGAAATGAGATCAGCACAGGGATTTCCCTCAGCGTGATCAGTAAGAGCTTCAGCTCTTGCTTCCAGTAACACAGGAAAGAAGAGATCTTTAAAATTAGGCAGTAGCTATCCGTACGGTTGCTATATCAATATACCGACATTCTATCCTTACGCAGTGCCCCTATTTGTCCAGTTTAGGTCACATGATAGGTCAGTCATTGGCCAGTTTAGGTAGCATGACTAAGACTAAGACTGACCTAACCGTAAACCCAACCCTAACGCTAACTCTAAGACGCTACGTACCTGTACTTTGGTAACCATACCAATAGCACCGAGGGTTGTCCGTACGGTAATTGTACAAATAGACACTTTTTTAAAATGATTAGACCGACAGTAACATGTATGAAGAAGATGATTCAACATTGAAGGTACTTTAATTAATACAAACACACAGTTTGCTGAATGCTTGACTGTGGGTGTGTTAAGAAGTGGGAAGCAGATTAAGGAAGAGACAAAAAAAACCTATATTCTACTACTACTGCTACTACTACTACTACTACTACTACAACTACAACTACAACAACTACTACTACTACTACTACTACTACTACTACTACTACTACAACAACTACAACTACAACAACTACAACTACAACTACAACTACAACTACAACTACAACTACTACAACTACAACTACAACTACAACTACAACTACTACTACTACTACTATTACTTTTACTTTTGCTATTACTGCTACTGCTACTGCTACTGCTACTACTACAACTACTACTACTACTACTACTACTACTACTAATAATAATAATAATAATAATAATAATTTCAAAATATGACATTCTGACATCGGGCTTAATGTTTGTCTCGCTGCCCTTTATCTGACCATCGACAGGCTGTGAATGTTTAACAGGTACTGTAGGTGTGACTCAGTGGAAAAGGCTTTGGTACTAAAGTGCTTTATAAGTAACACACCTCCGCCCATAGTATGCTCAATAAATCCTTACCCTTTAAAGCATCAACTATGTACGCCACCTCAGGACTTGACGTGAAAGACCGCACATTTCCACACCCACTCCAGGTTCTGTACATCAGGATTTTTTTTTTTTTGCTGTGGATTTTGACGTACGCACATTTTTGGGCGTACGTACCTTTTGTATGAGGCCCCTGGATAAATTGTTGAAGCCATAGCAAAAAGAGGATTTAAAATCACAAGTCTGTACTGTACTACACGCCATTTTCTTCTGCTGGCTCCTTTTAGGGAAAAATATCTACACTTGTTTCGCTATTGTCATCACGACCGCTCATCATTTGATTGGTTACTGTTTGTGTTTGCCCCTCAGAACTCAAACACCTTGTGAGCGCTTCTAGACTAATCGCCTCTATTAAATATTAAAGGAGATTAGGATGGAGTCAAGGCTAGGTCTTGAGTACTACATCACGTGATGTAGGTACGCCTGCGTAAACCTGCTCAGGGTTTTCTCAAAAGTCTGTCTGCTGCCATGATCCCTACAAACTCTACCCTTCAAACCCTGATATATTTACTACAAACATTGTTAGCTTGACTTTATTCATGAAAATAACTGAAAGTAAACTTTTATTAACAGTGTGCATGTGCGTGTGTGTCCGTCAAGCCGCTGATTGTTCCTTCATGCTTCCGAGTGATTGCACCCACCATCTGGCTTTCTATCATAAGCAGCACTTTACAGAGAAGACTTCATCATGGTGTTTGACAAATCACATGACACAGTGTATCACTCATATGCTCAGTCAGATGTTCAGCACTCAGAAAAACTGGCCCATGCTCAACATGATGACATAATGACATACACAAGTCAAAAATAGATCACATGAGCAAACGTTTAAATGGAAGTAGACGAGCTAAAATGAAAGCTTCCTGATGTGGGAGTTGAGAAACTGATATTCCTGTTAAACGGAGGACGGTGTCACTGCGAGGCTGAGACTGAGTTCTAAAATAGCTGTCATCAATCTGTGTGTGTGTATGTGTGTGTGTGTGTGTGTGTGTGTGTGTGTGAGAGAGAGAGAGATAGAAGGGAGAGAGAGATGTGCTTAGGGTTAATAAACTCTCAAGCTAAAGTCAAATAATGTGAACTGGAATTACTGCGGCTGAATGAGGATGAAGAGAGAGGAAGGTGATCACACTCAGTTGCTAATGGAAACAGACTGATAAGAGAACAAAAAACTGGTTTGGGCGGCTGTCATTTCTCAGCCTCCTTCAGCCTGTTGTTTTGTTCTGTTTGTGTTTTTCACACAGTTCTCACACAACTAATCAAGCAAAAGCTGTATATCGTTCACATATAGGTGAGGACACACACTGTGCATGGACAGGCAAATAACTGATAGTCACTAAAGTGACCTAATATAGATTTGCTTTGCTTTATTTCAAACGTGTGAGTAACACAAGTAAGTAAACTGAAAAAAATAAAAAAATAAAAAATATTCGGGCAATATATCGAGATTCAAGATATATCGATATTACTATTTTGACGATATAGTACATTACAATATTAGCTATAGCGATGTATTTTTTATTTTGTAGCTTATTTTGTATCAAAATACTTGTTTTAGGAGTCGCCGCTTTCACTACTTCTCAGAACAGCTTGAAAAGCACAGTTAGATGAAAGATGGACCCAGACCTGCCCCTAAACAAGCCACACTACAGACCTCACTCACACGTGCTGTCCCTTATAGTAGTATACCCCCTTTCTCTTATTTCTGAATCCAAGTACCCCCTTTGCCGAGTTTGCCGACTACAACATTTTGCATAGAAAACTATTTAAACACAACTGTAGAGCAGAATGATGGAATGAATGAGTGATGACACACATTTCAAAGAATCTCTTTTTGTAAATAAGTGGAAAGAAACAGTATTTAATGCAGTGGTTCCCAGCTTTTTTGGATCGTGACCCCATTTTGATATCAAGAATTTTTGGCGACCCCAAAGACATTTTTTTCAGGAATTAGTTTTTTATCATGTTTGATTTTTTTTTTTTTTTTTTTTTACTGCATTTCAGTTGAACTAGATTTATTTTTCACAAAGTAAAAGTATGGAATTATAGTTGTTTTCATGTGTTGTTTTGATTTTTTTTTTTTTTTTTTTTTTTTTAAAAGAACAATTTTAAAATTTTAAAAATCGAGAAATTTTGAGAAATTTCAGGCAATCCCAAGGTTGAAAAACACTGGTTTAGTAGCTCCTGAATAGATTTATTTCCATAGTTTTTATCATTTCTGGTCATATCACACCTAGGGTGGGACCAAGAATGACACTGTGTTTGTGTTTTCCACTCGTTTCCACGTACCCCTTGGGGTACACGTATCCCCATTTGAGAAACACTGTCTTATAGGAGAAACAGCCAAACTTGACAGGTATATATATATGTCCCACCATTAGTTTTTTCCTATTGAGTTGAAAAGGTCATACCCAGAATAAGTACGTATAAAAGCATGATCGTTTTTCCAACTGCAATTTTATTTTTAATTGTGTGTATTTTTCCCTTTCCAGAAATATTTTATCATTATCACGAGCTCATTATTGTCTCGTGTATCTTATCATATACTAGAAACTCATCATTGCACTGATCCTTTTACTGCTGTCTGTTTCTCTCCTTTTATTGTGGCAATGATTACCCTCCTTTATCATCACCATACTGATGGTGTTAAGCTACATTGTACCAGCAGCTGCCCTGGAACAGTCTGATGGAATTATAGCAGAATCACCTCAATCACTACAAAACTAGTTCAGTCATATCTAATTATATGTGGGATAGAGTCCTGCCCATGAGCACAACAGCAATGGCGGGGAGGCATTTAGTAATATTTAAATAGCAAATTGGACGACATCCTGAAATTAATTTAAAAAAACCTGTGGACTGAAAATATATCAATCCTCACGGTGGTTAATAATCCCAATTTCCTGATTGATGTCCAAATATTAAAATCTCAATTCGATTATACACTGATTTTTGATGATTGATAGAAGAATTATCAGAATTATTTACCAACTTGGTTTCAGAGATCAGACAAATTCTTTATTTATCAAATCAGGGTGATTATAATGTAAAGTTTAATTGAAATGCAAACATTAGTTTTTATGTTTAAAACCAAAAAGAGCGAGTTCAAAGATTATTTGTGAGTGCATCTTAGAATGATGATCACAGGAGGACGTTTTATTTTAGCACTTCATGAATGGAATAATTAAATAAATAAATAAATCATTGATTTAACATCAGTCAGCTGCTAAATTATTCAATATTTTTCAGTGTAATTGAAACATTAAAATTAGGAGGAGTCACCATGGTTTCTACAATTTGAAAAACAATTTGAAAAAATGTAGTTAATCAAAGTTTAAAAATCGATTATTTTACCACTCCGGATGGTGAAAATTATGAGTAACCATGGTTACCACAGTTTTGTGTATTTTCCTGTTTTCCATCTCTGACGTGAACTTTAGAAAGTTTAATGAACAACATTTCTGTTTGATTTCAAGTTCCATTATATTTTCCACGAAATTATTATTTTTGGTTTTACAATGATCAACGGACATTGTGAAACTACAAAAAAGGATAAAAAAAAAAAAAAAACAATCAAATGCATCACATCATCACGTAATGCACTGCGCCAAACCAGACACAAAACTCAAAAACATCTGTATTACAGTTCATAAATGTAGCTATACTTGGAGCCTCAGAATTATTTTGATTTTGAATTGAATTAATTGTTGTTATTTTATTTGAAAAAACAATTGTACTTTTTGACAAACCATTTAATTCATACAAATGCCTTTGTGGACAAATTAAGTTACAATTGATCTGCTCTCTTCCTTTTTAAATGTATACATGAGATGTTTACTGTATGCAAGATGTATTACCAAAAATAAATGTGGAGGGTGAAAGTAACAACTAACTATTAATTTGAGTACTTTTTAATTGAGCTACTTTTTACTTGTACTTGAGTATTTTGTGTATTACTTACTTGTACTAGTACTTGAGTACAAATTCAATAAAGTAACAATACTTCTACTTGGTGGGATATATCAGTACTCTTTACACCTCTGCAAATCTGTATGTGAACGTCCCCTATCACTGTGCAAAACACCATTTATATTTTTGTCCCTGTGAACAAAATGTGTCACACCTCCCCAGGGCCTGCCTGGAACTTCCTCCAGCCAGCAACCATCCATGAAATGAGAAAATCTATAATGCATTTAATTCACTTCTCTGTAAATCAAGACTCGCTCTCACAATGGCACTGAAGAGAATAGCAAACACTGCATCATCCTTCTTTCAACCTTTTTTTTTTTTTGCATTTTATGGCATGCAGTAGTTATTACTCACTGCTTTGTGCACACTTGCATGGAAGCAGAGAGTCTCCTGCTCCATTGGTACTTTTTTCCCTGCAATGAACTCAGCTTTTTGGCAAACGCATGAGTCTGGGAGTTGAGAAATGACTTTGCAGCTCTCTAATTATTTAAAGTGGATGCCTTGCATTGCCTTGAAAATAATCACACTGTAGTACTTTAAAGGTCCCATATCATGCTATTTTTCACCCATCTCCATTTGTTCTAAGAAACCTCAAATACTATGTTTTTGAGGTTTATTTTTCCTAACTCACCTGTTTTCCAGAGTTTTAGCCTCTGAAAGGTCACTTTCTGAGCATCTCTACACAAACAGGCTGATTTGCGGCCTACTTATGCAAATTCATGTTTATAGACAGGGGACACACACACACTGACACACACACTGACTTCTTCCTCCCTGGGTAGTGGTGTAGGGCCAGAGGACGGCCCGCCCTCCTCCCACCCACTCCGTAGCCGAGCTCGTGCTGCTTTATAAACATGAGACAGAGCGTAGGGGCGGGGTGTTTATTTTTTTAATTTTTTCACATATTATTTAATTCATTTTATTAATATATTTTTCTCTTATTTATTTGCATTTTTCTTGTATTTCAGTTCAAACGTATCGTGTTTAAAGAAATACCAGAGTTAAAAGTTCAATAAATGCTTGTTCTCAAATCAATGAATAATCGTCTTTCATAATCGTGATTACAATATCAATCACAATAATCATGATTATGATATTTGCCATATTCGAGCAGCCCTGTCACACACATTAATATATATACATGGGGATCGAATTCAAATTGATTCTCAAGTATGAAAGAAAGGGGCGGAAAACACAAATGTAAAGATATTTGGAAGTTTTCATTTTAAAAGCAGACAGTCTGCCCTTTAAAACCCACCAAGGACAAAGGCAGTCGAAGGAGATCATATTTTGGCTCAATTTCCTTGAGATTTAATTCACTGGATTACTATCACGGTTACATAATGTTGTACAGTCATCCATGAATTGTTACTGATGATTTATGATTGCTTACACAGCACTGTCTTGTTTGTTGTTGTGTAGAGCAGCAATAAAAATAAGCCACTTTTCCCCCTCGCACAGAATGTTTTCCTTTGTGTCCTGTGTTCACTCTGCATGTGCGCAGCTGTTCAGTGTGGCTCTCACAACTCAATAAACAGTAGTCATAGAACGCTTAATGAACTAATGAGTGAGCCTTATCATCTCTGTTTTAGACCCTGCGTATGTTTTATTGTTTTTGGGCCGCTGCCTTGCTTATTTTCTGTCTTTGGTGCTCTGTGGTCATATGTCCAGCACTGGAGTCTTGCACATTAAACATACAATATTCAAGCCTACATACAGTGCATTAGGCATTTGATTAATTTCATGGTCATGCAAAAAAAAAAAAAAATCATCCTTTAAGAAAAATAATTTCTAAAATGTGTTTATCATGGGATAAACACATTTTAGAAATATTTTTCAACATGGGAAATTCAGTTTTTAAAAAATGCTCATCTTAAAATGAATAATGTTCCTGTGATTTATTTAGTAACAAAGGGGAATATCGACTACAAACTACACTCATCACTGGGTTTCTTAAAGAAGCTAAAATAATAATAATAATAATAATAATAATAATAATAATAATAATAATAATAATAATAATAATAATAATAATAATTAATCAGCCAAAAAATCAAACTAACGAAAGGTACCTTGGTCTCAGGCGTTAACATTTAAAAAAATAAATAAAAAATGTTTCTTTTTATGTTTTAATGCTATTAGATAGTGTGTGTGTGTGTGTGTGTGTGTGTGTGTGTGTGTGTGTGTGTGTGTGTGTGTGTGTGTGTGTGTGTGTGTGTGTGTGTGTGTGTGTGTGTGTGTGTGTGTGCGCGTGTGTTTTTTTTTGTTGTAAAACACTCTTATTTATGATCAAATGTGTTGTTTTGGCAGTCATGGAATAAAATTTGCCTCAGTGCTGTACATCCCATATGTGCTGGCATTGCACTGTATTATAATTTAATGTGTTTATACAGTACATTTCATGTTATACACATATTGCACATAAAACTATGTCCTAATCAACCTGTTTGAAAGATGATGGATGAATTAAACTTTAAGTGAATTTGGGTTTCTTATTAGCAGAGGTGAAAGTAGTAATAATAATAATAATAATAATAATAATAATAATAATAATAATAATAATAATAATAATAATAATAATAATAATATTTGTACCCATTTTCCCCCAAGGGGAAATTATTTAACTGAGCTACTTTTTACTTGTAATTGATTATTTTATGTATAATTACTTGTATTTGTACTTGAGTAGGATACATCCGTACTATTACACCGCTGCTTATTAGCTACGTCACAGTTTCTGGAAATAAATAGATTGTATCGTGTGTTAGAAGAACGGCTGGCACGTGGTTTAGAGTGAGTTAATAGTAATTAATGGTATATAATGCATGTGCATATAAATATGAAGTCTGTAAATGAGCATTTGTTGTTTTTTTTTAGTTTGTTTTTTATTTCATTCATAGAGCATGAAAGAAAAAAAGGTGAGTGTTTTCCCAGTCCGATCTAGATTGCATATATCTATGGTTGTTCAGTCGTGCCTGGGAAACGTTGTGAATGCGCATGTCAGGATCGCTGCAGAGATCCTGCTGCTGCCTCGGCTCATACGATTAATCGCAGGGATGGTGTTGACAGCAGTCGGGGGTCGGCGGACGCACAGTAGTACGCGTTAATTTGATGTTTGGACCTGATGGGAGCTCATTTTACACGGTGACAGGCACAGAATATCCGTAACTTCCGCTGTTTGTAGAAGAGGGCGACGCCGACTGTACGCGGACTCGTTCACTGAGGTACTGATGGAATTCCCCACTGCTGCTAGATGGAGAAACCGAAGGGTTGGACTGGTTATACATAATTAATAGCAAACCCATCTGCTGTTGAAATACCAGGAACATGCATCTGCACCAGGTGCTGACGGGTGCTGTGAACCCCGGAGACTGCTGCTACTCAGTGGGAAGCGTCAATGACATTCCTTTTACGGTGAGTCGTTTATTTTTTGATGACTTTCTTGAGGCTAACCGCGGACTAGCTAGCCTTACTTATGTGGCTCGTGTGTACAGGTGGGCTAGCGGCGCTAAAGCGCAGGGGCTAACCGGGAATTAAGATAAACAGACGGTCCTGAAATATGAGCCTACCGGCAGTAATCAGAGCATCCTCAAACAGTCAGAAACAGTCAGTCACCGAACTAGCTCCGATGCTCCGTGTTCTTGTGCCAACGCACGGTAGCGTTTGTATAATTCATCGCTTACAAGACAGCGAACGCTAGCCACTCAAATGACCTTTAGCTGCATCTGGTAACGTTAGTATTACTGCAAGGGAATCCCTGCTACGATATCAGCGGGTAATTGCAGTTCGACGTGCCCGTAGTATTGTGTTCTCAGAGATGCTGTACATTACAACCCTACGAGTGTCGGCATACATGTGCGTTTTTTTGTTGTATTTCCTATTATCTCCATGATTTAAAGGCAGTGTGTGTGGTTTCTGTAGTAGCTTAGCTCGCTACCATTTGGCGTTAAATCCTCACGGATCATTAGCTTCCTGTCATCAGCTGCGCCAGGCGTGACGTAGACAGCCTTATATGGATACATGAGCCAGCAGCACAATGGCAAGAGCTGGTCATACAGTGTCATTTAAAAGTACATGTGTACTTTTACTATGGCTGCACTATTATGGCCTAAATGATAATCATGATTATTATTATTATTATTATTATTATTATTATTATTTTTATCAGTATTGTACTCACAATTATTTATCATGTTAAGGGAAAATCTGTATTTATTTTGCACTACTTTAAAAAAAAAAAAAAAACAATATATGAACAGTTTAGAGTGCAAAATGAAGCTTTAATTAAAATATATACAAAATAAAAAAGAAATTAACCCAATAATTTCAAATGTACCAAGGGTAAAAAAAAAAAATACATTATTACAGAGTGCTTTCACTAAATGCAACTCATTGTTGCGTTTAGTCTCTGCTGACTAATGGTTGAGAAAATGCCCGATTTGATGTGCAGCAGATCCCACATTTTAAATGTAAATATTGCTGACAACCAAAATCGTGATCATGATTAAAATTTGATTAATTGTGCAGCTCTAGCTCCTACTTATTATTTATTATTCTGATTCAAACATCCTTTTATCACTGTGTAACTTTGTGTCATAGAGATGTCTAGTTTACATAGTGAATGCCAGCATTTTACTCGCTGTCTACTCCAACAGTTTTACTTAATCCAAATAAAAGCTTTATGATGTATTAAGATGCTTCCACTCCTACATTACAGATTTATCACCTCCACATATCCAAAGGTGTAAAGAGTACTGATATATTTTACTGGAGTAGAAGTACTGTCACTTGATTGAAATTGTACTCAAGTACAAGTAAGTCGAACATAAAAGTCAAGTACAAGTAAAAAAGCATATATATATATATATGTGCCATGTGATGTGGGTGACAGCATAATAGGCTAAGAACATATGGATTATGTTCAGTTTGCCTTCAAAAACAGTTTATAAAGAAACTATGAAAAGAATATAATAAAAAAAAAAAATCACAAATAATAATAATTTACTCAGTAACGGTTGGGTGTAGAAATGTAACTTTACAAATTTTAAAACTTACTTAAGTACAATTACTGATTTAGAAATATACTCAAAAAAGTACAAGTACTCATAAAAGCAAATCAATTACAGTCACGGGTACTTGTAATCCACTGCTTTTTCCTCTGTCCAAATGAAACTTTATGATGGATTTATATGTTGTCTAAGGTGCTTTCACTCCTAAATTAAAGATTTACCACCTCCACATATCTAAGATGATCAAGGATACAATTCAGTTTTCATACATAAACTACAAGGTTGGATTGATATGTGAAGTTTTATCAGTAGTGCAATGCATGTGATCGCCTACAATTCACAATTACCGGTACGTATGTGAGATAACTGACAACTTAAATTGACTTTTGGTGTGATTGCGTTGGCATTTGCTCTGTTTGGAATGGACTTGTCCTGTTAATATTTGCGATGATCTCTGTGAAATAGGTTTTGTGAATAGTTGGGTGGGTTTGTGTGGTTTCTTTACCATTTTATAGTGAATCTTAAAATCCTTATTAAAAAGATGCTATGCAAACTACTTTTGCTAATTAGAGTTTACCATTTAAGAGTATAAATGATTTAATTTTTCTGTCTGAGATGTAGAATAACAGTACATTTACATTGAAAAGTCAGAGTCCAAATCGATTAAACGAGAAACAATAAAAACATATATTACAGGTAAGATTGGGGAACAGACAGGGGTAAATGTCTATTAATATTGTAAATACTAGGTAAATAGAATGTACTCTTGTGAAATTTATTCTTAGCCGAAATTGCAGAATTCCAAGCGCTGAAATGCAAGAATAATCTTGTATAACTTTTTGAGAAGTTTGATTTTCTAACAGTTGAGCAGTGATGCTGCACCACCTACATGCCTAGTCCGTTTGGTTACGGTGTTAAGTTCATGTTTCTGTCTCCTCTGTCTGTTGCATTACAGAATTGCTTTTTTCTTTCTCACAGATCAAATCATTTGAATGAGAACAGACAGATATTGCACATGTACAGTAGGTTCCAATCTGCTCTAAAACATGGTCTTGAAGTGTAGGCTTTGGAAGTTGCCACAGGATACAGATTTATGTGCCTGGTGTTTTCCTTCTGTGTTGGAGGGTATTTGAAGAACACATTATGTCTAATGCAGTTACAGTCACACCCACCCCAAGGGTTATGTCCAGACACACTCTACTAAACCCAGCCCACGGGTGCTCCATCACCATCAGGGAATCAATCATGAAGGGATCGTTTCTCCTACAGCAACAGACATCATATCAAATGCTTTATTTAGTGTATATTTATTTGCAAAAACAATGAGATCAAATGTGTTCGTATCTGTGTCAGTCACATCGCACACATATTATAAAGACTGCAAAGCCATTACTATGTTGTTAATGTTTAGCGGAAAAAGAGAAGTTTTCATAAATAAGTCTGCCAACTATTGCATAAGTCTGCCAACTATTGCCTCAATTTCAAGTGTCAAGTCTCAGAAAGCCGTGCATCAACAATCCACTTTAGCACATTTCTGCTGTTCAGTGATTCATGCTTGATCAGGTGACCTGACAAATGGATTAGTTGTGGTGACACACCTTTTATTGCTCCTTGTTTTTAACCTCTATCTATTTTTTTTTTTTTCAATCTCAAAATGCCAAAACCATTTTGTCACTGCAGCTTTGTTATTATGTATCTCACAAAAGTGAAAGTAAATGTTCTATTAGATCTTTTCATTTGACAACAGTGAAGTAATGACACTTTGCTACAATTTAAAGTAGTCAGTGTACAGATTATAATACAGCACAAAACTAGAAAACACTGTCACTGCATTATCACCTAACTATTAATATACAGTAGGTAGAATTGTACCCCATTCTTTAAAAAAATTGTGATGAAATCTGCAATCCAGTTTGGATGTAAAATTTAATAAGCATCGCTCAATTATTAACTGAGATATTAATTTTTGAATTTTCACCAATGATGAAAGATAGGGATTTAGAATAAAATGTTTATTTATTTTAAACCAATCCATATTTAAACTAGATCCACCCCTTAGTTTTTGAGTTTGACTGTTTATAGACAAACACCCCTTCGTGAAAATGTCTAAATTCAGCCCAAAGTGTCAGCATTCTTATTCTTATTTATGTTGGAATACTTCCCAACATGATAACTACCAACATTCCTGAACTCCTGAAGCAGCTTCACAGAAAGTCTTTGAACGAGCCTCTCAGCTGTGTTTGAGCAGGGGCACATCTAAGACCTGCTGGACTGGTGGCCCTCTAGGACCAGGTTTGGACACCCCTGCTGTAATCCATGTCTTAAGTCTGTTTATCTTCAGCAAACAGTGTGTGCAACACTTTTAGGAGAGGCTTTCTCTGGGACGATGCAGTGTGCGCCGTATGGTCTGAGCACATTTTTATAACAACAGCACTCAGAGAACGCAAACCTCCGCCAAGCACCAAATCTCCTTTTTGCCAGATATTGGTAGTTATCTTGATCAGTGATCCTTCATCATGGTACCAGACATTTCAATCCTCATTACTAATGAGGCCACGATGAAATGAGCAATCCGGATCCAATCCTGTTTATGTCCGAAGGAATAAATGCAACTCAACATAAATGAGTCCAATTTTAAAAAGATTGACCAGTTATGAACCTATATATGAATATTTGAAATTTTGCTAATAATTAGAGAGGGATTTCAATAAACGGATCTAGAATCTGCATAGTGATCCAGTTCCCCCCAGTTCCAAAATTAAATGGAACGTTCCGTGGCGTAAGGTCTATCGTTGGTAAAAATGTTGTCACAATCTGTTCCTTTGATGTAATCATGCTAACAGACAAACAAATACATGAATAAATACCGGTGAAAATGTGACCTCCTTGGTGGAGGTAAATAGCCTCTTCCCAGTATCTTTTATAAGAATGTAATAAGGCAGCTTTTGTTTAACCACTGCAAATTAATTTCAACTTAAAAGTGTGATAAATTGCTGTTGGCTAAATCAGTGTGGCCTATTGTGTTTATTAGTGTGGAGGTGCTTTAAACAAGGGTAAAAGTCTGATCTGGCCATGTTTTGTATATGTGCTGCTAGTTTCACATTGCAGTTATGCTGCAGACAGCAGGGTCAAAGTACACGTCAATAGGGGTTTTCCTGGGATTGTGAACACCATAGGTCAAAATGTACTGGCTTTTAATCACTTTGTGCTAAAGAATTTAATTATTGCTCAGTACAAAAAAATGTGAGGCGAAGCAGCTGTGAAAGTGGAGCATTCGCGCATGATTGCACCGGACAAGACAGGGCTAAAAATGGTTTTTGATGAAATTTATGAAGTTATCTGTTCCTCTTATCACCACCACAACACATGACTGCTTTCACCATGTTTCTTTTGAAGCATTCCCATAAAAAGATGCTAAATTTCTGCCTCTCAATGCCTTACATTATGCAAACACGCTCTAAATGTGTTAATTATTATCAAGTATTTTATATTATATTCTTATTTTAAATAGGTGCCCGCTGCCCAGTTGAACTTTTTTTTTTTTGAGTGGTTACATAGTGTAATGCATGATCTCTCTAAAACAAAAGTGGATAAAAACCCCATTCCTATTAGTGCAAATCATAGTGTCTGATTTCACTTCTATTCTCTGGCTTACTATCCCACAGACTTTAAAAAAACAACATATTTAGTAAATGTGACACTTCAGTAAGCTTTCAGTGAAGCCCCTACTCTGCTTCTAAGGAATTGTTTGATAAAGTGCTGTGTCATGTTTTCTTTTTACTCTACGGCGTTGTTCCAGTTCCATCAATATTATTCTGAATTTGCTCTTCTGAGAAGTGTATCATTGAGGTACTTTAGGAAAGTTAGCAGGAGGAAGGAAGGAAGGAAGACGCAGGCTTTGCTTCAAGACAATTTTTGTTTGGTCAGCAGTTGCAAGCTCAGTTTACTGAATCTGTCTCCTGTTATTATAGTTTTAAAATTGCAATAACAATCTGGGATGGCCAGCAAAACATTTGCATAATACATTTAATCACCAGAAGATGATTCAGCCTTTTCAAAATGTGTCCAGGTGTCATTTTTAAAGCAGTCATGCAAATATTATGTGGCTCAAATGAACGTTTATACATTATTAGTGGCAGGGTGCTGTTGACATTTTTTTTAATGTTCAATATCTGATTTTAAAATATCAGGAATCAAAAGTGTAGTCTCATAAAAGATGTACTATTTATATTTGGTGTCAAAATATTCAATGCATGTAATTCATTTAAATGCAAATTTTGTAATGTCTAAAGTTTGATTTAAGAATGCTGTCTACCGTATATTACAGCAAAAGTTTCTTAGACTGTTGAATGTGTTTTGCAGTGCACCAATTCCTATCTTTTTTTCATAAAAACCCAAGTGTACACAATAAATGTAAATACATGCACTTCTGTTAAATAACACTATTCCAGTCACACAAACAGGATTTAGATTTGTTGATAACTTCATACTTTGTCTTCTGCTACAAGTGAGACAAACCAGACTACCGGTACTAAATCCACCTATAGCTGCACATAAAGTTCACCCTGATATCTCTAAGTATTCTAAGCGTAGTTCCATTCCTTTCTTTAGTGCTGTGTCACTGTGTGTAACATAAATTGTAATGAAGGAGACGCATGCATTGAAACAGACCCAGACCAGATAAACTAATCAGTAATGACAGGTTATGCCTTGTTTACTGTGTAGAGTCAACCTTGTATGCTCTGCCCACATGCTTTGAGTGTGTAATAGAGGTGTACATTGCCATTAATCTGACGATACAATTCACGATTTGCATGTCATGATACGATATATCCCGATACTAAACAATGCGATATACAGTATATCTGGATATATACCTTTTATTTTCAATTTTTTTATAATTAGCAAATGAAAGTGTGATATTTCCTTTAATTTATATTCTTTTAGGGTGACATTTGAACATTCTGTCCAGGGACTACAGATGAAAAATTAATGTACACTGTTCCTGTTAAATAGGCCAATAAATAAAATGCAATACAAAATGCTATTAATAACCTGCAAGAACAAGTAAATGGTAACTGTAATTCAGGTATCAATATATATAAAAAAACAAGTAATATGTTTATCAAACTGTTCAATTACATTTTTCAAAAATGTTTAACTTTTTCTTCTACAACATATTCTGATTCTGTTCAGTTCTTAAATTCTAAAAAAAACAAAAAAGTAAGCACATACAGTACATCTATAAAAGTACCTAGTATGTTTTATGAAAAAAACTGCAATAATAATCTAAATTGTATTGAGGTAGTTTAACGAGGTCTGATGTAGTTCACTGACACCAAGTGAGTAGGTGTTCACCTGCCATAATAATAATAATAATAATAATGATAATAATGCATGTGCACATGTTGGCTCAATCAAATTATTTTTCTTTTTCATTAAAAAAAACATGATTGATTAATTTGGACATCTTTTGGATCGATATGATAATCGCTAGGGCTGGGCGATATGGACCACAACCCATATCTCGATATTTTTTCTCAAAATGGCGATATACGGTAAGGGTCTGCGATCTGCCGATATTAGATCATTAAGGATTAAAACACGATGACGATCACCCAAATCTCGGAGATCGTAGAACCGTCTGTAGTTCACATTTTAACCCTCATGGTGCCATGTCTGCGTCATATGTCTGTGGTCTGTACACAGCACATCCAATGGTTTTTTTTCACACCGCTCCCCCTCCCCCCCAGTGCACGGACACACAGTGTTAGCTGTGCTGCTTCCTCCTTGTCTGTCTGTTTGTTAAACTCCATCAGTTCTGAGTGTTAAAGCACTTAGAGACGTTTGAGGAAACACTGCATGTATTTGTCTTCTGTAACTAACTCTCTGCCGCTCCGCAGCAGCAGAACGATAAGGCTCTGCTGCTGTAGCTCACGGGGCTGTTTACACATTCTTAGAGGGACAGTATCCCGAATGTGATTTACATTTCAGCCGTAATGAAGGAAAAAGTCAAAAGTGACACAAAATGTTGATATTGTGCTGCTAGCGATTAATAAAAGGGTCTTTGTGGCATTTTTGTCAACTAGGTTTGACCCATTATTGTTTTTGGCGGCAGTAGCTCAGTCCGTAGAGACATGGGTTGGAAATCGGAGGATGGCCAGTTCAAGTCCCAATGCGGACCAAAATACAGAAGTTGTTCTCTGGTAGCTGGAGAGTTGCCAGGGCACTTCTCTAGCACTGTCGAGGTGCCCTTGAGCAAGGCACCAAACCCCAACACTGCTCTGGTGCGCTCCCTTCATTGTAGAAGCAGCCCCACTCTGACACCTCTCCAATGATGCATGTCCACAGGTCCTGTTTGTGCATGTGTGTGATTCGGGCCTATGTGTGTGAGAAGCATGTCCCTAATAAAAAATATAACAGAGTGTAACATAATTTCCCTTCAGGGATTAATAAAGTAATTAAAATTAAATTTAAATTAAATTTTCTTGTAAAACTATTGAAAAAACAAATAAATAAATGGAGTTTATATCACCTATAGGCAAACTGTGTGAAATGAGGAATTGTGTTACAACAAACACAAATGGAAATTACTAGACTGATCTGCTGCCTTGTTATGTAGCAAGTGTGGCTAATGCTGATGCTACACTACTTTAGTTAAACAAAGTAAAAAGACTGTGTGACTAAAATAACTTTGATGTTATTTGTACTTGGAACTTCATGAATTGCTTACATACATTGTTTTTTAATTATTTGAAAATGACCTTGTCTGAAATGGTCTTTTATTCTTTTTTCCATTTAGGGCGATGATTTTAAGTAGGTCAATTGGTTTGTTTTATTAGTAAATAACTTTAAAATAGTCTAAATGATTTTAACGAAAAAATTGTGATAAAATCGTGATCGTGATTTTACAAAGAAAAAATTGTGACCAGAAAGACAAATCTCTGCTGATTTGGTGATGCAAAATGCCACACAGACACATTTTTTTAACAAACTTTTGCCTTTTTCTCCTGTAAAGGACAGCATGTGTGAGTGAGTTCTGTAGTGTGTCTTGTAAAGACAAAGGTATGGGTTAGAACGCACTGTTTTGAGAAATAGTGAAAGCAGTGACTCCTAAAATAAGTGTTTTAAAACAAAATTATCTCTTTAAAAAAAATAACGATAAAGGCGATATTGTAATTTTCTATATCGCCAAAATAGAAATATCGACATATCGAACGGTGAAATATCACAATATATTGCTGACGAGATAGTTTCTTACACCCTTAGTAAGAAGTGCACAGTGGTCCAGAACCGTGTGAGACATTCCAGCTGTAATGTTGTAAGAGTAATGTCTGCAGCACTAGTATAGCTGCACCAAACAACTCGTCACCACCTGTCACTCCAGGACAATAGTGCAGTATGTGTAGAAGGTCTTTTGTCTTTATTTTGGGATGTCGGTGCATTATTCCGTTGCTGTTGTGCGACCGTCCGGCTGTGAGCCGCTACTCCAGTTCCCCTGAATAATGAAAGACACGAGCCGTCCTCCTCCAACGGTGCGGCTGCCTCCAGGTCAGCCTGTCTGTCTCCCAGGTGCTGTTGCCATTCCTGCCCTTTTGCTCATGCCAGCTGCCACCAACCTGCATTGTATCAATTTTCCTTTCTGCCACAAAGCCGTTGTTGATACAAGATGTGACCTCTATCTATTTACAGAACATTACATGGATATATTGATGCATTGAGCTGTAAAACTGAATCTTTTGATGCGTCTGTTACATTTTATTACAGTATGTAGCTCCTGTGCAGAGGTGTAAAGGGTACTAATGTATCCTACTCAAGTAGAAGTAGAAGTGGGGACCGTGGCTCAGTGGTAGAGTGGCTCATTCAATAACCAAATTTTACCCACATTGCCTCGTATGAACTGTGCATGAATGTTGGTGGTGGTCAGAGGGGCCGCAGGTGCGAAATCCCTGCCAGTCTGCCCCAGGGTAACTGTGGCTATATTGTAGCTTACCACCATCGGTATAATTGATGAGTGACTGGTGTGCATGAATAATGGTTTCTGTAACGTGCTTTGAGTCTCCTCGAAAAAAGCATTATATACAGTAAATCCAAGCCATTATTATTATTAAGTACTGTTACTTGAGTGAAATTGTACTCAAGTACAATTCATACATAAAATACTCAAGTACAAGTAAAAATGTACTCAATTAAATATTACTCAAAGTAAAATTACTTTCACCCCCATACAGTAAACATCTCATGTATAAACCTAAAAAGGAAGAGACCTAATCTTGCACAATTATAATTTATTTTCCACAAAGGTATCTGTATAAAATAATTTTTATTATTAGTATTTGAATAAAATTACACCAATGAATATCATTCAAAATAAAAAGTATAGTATAGCTAAATTTATGAACTCTAAAACTGGTCATTTTCATTTCATAATGTCCGTTGTCATTTTAAAACAAAAATATTAATTTCCTCAGCAACGGTTGGGTGTAGAAATGTATCTATTTACTTCTTTTAAAATGACTGATTTAGAAATATACTTAAAGGACAAGGACCCATAAAAGCAACTCAATTACAGTAACGTGAGGACTTGTAATTTGTTACTTTCGCCTCTGCTCCTGTGTTGGTTTGATACAATTGTCAAGCTGTGCTGCTATTACCACACTGTGCTAATGTAAGTGTAGCATTAGTTCCCTTTCAGTCGATTCACTCGGTACAACACATATAGTATGGGATATCACGCCCCCGCGTGGCCTACTGAAGAAAACCTCTAATCACGCCTTTAAGGCAGATGATCTGTGATGACGTAAATGAGGCTCCGCCTGCCTCATAAATACGCTGTCATCACAGTCATCCTTCAGTTCTTACGCTCTTCACCTCGCTAAGAACACCTCTACCGAGTGGAGCTAACAAGCTGCTGCTAGTTAGCTCTGTCTCTGCCTTGGCTACTGCCTACTTAGAATTAGTTTAACTGCTCCTGTTGGTGTTAGCAGCTGCTGCTGCTGCCCGCGGAGCGCTAGTTCTATTAACAAGCTTCGGTGTATCAAAATGAGCACGAAGGCTAACGCGAGGAAGAAGTCTTCTGTTCGCCCCTGTCCTCAGGGGTGCGGCTTCTCCTTACACGATAAGGACCAGCACGAAGCATGTCCCGTCTGCCTGGGAATAGTCCACGCCAGGAGAGCGTTGACACAGCCCGAGTCCTGTGCGTTTTGTCGCCAGCTTCGGCGTTCAACCTTGGAAAGGCGGGTCACTTTCGTGGAGAAGGTTCTGGGAAAAGCTGCGGTCGCACGGCATGACCCTCTCCTATCCGAGTCTAGGGACCCGGCTTCGTCCGAGTCTGGTGATGAGGAACCTGTGGTCGAAGTCCCCGCTACTAGCTGGGCTGACCACATGGAGTACGTGCACGGGTTGGCCGAGGTCGAGCCGGAGTTCTCCGAGGGCTCTAACCTGCCTCTGGTAGGACTAGAAGCCGACCGTGAGGACGATGACGTGCTGGACATCGGTCTGGACGTTCATGGTTTGTCGGAGGATGAGCTAGATGCGTTGTCGCCTGGAGAATGTGCCGCCGCTGCTGCGCCGGTTAACCAGGACGACACATCTTTCTACTCTCTGTGCCGCCGTGCAGCTGAGAGGCTGGAAGTGGAGTGGCCCTCTCCTCCCCCGGTTCAAAAACCGTCACGGTTTGCGGGATTTTTTCTCCCTCCCGAGCCTAGGGTGGTTAAGAATAGCCTGCCCATGTTCCCGGATTTTATCTCGGAGTTGACATCAACATGGAACAAACCACTGTCTACCCGCGTTACGGTGCCCGGCTATGGACAGTTTTTGGATTTGGATGGAGCGGAAAAGGCTGGCTTAGTCAACCCTCCACCTATGGAGCCTTCTCTGGCTGCGTATCTGGCGCCTTCTCACAACCATGGCGTGAGCGGCCCCACATCGCTTCCTTCCAAGCACTGTAGATTTTCCTCCTCGCAGCTGGATAAAATCTACAGAGCACAGGCAGGCACCGCTCGTGCACTGAGCTCTGTCACCATGCTGCAGACCTATCAGGCTATGCGGCTGGCTGAGCTCAGTTCGCTGCTTCCCCCCGACAGCTCTCTGGCTCCTCTTCTTAACGAGGTGAGGGTCGCCACGGATTATATCCTCCGGGTGTCCCGCTGTGCAGCGCTCTCCCTCGGCAGAGGAATGGCGTCTACCGTGGTGTCACAGAGACACCTGTGGCTGACTCTATCGGATGTTCCAGAGAGAGACCGGGCCGTTTATTTGGACGAGCCGGTATCTCCCATGGGTTTGTTCGGGCAATCTCTTGACGCCATTCAGGCACGTTTTGAGTTAGGGAAGAAACAAGCTGAAGCCCTGCGCAGCATCATACCCAGGCGTGACGCTAAGCCCAAACAAGCGGCAGGTGCACGCAGGCCTGCAGCGCCACCTCCGCCGCCCTACAAGAAGGCTACACCTCCGTCAGGTTTCGGACAACCGGGGAAGGTGCAGCCTCCTGCGCCGCAGGTTCCTCGTCATGCTCCACACCACTCGGCTTGGAGCAAAGGTCCGCCGCAGGGCTTCCAAAAGGGCCCAGCGCATAGGCGGAAGAAGCCACACACCTCCTAGCAGTGGGACTGAGTGGAGAGGGACTGAAGCAGCAGGGAGACGCTGCTGTCCCTATTTTGTTGCCGCCGAAAAGGCGCCGGCCGAGTTCTGTTCAGGGGCCCAATCCCAAAAGGCATTGTTCTCTCCTAACACAGTCTCCCAAGCACAATCCCCCCATGCACACAAATGCACATCTGTTACCTCTGTTTATAAACCCCAGTTCGGGGGTGTTGAATGTTTCTCAGGTTACTGTAAAGTTTTGCAATGTTCGTCACTTTCTTGGTGCCCCCTTTAAAGGTTCACTCTGTGCCTACTGCAAATATGCCCGTGTGGCACTCAATAAAAAGTGCATTTTGTATAAAAAAACAAAGAAAAACAACACAAGCTCCAACTCATGTAAACCTGGTCGGTCATGTGAGGCTGCTACCCCCCAGCACGCTAGAGGGCAGCAGCACTCCACCCACAGTGCTACAGGTCAGTCCGCTCGCTGCCCACCTTCCCAGGTGGCGCGCATGCGCACTCACCCCTTGGGTAGAGAGGACCGTTGCTATGGGTTACCGGTTACAGTTCCGGGTCAGACCTCCACGCTTCACTTCTGTAATAAACACAGTGGTAAAGAAGGAGGCTGCAGCTGTAATGAGGGAGGAAATACACACGCTTTTGAGCAAGAAAGCGGTGAGAGTGGTGCCCACTTCGGAGATGAAAAGAGGTTGGTACAGCCGTTATTTCATTATTCCGAAGAAAGGGGGGGGACTCCGTCCTATATTAGACCTGCGAGTGTTGAACAGGTATCTGCGGACGTACAGGTTCAAGATGCTAACACTCAGACAGCTACTGAGCGCTATCAATCCGGGGGATTGGTTCACAACTATAGATCTCACGGACGCTTATTTTCATGTGGCAATACACCCGGACCACAGGCAGTTTCTAAGGTTTGCATTCGAAGGTGTAGCCTACGAATACCTTGTGCTTCCGTTCGGTTTGTCGCTCGCCCCTCGCACCTTTACCAAGTGTGTCGAGGCGGCGTTAGCTCCTATGCGGGAGAAAGGCGTGCGTGTCTTAGCCTATCTGGACGACTGGGCTCTGTTAGCGAGTTCGAGAGAGCAGTCAGCAGCAGATCTGTCTCTTGTTCTGTCCCATATCCGAGCTCTGGGCTTTTCAGTGAACATGAAAAAGAGCTCGCTGACCCCGAGTCAGCAGTTTTCTTTCCTCGGTCTGGAGATATGCTCTTTAACCGGCCGAGCGCGTCTGTCGGAGGGCAGGGTGGCCGCGTTTCACCGCTGCCTCGCTCAGTTTCAACTGGGACGCAAACTACGTTTCCGATTGGTCCTGCAGCTTTTGGGCATGATGGCGTCTATGATTGCTGTAGTGCCGCTCGGACTGTTAAAGATGCGCGCTTTTCAGCGCTGGTCTCGCTCACACCGGCTGTGTCCACAGCGTCACCTCCAGCGGATGTTGATAATAACTCCGTCTTGTATGATGGCTCTCCACCCTTGGAGGGATCCCGGGTTACTAAGCCAGGGCTCCCCGGTAGGGAGGGTGTGCTTTCGCAAAGTGGTGACCACAGATGCCTCCCTGATGGGATGGGGGGCTCTGTGCAACGGAGCAGCAGTGAGAGGACTCTGGACCTCAGTACAGAGCAGGCTTCACATAAATTATCTGGAGCTGCTGGCAGCTTTCTTGGCCCTGAAGTATTTTCGCTCTGTGCTATCAGACCAACATGTTCTGATCAGGACGGACAACACTACAGTGGTCTCGTACATAAACAGGCAAGGGGGTACACGATCACTTCCCCTGCTAAAACTGACTCACTCTCTGTTGATGTGGGGCAGTGTTCATTTTCTGTCTCTGAGAGCCACTCATGTTCCAGGACGCCTGAACCTGGGTGCAGACCTTCTCTCCAGAGGGGGTCCCCTTGTGAGGGAGTGGAGATTACACCCTTTGGTAGTGGCTCAGATATGGGTTCGATTTGGCAGGGCGGAGGTGGACCTCTTTGCTTCCAGGGCAAACGCCCACTGCCCCCTGTTCTTTTCCATAACAGACCACAATGCACCTCTGGGTATGGATGCGCTAGCGCACCCATGGCCCAACATGCTCCTGTATGCGTTTCCCCCAGTAGAAATGATACTGCCTGTGTTGGAGAGAGTGCGTCGTCAGGGTCTGTCCCTGATTCTGGTGGCCCCTCGGTGGCCTGCGAAATCATGGTATGCCGAGATAATCAATCTACTGGCAGCGGAGCCGTGGCAGCTTCCTCTACGCAGGGACCTCCTTTCGCAGGCAGGTGGAGAAGTGGTTCATCCACGTCCGGAATTGTGGCAGCTACATGCCTACCTGTTGAACGGTCAAATTTAATGGCTCAGGGTCTGCCCCCAAGTGTGGTGGCAACGATCCAGAGTGCTAGGGCATCATCCACTCGTGGCTTATATGCTTATAAATGGCGAGCATTCGAGCAATGGTGTCAGGACCGAGATGTACTCCCATTTCAGTGTTCGATTGTGGAGGTTTTGACTTTTCTTCAGGAATTGTTGGATAAAGGTCTGTCCTTTTCCACTATTAAGGTTTATTTGGCGGCTATATCTGCCTGCCATGTTGGTTTCAATGGAGTGACGCCAGGTGCGCATCCGCTGGCCATGCGTTTTTTAAAGGGAATTCGCCGGCTGAGGCCTGTGGTGAAATCCATCATCCCCTCATGGGATTTAACTGTAGTGCTGGATGCTCTCTGTGGCCCCCCTTTTGAGCCTATGGAGTCAGCAGATATGAAATTTCTGTCATATAAGACTGCACTACTTCTCGCTTTGACCTCCGCTAAGCGAGTGGGCGATCTTCATGCTTTATCAGTGCATCCTTCTTGTACCCAGTTCACTTCAGATGGTTCTAAGGTCACATTACGCCCAAACATGGCATATGTGCCTAAGATCATCCCTTCAGCTCATAGCTCCACGATTTTTGAGCTAATTAGTTTTTGCCCTCCTCCTTTTGCATCTGAGGAGCAAAGGAGGTTACATTCCTTGTGTCCTGTACGTGCTCTACGTGAATACATAGACCGCACTAGGAGTGTGCGTTTATGTGACCAGCTGTTTGTGTGTTTTGCTAATCCAGCTAAGGGTAAAGCCCTGTCTAAACAGCGGCTTTCTCACTGGATTGTGGAGGCTATCTCCCTGGCCTACAACAGCAGGGGTCTTCAGTTACCTCAGGGTGTAAGAGCACATTCGACCAGGGGCGTATGTACATCGTGGGCTTTGTTTAGGGGGGTATCTTTGAGTGACATCTGTCGTGCTGCCAGTTGGTCATCACCACACACTTTTGTTCGGTTTTACCGTCTGGATGTAACGGCCCCTTCGGTGGCCCATTCGGTTCTTTCCACTGGGTCTAGCATGCACTAGAGGTGCTGGAGGTTGGCTTCCGGTTCATAGCTGCTCTGCGGGGCGTGTATACATGTCCCATACTATATGTGTTGTACCGAGTGAATCGACTGAAAGGGAACGAAATGTTATGTCTATAACTTCTGTTCCCTGAAGGAGAGGAACGAGGTACAACACTTCTTTGCCCCGCTACACAGATGGGCTCGGTGAAGAGCGGCTACTGAACTGAAGGATGACTGTGATGACAGCGTATTTATGAGGCAGGCGGAGCCTCATTTACGTCATCACAGATCATCTGCCTTAAAGGCGTGATTAGAGGTTTTCTTCAGTAGGCCACGCGGGGGCGTGATATCCCATACTATATGTGTTGTACCTCGTTCCTCTCCTTCAGGGAACAGAAGTTATAGACATAACATTTCGTTTTTGTTTATATTTGATTCTTATTGTACATGCAATACTTTAAAATCTTATTGACTGTATTAGTTCGAGCCCGACTGATCAATCGGTGCAGCCGATTTTAGTTATCACCAATTAATACAGAATTAAACTTTGTTTTGATTCATATTTAGGGTATTATATGAATTTGCTTTCATCATGTACACTATATGTCCTGTTTGTATGTTTTTTCGTCTATTGGCAAGTGGCAGATATAGATATTGGCTTTTTAAAATCCCGAATAGAGGTATCAGCATAGCTCGGTCGGGCTCTATTATTATTACAAATCGTGCAGCACAGTTCACTGTATGCATCTTGATATCAATGGATTTGACACTTTGTGCTGTCTTCCCATTTGCAATTTTTTTTGTAAACAGCAAAAGGGTTTTTACTGTGTTCCTTTTTGGTTTTGCACCTTTCCATCATTCAGTTAATTAAATTCTATCAATGAGAGGTCATTTTCTATTTCTTGAGGCTTACTAATGTGACTTGATTACATTGTTATCACATTTACCATACACTCACACTTTTGACTTCTGCCAGCTTGGTGTTGTGTTGCTGCACATGTGGGAAGTGTTAGCAGTTGCAGTTTGAGATTACAATAATGCAGAACTATTGGTTTTGTTTAGGTTTTGCGTGTTTTTTTGCTGGTCTGACTTTGTTTCTCCACTTTGCTGTTTCTTTTCCAGGCCTATGGCTCAGGGTGTGATGTAGTGATCTTGGCCAGTGACTTTGATTGTGTTCAGATCATCCCAGGAGCTCAGAATGGAAACATACAAGTGGGATGTGTGGAGTGCTCCCACCAGCTTGGCAGGGTAAGTGTCATCTGAGCACCGAGACACAATCCCACAAGCAGTTTTCCTCCTCCTGTGTTGTCAGAAGACATTAGCAGTTAGTGTCGGGGATATGGAAGCACATTTAGCTGCATTTGCTTCAGCCTTCTTCTGCCTGCTGTTTTTTTTCCTTTCCTGCACCATTCCCTTCCTGCTCCCCTCCTGTGGGATTGTCTGTGCAGAAGCACTGATGATGTGAGTAATGTTGTGATGATGAGCACTGATCTTTATTTTTAGATCGCTGCGTCCTACGGAAATACGGTGTGCATCTTTGAACCTCTTTCTATCAACCCAAATAAACGCCACGAGGTAAATGGGAATATTAGTTTAATAGACAGATATACTGATTGCATCATGTGCTGCGAGTTTAATCACATGTGTGTCAATAACAGTGCATGGTTTGTGTGTGTGTGTGTGTGTGTGTGGCTCTTTTAACACTAACAGCAGCTAAACTATCAGTGGCAAAAGACAGGACAGTTCTTCCTTGATGCCATCACCTACAACCTGGCGTGGGATCCACAAGGTACGTTCTGCTTTGAATGGTTAATCCTTTTCCTCCTCACCCCCCTTTTTTCCTGTGTTATGTAAGATTAACATCGTGTGTGTAGCCCCGTGCACTGTTCTAGACACGATGGGGCGTGAGGTGTGCATCACAGTGCTTTTGTGTCCTCAGGGAACCGTATCCTAGCAGCCACCGAACGGCTCCAGCTGTGGGCCCCTCCGCTGACTTATGCCCTAATAGAGGAGGAGGATGGTCAGATGATTGAAGACAGGCCTCACCCTGTCCTCAGTGACTGGAACTGTGTCTGGCAGTGCAAGTACGTCCCATTTTAAGGTTGCAACACAATAATGGAAGCATGTTTCTAATTAAGGTTTGGCCTATTGGGGCAGCTTTGGTCAGGGAGTCAATGCACTGACAAAACTGACAAATTTGTGTCAGAATCAGATATACTTCTTTCATCCCAGGGAGAAATTGCTTTTTTTTTTTTCTTTTTTTTTTTTGATCCAGAAATATTTAAAATGAAAAGAAGGAGCAATAAAACATATAAAATAAAGAAAAGGAAAAGAAAAGTATAGTATAGTGATCCATTTACCAACTACACTTTAAAATCAAGAAACTGTCAGGATCAGAATTAGAAATACTAAACAAAGAAAGCAAGAAACAGAAAGGAAAAATGTACATAATGAAGTAAAAAAATGTTAGGTGCACACATTACAGTAGGAAAAAATAAGATAAATAATTATAATAATACAGATATATTCAACAAGGAATGATTTCCTGTGGCGTTCTGTGGAGCATCACGTGGTGGGATCAGCCTGATGCTGAAAGTGCTCCTGTGTCTGACTAGCACATCATGGAGTGGATGTGACTCATTGACCAAGATGGGCTTTACCTTGGACAGGGTCCTCCGCTCTGTCACCATCATCAGAGAGTCCAGTTTAATCCCCACAACATCGCTGGCCTCGTGGATCAGTCTGTTTAGTCTGTTGGTGTCTGAGACCCTCAGTGTGCTCCTCCAGAAAACAACAACGTAGAGGATCGCACTTGTAGAACATCCTGAGCATTTTCCTGCAAATGTTGAAGGACTTCAGTCGGCTCTGGCCCTTCCTTTAGAGGGAGTCTGTGTTCTTCCCCCAGTCCAGTTTATTTTCTTATCACAAGTCCCAGGTATTTGTATTCCTCCACAATGTCTACACTGACCTCGTGGATCAATGGTGTCAAACTCATTTTGGTTCAGGGTAAAATATGGACCAGTTTGATCTCAAGTGGGCCACAGATTTTAGGTGGGGAAAACCACATTGTGCCCTTGTTTTCAATATCAGTCCCTGTACAACTTCTTGATTTTGTAACTAATTTTTGTGTTATTTTGAGGAGTTTAGTGGAATTGTTTGTGAGAAATTTCAACATTTATGGTAAAGTTTGTTTCCACAATTTGCAATTAAAAATGGCTGCATTCTAGTGCTATAAACATGGGAAAACTGCGAGCCATTCAAAATATTGTGGAGTTTCTGAAGTTGAGATATATACAACTGAATTATTTGGTAAATTACACAATAATTTACACTTTTCCACTACGTTTGGCAATGTAGAATAATTCATTCATTTTGGGATGCAGTTACTTAAACTTTAAAAGACATCATCTCAAAAGGCTGAAAGCACAACTTAGTAACTTTTTCACCTTAATAAATCCTTTTCATAGTCCCTGTGAGGGTAATACAAGTGTTTATGGGGTGATTGGGGGTCTTTTCCCCCCTGCTGTCTCTGGCCAGAAAACAGCACTTGCAACTTTCCTGCCTCCGACCCGGTGGCAAGACGTACTGCTTTATGGCAGCCCAATACAAAAGAAATGGTGCGTTCACCTGCAGTCACTTCAATCGCCTGTGATGAGTTGCTTGAACACAGTGGTGCTTTTTTTTTTTTGTGGTCACTTCATCTCCATGGACGTCATTAGGAGGGAACGCGATCAGCCAGTTGTCTCCTCTGTGTGACAGAGGAGACAACTGGCTGATCACTTCCCTCATCATAAACAGCTCTGTTTTTATGGTTTTAATGTTCAACTTACTGAGTTACTAATGGATGAGTTCACTCAGAAGGTAGGCTTATTCAAGATTAACCGCTTTAATTTTGCCCCGGTACGTTTTGGAGGCCTCCCGCTGCCCGTCTCACTGAAACGGGAGGGAGGAGCTGCTGCCTCAGGGTGTGCGAAGTCTTTGCAACAGTGATATAACCAAAAGGGACCTTTAGGGGAGCACTAAGCGAAAGTTACTTTGTTCTGCTTTAACTCAGGAACCTGCTTTTGTATTTTGGTAATTTATCCCAAATACTCTAAATGTGAATGGTTGCTTATTGACATTGGTATACTACAAGCCAAACGTCTCATTTCACTGAACTGGAAAAGCTGTAGGGCTCCCAGCATTGGGCAATGGGCTAAACAGTTGACAATTCTACCACTGGAATGGATAACATATCTCCTGAAAGGAAAAATGACTTGTTTGAATCTAAATGGAGGCCATTTATCACATATGTGGAATGTGTGGATCTATCCGAGGATCATAATGAGGATGACTCTTGAGACTCACTGGACTTGGGGACTATACCTTGCTTGAGTTTAATTTACCTTTTTGTCTCTTCTTTCTTGGAACTATGGAAGTCTCTGTACACTTTTGTAACTTGTCATTCTTTGTGAAGAAACAGAAGCACAGACATGTCTGAAAGTTTGTACCATTGTTGTGTGTTGTAAAAGCTAAAAATAAATAATATATTGTTGGAAAAAAAATTACACATTAATTAATGTTATCTCATTTCTACTGTCTCCCGTGGGCCGAATTGGATGCCCTAAAGGGCCACATTTGGACCCGGACCTTGTCTTTTGACTTTAGCTCAGTCGACCTGACAAAGCTGTCCACAGCAGCCCTGTACTTCACCTCATGCCCCTCCCTGATACACCACAATATAATATATATAGGAGCAGAATGTAGAGTTTTGTATAATGTATTTTCAAAGGTGTGAAATATATTATTGTTATTTGATGGTACTGACGAACTAATCCCATCTAGATTCACTGGAATGAATTCATTTTAGTGACTCTTCATTTTTGCAGCCTCTGCTTTGATCTGTTCAAATAGGCACAGACATTGAACACCATATTAGTTATTGTCATATGATGACACATGGAAAGCCAAAGTGAAAGAGTTGTGAAAAGACCGATATGACCACAGGCTGAGAGATGAAACAGCTGGCAGGAAAACCAACTTGTGTTGTTTGCACTGTGGATGTTCCCCAATAGAGAAGTGAATATAGCTGATGTCATTGTTTGTCCCTTTGTATGTTACAGGACTGCTGCGTCTGTTCACGTGGCCAAGTGGTCTCCTGATGGGGAGTACTTTGCAACTATGGGAAAAGTATAACAAACCTCACCAATAACAGATGGAATTAATTTTTAGTTGGTTCACTTGAGGTTGGTGTGCAGAAAATGTTTTTAACGTGTGTGTTTGTGTGTGCAGGATGACTGTTTACTTAAGGTGTGGTATCCTACTACGGGCTGGCGTTCTGCGGTGGTGGTCCAGGACCCATTGGACAAAAAGTCTCCTCCGGTTAACTTCTCTTTTGTTTACCTGGCACATCCTCGCTCAGTCACCGGAATGTCTTGGAGAAAGACCAGCAAGTACATGTCAAAGTAAGCTGGCACATGCACTTATTAAAGCCAGTGTGGCAAGTAGTGTTTTCAACACTTTAACATTGACATGATGTGTGTGTCACTTATTGGTGATTTTAGCTGGTATGTTTGTTTACTTGTTCATTGGATCCACATTAGTTTCCATCGCGGTAGTTGCTAATCTTCCTGGGGTCCATACAAAATATTGTAGAGTTAAAAATAAACAGAAACCTTGCATAAAAAGCTACATCAAGACACATTTTAATTACACCAACAAATACATTAAAAAAAACATGATATATACATTAAGATCAGTAAAAATATGGTTTTACTGACCATTTAATAATAATTCATTTCATTTAAAAGCACCTTTCAGGCCACCCAAGGACATGTTACAATAAAAACAAAAATAAACAAAATAATACAAAAAAGAAAAGAAAAAACGCATACTTTCTGATTTCAAGATAATCAAATTTCTGCTACTGGACACTGCAAATTTTATAAAGAAAACTTGTGAATACTGATGCAAGTGTTGTGTTGTGCATAACCCGTGGCCAAGCTGCTGTTACTATTTTTTAAAATGCACACCATGAATCTCTGACCTGTAAAGCAGGCGTAGTGCCAGGTGTGAGGTTGTTTTTAGGTGCCCACAGTTTAACAGGAGCCCAAGCTCGAGTTTTTGTGGCTTTGTTTTTGCACGTCATTGTTTCCCTGTGGCCTCCGAGCAAATGAAAGATGTCAAATCATCTGTGGAACCACAAACAGGAATGAGTTTAGAATGACAGTAATTTAATTTGACATGGACACAACTGCAGTGTATCTACCAAAATGAAAACATAATGATGATAATAATTAAAAAAAAAAAAATCAAACAAAGCTAAGAGAGAAATCTTGTTCGTAAAGCCTGGACCCGTTCGAAAAGGAGTAGGAGGAAGTATCAACTATAGAATTCATGTAATCGACTATACGTTCATCTGTCTAGACATACACATACAAGTATATACACAACTATTTACATTTTTTTTTCTCTTTAATACTTATGCTTTGAGAAGATAAACTTTATGTATTTATGTTTAAATTCAGACATTTTTTTGATATTCATCCATCCATTTTCAGACCCAGTTCTTCCTGGGTTTCAGGGTCGCAGGAATTTTTTTATTTCAACAAAGTGATCCACAACCTAGTACCGCTTACTGACACACAAAATATTTTTTTGTTGTCCATGCATGTAGTGATCGAAAGTTAATTTTGCCTCGTAAGTTATGAGTCTCAGCTTTTTCAATAAATAATTTCTGAATATTTTTTGGGAGGAGAATTTCAGCAATTTAACATCGTCGCACATAAAAAGAAACTGTTCTGGATTTGTCTGGTAATAATTACAGTCTTTGCTTCTCTTTTTGAATCAAGCTATTTCTGATTTGCATAATCATCAGAAACTTTCCGTAAAGAGATTTACAAGCTAAAACCTTCTACATTGTACGTTTTTAGAGGTTCCGTGTGCAATGTGTTGCTGACGTCGTGTGAGGATGGTGTGTGTCGGTTATGGTCGGAGACTTTGCTACCTGAAGACAGTTTACTTGGGGGACAGATCTCAGAGAACACCCAGTCCTTCAGTTCCAGTCTGCCTGGTTTGGGAGGCAACAAGGACAAAATCCAGCATGCCCTGGAGGTATAGTGAGAGAGAGATGGCAACGATGGACCTATTAAACCTTACAAAATCTATCCCTTTTGTGAAAGCGTTAACTCTATTCTCTGTTTTTACTTATTTAAGTCAATTCACCACCTAAAGCATTTGCGGCGTGGTCGGCGACGATCTTCTGCTCTGGTGGCCCACAGCGAGCTGCTGCCCTCTCAGCTGGGCACGCAGGACGCCCACACCCACCGCCACATTGCTCATCACGCCAACGCTTTATGTCACTTCCATATCTCTGCCAGTATTAACCCAAACACAGGTAAATTCGATCTCAATTCATTGATTGATTGCAGGGTTGGGGTCAATTACATTTTTAAATTACAATTACATCTTCATTTATCCATGTTCACCTACAAATCAATTACAATGTGATCAGTGTTTTTTCCAAGTACAGTTCTTATTTTCCCCTGAAATCAATTCCAATTACTAAAATGCAATTCCAATTACATTCTCAATTAGTAAAATGCAATTCCAATTACATTCTCAATTAGTAAAATGCAATTACAATTAATCACAACTACTGAGCCTTTTATAAATAAGCCCATAAAACTTAACCTTCCTCTTGTGTTAGCTTTCTTGTGATTTCTTAGGATAACCAGTCTGTATTCATGATGTCTTAAATCATCTGTAAAATACACAAAAAATATTATCTATCATCTAATTTCTTTTTAATCTCTTGTTTACCTAGTTGGACTTTATCCATGAAAATATTGGTATTAATATTTTTCTTGTGGGTGTCTAAGCCTTTTTTGAGTCTGTATACCCCTCAATTATAATTTTTTTTAAATGTTAAAATAATATAAATATAAACTTGATATGAAACATATTTTAATAATTGCAAACTGTTTGTGTAAGCCATAGAACTGTAACATGGTTCCCCAGTTTTGGATTTAATTTAATTGTAAATGGCAGTTTTTAAAGAATCTTTATGACAATTACAAAGTCAATTATCTGAATTCAATTCCGATTACAACAGCAACATGTTTTTTTCAATTATGATTGCAATTATAGTTACGTAATAATTGTAATGAATTTTCAATTATGTGATTACACTAATAATTGACCCAAACCCTGAGTGATTGATTAATCTGTAAGGACAGCTCTCAGCTTTAACTTTATTTAAAATGCCTTTCTCTCTTCCTCACACAGATATCCCAGCCGTGCTCGCTGACTCCACAGTGTTCAACCCAGAGGATGGCACTGGTGGTGGAGGCTTCATGGTTCACTGGCTCAACAACAAAGACCTTAGCTTTACCACCTCTATGGACATCTTTATGCTACAGCTCCGCAAGTTTTCTGAACAGCAACTGGACCAGGCCACTGATGACCCTCTGGATCCCGAAGGATCCCCAATGAAGTTTGACTTTGGTACGAACCATAAAAACAACATTTGACACATTGTAAAGTAAAGCAGTGTCCTATTGTTAAAGTTCACATGGTTTTTCTAAACTACAAGACCTAGATGAGATGTCTGACAAGGCATCATCGGAACAAGGCGAGGAGGGCGAGTCTGCGGAGCAGGGAAGCACCAAGGCGTCTTCTCCTGGATCCAGCTCCAGCATGCCTCTGCCTTCTATGCTGCTAGAGCGAAAGATGGAAACACTAACTACTGAGTGGAACAAGAGCCCAGACATGCTGTTCACTATCCACCCCATTGATGGATCCTTCCTAGTCTGGCATGTGAAGTATTTGGATGAATTTAACCAGGGCATCTTCAGGCAGGTTCAGGTGAGCAAGAAATTAGGAATATGCCAAAAAATGATGATGATGACAAAAAATTACAATGATCATATTTTTCCTCACATGGTCCCACTGGGAATTGTGTAAGATAGGGTTGGGATCATTCATATATATCTGTAAAAAAACTTTGTTCTGTTAAGACCCAAAGAGGAGGGGGACAAAGTCTTGGGTCAGATATTAGAGCCCAGAGTTCACAGCAAACATGGTGACGCCGCTTTTGGTTGTTATCCTGCAAAGAAGCGGAACAAACTGCCAGCAGAGCTGAAGTCAGCATCCAATGTGAAAATTTTTAAATCCAAGTTAAAAACTTCTCTCTTCTCTCCTGCTTATGACTGAGGGAGATTTAATGTTTTTATTGACTTTTAAACTTTGTTTAATGTTTTCTGTTGCACTTTTTAATCCTACAAAGCACATTGAATTGCCTTTTGTATGAAACGTGCTGTACAAATAAATTTGCCTTGCCTTAATTCAGTTTGACACCCAGGGTCGGATTCACTAAGATCTGAAATAAAGGGTGGTAAATCAGTTGCGTCCCTAAATCCTTTGGTGACAGTTTCTTCACCTGCTGCGAGGAATTCACTAAGATTGCAGCAATGATTAGTGCACGTGCAGAAGTGGTGGAGACCACCCTATTTAAATGAGTGTTTGCTTGTTCAATGTGGAGACGTTAGTGCACAGAAGCACACAATGCCATTTGAGGAAGTTAAATTTGAGACCGATGGACTTCTCTGTCTGCTGCACAAACATTTAATAATGTAGAAAACTAAATAAACAATTATTATTGTTATTTTTAAATCTATTGATATTTTTTGTCACCGTTCCATCAGGTCCTGTAACTTTGCTCTGATCAGTCCATGAAAAGTAGGCAGATTTGGACAGAAACTGTCCTATTGATTTGTTGATACCATTGATCTGAGTTAATACATCAATCAGTCTGCACCATTTGAAGATGATCTACTGACCATCATCCAGCAGGTCTGACCTTCTGAGTAGCGCTGTGTCACCACACTCTCATAGTGTATGTGAACATTGTGCAATCACTGAGTAATTTACGCATCTGATCAGTTGATTCTGGCCTGATTATTCTTCCATCAGCGCGACACCAGAGTTTGACGGTCTATCTCAACGGTTTTTAGCCCTGATTGTGTTTTTACATAGTTCTGATTTTCTTTTCCCAGGTGTCCTTTTCCTCTCGTATTCCAGTAGCGTTTCCCACTGGAGATGCCAACTCACTGAGTAAAAACATCCTAATGTATGCCTGCACTCTGACTGAGGGTGAGAGTGCTGGCGGGAATGAGCAAGGCAGAATGTTTCATGATGTCTACCGTTCGGCCTCAGCGACAGCTAACCTTGGTTCACCTGCTTTGAGTTCGTCCTCTATGAATCGCCCTGGAATTAGTCCAGCCGTCATGATGGTTTCTAAACATGTTGATGGATCTCTCAACCAGGTAAAGGAATACATTTGAGTTAATTTGATTTTTCATTCTTGCTCTGTTTATTATATGTATGGACCAGTGTTTCTCAAATGGGGTGTGCACTGACACTACAGGGGGTACTTGAGAGAGAGGATACTCATTCTTGTTCAGGTGCCAAATACGGAGCACCTTAATCTCAAATGGGCCACAGATTTTTTGCGGCAAAATTAGTAATTTCAACATCATTGTGCCCTAGTTTTCACTTCTATACATACATAAAATACAAAATATATAAGAAACCGACAATATCCAAGCAATAAGTGATAGATATCAGTCCCAACAGGATCTTCACTTTAAATTTTGTAGATTTTGTGACCATTTTCTAATTAATTAAGGGAAATATGTCATAGTTTGAGGAAAATTTAAGGATTTTGTAAGAATTTTGAGTTTTTTTCCCAATGATTTAACATTAAAAAGCGCTGGGAAAACTGAGTCCTTGCTAATGTTGTTGAGTTACATTTACACAATGATTCATGTTTTCTCTGTCCTTTTTACGATCTCCTGTGGAGAATTGCTTGCTTCAAAGGGCGAGATTTGGCCCCCGGGCCATGAGTTTGACACATATGATTGAAATTATCATGATTTGATCATGAACTTAAAATACAAGAGTTAGATTCGGTCACACCAGGCTTCAGATTACCCAAAATAAAAATAAAAAAACATACTAAATACCGTTTCATTCCACTTATTTACAAAAGGAGATTCTTTAAAATGTGTATTTTCACTCATTCATTCCATCATTATGCTCCATAGTTGTTGTTTTTTCATATTATTCTGATCAAAATGTTGGAATCTGACAAAAGGGGGTACTTGGATTCAGAAATAAGAGAAAGGGGGTACTTTGAGAACCACTGGTGTAGACTATAAGGCTTTTTAAATTACACATTGTAATTTAATGTCACACCAAAATCTAAAACTTGGGATAAGCTGATGTTTTTAAAATGCTTTGTTTTCCTTCTTTTCCAGTGGGCCGTGACATTTGCTGAGCGTTCTGCCTTTTCTAATGTACTGACCGTATCTCACAAGTTTCGATACTGTGGCCATCGCTTCCATCTGAACGATCAGGCCTGTCACACGGTTCTCCCCCTGCTGCTCACCTCCTCCCACCATAATGCCCTACTTACCCCTCCCTCTGCCCCTGGCAGCCTGGAAGGGGAGCAGCCACCCATCTTTCCTCTTCCAAGGGGGCTTCCAAGGTAGAAACGATAATTGGGGTTGGCAATAAACAAACAAACATGTAATTTGCTGAAATAAAAAAACCAACAGGCTTTCATTAAGTTATATTTCTGGATTCTTTTCATTAACAGGAAGCAACTTCGGAACGCAGCAACAAGAACCTTTCATGATCCCAACGCTATTTACAGTGAGCTCATTTTGTGGCGAGTGGACCACATCGGACCCCTGTCCTGCACAGGAGGGGTCTCTGAACTAGCCCGCATCAACTCCCTGCACACATCTGCCTTCAGCAATGCTGCCTGGCTCCCCACTCTCATACCAAGCTCTGTACTAGGTAAAGATTGACTGTAGTTTCAACATAAGTGTGCTTGAGAGTAGAGTTGGGCGATATATCGAGATTCAAGATATATCAAGGTTTCTGTTTTGGTGAAATAAAACATTGCCATATTGCATATATATATATATTTATATATATTATAACTTATTTAGTTTTAAAATGCTTGTTTTAGGAGTCGCTGCTTTCACTACTTCTCAGAACAGCATGAAAAGAACATTTAGATGGATTTCTGAGTGTGTCCTAAAAACAGACCTTCCCCTAATCAAGCCACACTACAGAACTCACTCACACGTGCTGTCCCTTAGAAGAGAGAAAAGACTCAGGTGGCACATATTGTGCAGCTGTTTGTTAGTAAATGTACCTGTGTGGCATTATGATCATCAAATTTAACCCATAATTGTTTTTTTGGTTTGACTACCTTTTAAAATAAAATGATCAAGATTTATATCATATATTGCTATTTTGAGAAAAAAATATTGAGATATGAGGTTTTTCTCCATTTCACCCAGCCCTACTTGAGAGTAATGTACAGTTCTAATGTGGTGGAAAGTTTTTGTTTTTGTTGATTCATAAACGTCTGCTTGTTGTTCAGTGATTTAGTACCTGTTAAACTTTGTCATTTATAGAAAATGGATTTAATTGTATGTTCATACCAGTGAAGGCTATGTTATCTTTACAAACTGTACAGTATATAAAATGTAAAACTAGTATTTTTTTAGACACAAAATTCAATAATTGTTGATTATTCTGCTGTGTGAACTTTGATTAATTCTCTCACGCTCTAATACACGTCATACTCATCATTCAGGAACATACTGTAACAGCGCCAGCGCCTGTTTCGTAGCATCAGACGGTAAAAACCTGCGTCTCTATCAGGCTGTGGCAGATGCCAGAAAGCTGCTAGACGAGCTGTCGGATCCTGAAACTTCTGTGAGTCGAAGCACAATTATCACTGTCGACACAATGCTCAGTGGTTATTGAAGTGTTTGCTGTCACTCTTCAGTGAATGTTACTGAATTATACTCACTCTGATACTTTTCACTAGACTACAGTTTATGTAGAATAGGAAAGACTCATTGTAAAATGTTTGTCTGCATTTAATTTGTTTGGTATTTATACATTTGTGCCTAATTTATACAGCAGTCATTCAATGTGACATCAAACAAATATTTGTTCTTATATTTAAATGACCCGTACCGTCTCGTCTCACATTTTCACTACTAAATGCTACAAATTATTGTACAAGCTTACTCGTATTAAATGGTTTATAATCCTTTCATTTCTATAATATTAATCACTTTTTTTGCTATTCATTCTATTGTAGAAACTAGTTGGCGAAGTGTTCAACATTGTGAGTCAGCAGTCCACTGCCAGACCAGGATGTATCATAGAGCTGGATGTCATTACAAACCAGGTTAGCACTGTGGTGTGGGAGTTTTCTTTTTTTTTTATTTAACCACTGCAGTAGCAGTGATCTGTATTAAAATGTCTTGAAGCACTGGTCATCAGAGTAAGGTCAGTGCTTTCTGTATTATTTTTCATCCAGTGCGGTTCCAACACTCAACTGCTGCATGTCTTTCAAGAGGATTTCATACTTGGTTACAAGCCTCAGAAAGAACAAGATGTTTTCACTGCTGCCTTTGCATCTGGTGAAGGTAAAACAGTATTTAGATGAAAAGGCTTTTATTATTATTCTATCTTTATTAACAGTACTGTGCTAATTATTTGTTACCTCCCAGATTACGAACCTGCCCCGTTTTCTGAGAAGTTCTTCTTGGTTGTGATTGAAAAGGATCTAAACAGGAACTCTGTTCTACAGATGTGGCACTTGCACCTCAAGTCCGTGCAGGCTTGTGTTGGTAAGTCGTTTAAAGCACGACAGCATCCAAGCCCCTTTAACCCCTTTGTGCTTCTATATCCAGATGAACCAAGTCCAGATTACAGCTTTCAGAGTCAACTAATGGTTCCCAATCAAGCTTTGAACCCTGACTCGTCTCCAGAGACATCTCCTGTCAGACCACTGCCACGCTCTGCTTCTACAGCCAACCTGCAATCAGCCAGCAAACTCATCCTAAGCTCCAAGCTGGTTTACAGCAGGAGGCTTGATTTGCCCCACGGGGTGGAAGTTACTCGAGCAACTCCTTCTGCAGGTTTGAAGACATTGAAATCTAGATTATTCTGCGGCCTGATTAAAGTAGCTGTACAAATGTCTTGGGTGTTACTTTTAAAAGTATTGAAACCCTATTTTTACTGAGGACTGATGGATTCAACAGAATAAAAGAAAAGCTGGGGAAAGAAACATTTACATTCCATCATAAGAACCTGCTTTAAAGTATCTCAAATGTCCCCTTAGGTCACCTGAGTTCCTCCTCCATCTACCCGGTGTGCCTGGCTCCATACCTGATCGTCACAACGTGCTCAGATTCCCGTGTGCGGTTTTGGCGCTGTGCAGTGGAGGGTGACGAGGGCTTCAGCGAAGAAGACCATGACAACCGCTCGTACCGCTGGGAGCCTTGGATCCTGATGAACGAAGAGGAGGACAACAACAGTGCTGTGTGTGTGTCTGGACGCCCAGTAGCTGTGTCCTGCTCTTACATCGGCAGACTGGCCGTGGCTTTTAAACAACCACGACAAGCACAGGTAAAAACCCAATGACCTGATTAAATATTACAGTTCCAATTAGAGAAATAAAGCAACCATATACTGTATGTCTCAGTGTTAAAACAAATATAGTACAGTAAATGTATGGTTGATGGATTGCTTCAGATTTTGTTGGAATTTGGTCAAAGTCATTAAATTAAATGTACGTCTAATTTTAGCTTAAAATGGGAAGTAGTTGTGTTCAGTAAAACTGAATGCTTGTGCAATTCTATAGTAACTCATTATGACCCTATATTACTTGTCTTATTCACTGTCTGAAATCTTCAGACTGCCCTTTGCAGCAAAATGGTTTTTTTTCACGGTCTGCATATGCTGTCAAAGGTCAACACTTACATGTAGTGCATTTTTACGACAGCTATGCATGTTTTATTATTGCATTGAAATATACACATTTATTTAATTACATATAATTGTAGTTACGGTGGGTTAGTGGAACGAGCGGGAAAAGTAAGCAGTCAACTATTTTACCTAAAGGTAAAAAAAAAAATATGAATGTTCTTCAAAACTAAAAATAGCATAAAATGTGCAGTCACATCATTTTGAACAGTAATAAAGTTCTTCTGACTGCAAAGACAAAGATTTTTTCTATTTTTCATGCTCACTGTTCAGCAAAGCCATTCTTGTGCCCCTCAGTTTATTAACCACTGGTCTAGAGCATCCTCAGACTTAACATGATCCGTTTAATGAGCCGCTCTTGTTCTCAGATGCTGGGGTCTCGGGAGGACTTCTCCATGCATGTGTCCATCTATGAGTGCGAGTCCACTGGTGGCTCAGAATGGGTCCTGGAGCAAACTCTTCACTTGGATGACTTTACTAGACCCACCGCAACACTGGATCCAAGAGTCAGCGTAGACTCCAACCTCTTTGTTTACAGCAGGTTAGAGGTTTAATCCCTGTACATTTACATCACACTCTTACCAGTGTCTAAATGTTCACGGTCTTGGTTTTATCATCACTTGTAATTTTCTCCACTTCAGGTCTGACCTCTACATGACCAGAGATCATAGCTCCCCCAACATTAAGCATTATGTGCATCTAGATTGGCTTTCAAAGGAGGATGGATCCCACATTCTCACTGTGGGCGTGGGCTCCAACATCCTCATGTATGGCCGTATTTCTGGTGTGGTCAATGAACAGACCAGCAGTAAAGAAGGCGTGGCTGTTATCACCCTTCCTCTAGGAGGCAGCATCAAACAGGGCATTCGTTCACGTTGGATCCTTCTTCGAACTGTGGACCTCCTGTCATCTGTGGATGGTACACCATCACTTCCAGTCTCCCTGTCCTGGGTGAGGGACGGCATCCTGGTGGTGGGCATGGACTGTGAAATGCATGTGTATGCTCAGTGGCATCAGGACAAGAAGCCTGGCGAGGGAGAGGAGGGCAGCTTATCCTCTGCAGATATCGCCGGAGGTCAAACCACAGGGTCCTCCATCTTTGAAGGTAGAGCCAGGTCCAAGAGTGTTTTTGAAGGGAACACTGCTGTGGATGAGGCTCTTCGGGCCCCCACAGGACTTCAGGAGGGTGGGCTTTTTGAAGCTGCTCACTCCCTGTCTCCAACACTACCCCAGTATCATCCCACGCAGCTGCTGGAACTCATGGACCTGGGCAAAGTTCGTCGAGCCAAGGTAAATTAATTCAAGCTTAAAGTTGCAGTATGTAAGTATTTTTGGCTTTATTTGGTCATTTCAGAGATACGAGCTTTAATGTCGTAGGGGAGTGGTGCCTAGTGGTTAAGGACGCTGGCCTTGTAATCAGAGGGTTCTCGGTTCAAGCCTCACCTGGGCCATCACTGTGGGATGTTGAGCAAGTCCCTTAACCCTGAATAACTCCCCAGGCACCGCAAAAATGATGCAGATTACCACTAAAATCTACAACTACCCTTTGCTGTCACATATACCTGCAGTAAATCAGAGCCAAGAGTAAATGACTGGTTGAAATCTACACATATATAAAATATATAAACACAGTTTTTTTTTTTTTCATGTGATAGGCAATCCTTGCTCACCTGGTTAAGTGTATTGCGGGAGAAGTGGCTGTAGTGAGAGATGTAGAGGCAGGTGAGGGCGGAGCCAGAAGACATCTGTCTCGGACAATCAGCGTGACTGGCAGTACGGCAAAAGACACCATCGTGGCGGGACGTGATGGTGGCAGAGACTACACCGAAATCAACTCCATCCCACCTTTGCCCCTCTACTCTCTTATGTTGGCTGACCTGGACACGTCGTACAAAGGCCCGGAAGAGGCTGCCAAAGGAGCTGATGGAGAGAGATCCAAGATGTCCACAGATGACCAGTATGCTGACCTCTTCCAGGTAGTAGGAGATAAGTGGGTTTTAACCTAGTTTCAATGAAATATACTGTTTATTTTTATCTGATTTTTTTTTTTTTTTCTGGTCACAGGTTCCAACAGTTACCACTGACGACTTTGTAAACTTTGCTACTGATAAACCAGAAAAGAAGTCTCGTGTTATCAACCTCTCTCAGTATGGACCTACATATTTTGGACCAGAGCATGCTCAAGTAAGCTTTATCCTCGGCATGGCATGTTTTTGAAAACTGAATTTGGTTTGATCTAAAGATCCAACATCCCCTTATTTGTGCTTCAGTGGTAGTTACTGATAAAATGATGCTGTGGTAGTAGCAGTAAAACAAATCTATATGCCCTCTTGTGTGTGTCCAGGTTTTGTCAAGTCACCTCATGCACTCCAGCCTTCCAGGACTGACCAGACTCGAGCAAATGTTCTTGGTGGCCTTAGCGGATACTGTTGCCACAACAAGTGCTGAGGTCACAAGCTCAACAGATCAAAAGTACACTGGTAAGTGCAGAGGCTTGGGAAGTTTGATTTAACCGATATAAGCAATAGATTGTGTATAACAATGTTGGAATTTCAAAAACTAGGATTTGGAAATAAAGTTATGCGTAATAATCAAATCTATTCTTTGAATGTCAAATGAGTTTAATCAGTTGACAATGTTTTAAGTTTTGTTATCTCAGTTTATTTGTTTAAGGTCTGAGAATTTTTTAAACATGTGAACAGTGTGTTAACCAGACATCAGAAAAACACAGTCGAGGTGAAAGGTTTATTTTTAGACCAACGATAGTATGTATCAGTCACTGATAGTGTGTTTGGCCGTCATTGCTATATTTCACTGTGTGGAAGGTGCTACTGTGAACATTAGAATACACACACTGTAAATGTTTCTTCATCCTATGTATAGTTTATCTCCAGCAATACATTTTTTTCCTAATACAAACAATGGGGCTCACAATGTTTAAATTATTTTTATGAATTTTTATTAGGATTATTTAGTTTTTTCTTTAAAAAAAAAAAAGAGATTATCGATTTGTTCCAGGACTAAGTGCACACTTGGAGTGTCTGAACGTTCAGGGACAAGTGAGAGATTCCTTCGAAGCATCACATGAACTCAAATATTAGTGAACTTTAAATGGGGATCCCAACATAATTGAGAAGTGTATTGAAAAAAATGTGAAAATACAAAGTCTTTTTCATTTTTAAACTAGGCGGTGAGGCTCTTGATGAGTGTGGCCTTAGGTATCTGCTTGCTATGCGTCTACATACCTGCCTGCTCACCTCGCTGCCCCCACTTTATCGATTGCAGCTCCTCCACCAAGGTAAGAAATGCCCAATCAGTGTCTTTAGAAAACAAATATTCTTTGGAAATAGGAGTAAGTAAACTCTTTATTTTTTAATTTTATGGTAGGTCTTTCCACGTGTCACTTTGCATGGGCCTTCCACTCAGAAGCAGAAGAGGAGTTGCTGAACATGATTCCAGCCATGCAGAGAGGCGACCCACAGTGGTCCGAGCTCCGAGCTGTTGGAGTCGGTTGGTGGATACGAAACATCAACACGCTGAGGAAAATGGTGGAAAAGGTAGCGAGCCTAATCAAAAGGGGAAAGCATTGATATGCCACCAAAGAAACGTCTCACTTTCTTTTACTTTAAAGCACATGTGCCAAATCCGGCCCTTTGGAGCATCCAATTTGGCCCGCAGGAGAAAGTAAAAATGACTAAGAAAATGTGAATCATTGTGTAAATGAAATTCAACTATATTTGCAGGGGCTTACAGTTTTCCCTCTGCTTCTATCGCATGATTGCAGTCATTTTTTATGGTAAACTGTTGGAAAATATTCTTTAAAAATCTTAAAATTTTCTCAAATAGAAATTTGTTACAAATCTAGGAATTTTATAGTGAAGACCCTGTTGGTACCAATATCTATCACTTATTGCTTATATATTGTTGGTTTCTCACAAATTTTGTATTTTACATATACGTACAAGTGCAAACTCGGGCACAATAATGTTGAAATTACTTGTTTTCCCACATAAAATCTGTGGCCGCCTTGAGAATAAACTTCTGCGTATTTGATCCTTGAACAAAAATGAGTTTTACACCCCTGTACAGTAACAAATAACATTTCACATCTTCTTGTAAGGGTTGATTAAAATTATGTTTATGTGGTTTAACTCCCTCCAAGTGTGAATATTGGGTCCTAATTCTTTCTAACAACATGTCCCATTGGTGAAATTTACCCTATATTATATACAGTATTTCTAAATAGCTAAATAGAATAGCTATTTCAAGTACGACGTTTTGCACACATTGTTTCAGCCATTATATAAAAAGTTACTGATTGAAATTTTGTGTTTGTGTGCGTTAAGTTGGGTAAAGCTGCGTTCCAGCGACAAAACGACCCCTTAGATGCTGCTCTGTTCTACTTGGCCATGAAGAAGAAAGCCGTCCTCTGGGGTCTCTTCAGGTGGGCTTGCTTTACTGAAGCCTTAATTATGTTGAACTAAGTTCATTTTGAACACACATTTATCACTACAACATCCTGTTTTATCTTCATTAGGTCTCAGCACGATGAGAAGATGACTCAGTTCTTCAAGAACAACTTCAGTGAAAACCGCTGGAGAAAGGCTGCTCTAAAGAATGCCTTTTCCCTGTTGGGAAAGCAGCGTTTTGAACAGTCTGCTGCTTTTTTCCTTTTGGCTGGTTCCCTTAAAGATGCAATAGAGGTGTGAAAAAAATGCATGTTATAAAAGACAAACAAAATGCAAACAAACAGTTTCTGAACAATAAGAAACTTCTAAGGTTATTTTTTATATTATTCTCTTTAATATGTGATTTGGAAAGATTTACATTTCCTCCGGTTTTTAAGCCACATAGAGAATTAAAATTTGCACTGATAAGATTCCCACAGATTTCCACACTGCACAGTCCAAACATTGAGATAACCAGCCGCGCATATATATCTGCCTGCATCAGTTGCAGGAACAAAAGAACACTAGCTTAATGTGCACAAGACCTCCCAGCCATTCATCTTTCCGTCTGATGGTGTTTCAGGTGTTGCTGGAGAAGATGGAGGATCTCCAGCTGGCCATGATTGTAGCGAGACTGTATGAAGCTGACTTTGAGAATTCCTCCACCTGCCAAGGCCTGCTGTACGAGAAAGTGCTCGGCTGTAACCGAGACGGAGGCGGTTACCACTCTTCCAAACTGCACCCCGACCCATTCCTACGCAGTATTGCCTACTGGATAATAAAGGACTACACACGTGCTCTGGATACGCTACTGGAGCGGATCCCCAAAGAAGATGATGATAACCCTGGTTAGTGGGCAGTAGCTGTCAGGGTTGGGATCAATTATAGTTGTAATCGCGTAACTGATAATTAATTACATTTTCGTAATTGTAATTGAAAAAATATGATGCTGCTGTAATCTTAATTTAAATGGAATCAAGTTCATATAAATGACTTTGTAATTGGCATGGAATCTCTATAAAAACGGCCATTTACAATTTAAATGCAAAACTGGGGAACACCATGTTACAGTTCCTTGGCATACACGTACAAAGTTAACAAATATTAAAATATGTTCTGTATCAAGTTTTCACACTAACTGTCAGTTCTCTTGAGGATTATTTTATCATTTTAAAAATAAATAAGAAATTGAGGGCTATACTGACAGAAAAAAGGCCTAGACGCCCAGCTCAAAATATTAATACCAAACCATTTTCATGGTTATCGAAGTCTAACAAGTTAAACAAGACATGAATATCATATTGGATCATAGATAATGTTTTTTAGTGTTTGACTGCTAATTAAAAGACACCAATCCAAAAAACTGACCTGTTATAAGAGATGCTAACAGAAAGCTAGACTTATTTATTAAAGGCTCAGTAATTGTGATTAATTGTAATTGAGAATGTAATTGTAATCGAAAATGGATAATTGAAGATGTAATTGAAAAATGTAATTGACTCCAACCCTGGTAGATTTTACCACAGCAACACAAATGAGCTCTGCCTTCATAAATAAGCAGTATAAATAATACTGTGTGCTTTGCTTATGGATTTTTTTATTTCCTCTCTCCGGTACACACATGTAGATGTGATGGTGAAATCATGCAACCCGGTGGTTTTTAGTTTTTATAACTACTTAAGGACTCATCCTCTGATCATTCGTCGGCATTTTGCCAATGCAGAGGGCACATCTGCAGCTGCAGGCCTCAGTGCAGAGAAGAGCTGTGCAGATGAAATCAACCTCATTGAACGTAAACTCTTCTTCACTACAGCCAATGCTCACTTCAAGGCAAGTCTTTAGCTTTGTTGCCATATCCTCTGAACCGTTTCGAGTGTTTTTAGAAATTAAAATAGTCTTTGTGTCTCATAATTCACATCAGAAGAAACATTTTTTTAAGATTTTGCTCTTGTGAATTTTCTGCAGGTGGGCTGCCCAGTTTTAGCTTTAGAGGTCCTCTCCAAGATTCCCAAAGTTTCCAAAAAATCTGGCTCGTCACCTCTTAGCAAAGCCTCGTCAAAGATCAACCTAAACTCCAACAAACCCCTGGAAAACGGCACCCAAGGAAGTCTGGACTGGAACTCCCCAGCAGTGTCTTCTCCTGCCTGGGGAGGAAATGACAGCGCAGGGGGTTTGGATTGGAGCAAACCTGTTGTCAAGGTAGAGGACGACGAGCTAAATCTCGACTGGGGAGACGACACGGTGGACGATGAAGACGAGGACGACGTTGGGATAACGATGAAAAAACCATACGATGAGACTAAAGCAGGCAAAGGTTCACACAATAGTGGGTCTAAACTACAACGAGCGGACTCACAGGTAACAGGGTCATGTGTTAAAGGTGGTTTGTTTTTCTGTGTGATGAATTGAGTCCCGCTAATGATTATATGGTAACAATTTACTTGAAGTTTTATACATAAAGGCTGACATTACGCGGTTGTTATGACATGACACTTGTCATTAACATGAATGAGGTGTCATAAAGGCTGTCATGAATTGTTGTTTGTAACGCTAATACCCTACCCTTATAGGGCAATGGTGGCATGAAACTCCCTGCTACCATTAATTTACCAAATTACCAAAAAAATTGCAAACATAGCTCCAAAGGTGTCATAATTTAACAAACAACACTTAATGACAGCTTAATGACACCTTATTCATGGTAATGACAGCGTAATGTCAGCCTTATGTAAACAAATTCAAGTAAAGTGTTAGATAAATTATTTGGGAAAATATAATCTGACTATAATTTGTCTATAGCCATAATTTACCAATTGGAGCTATGTTTACATGTCTCAGTTAGCATGGTTTTCTTTTCTTTTTAGATAAATGTAACATTTGGTTGTAACATGAGAGACACTATTAAGTTATTAATTTACTCTCATTTCAGGGCGAGTCTGAGGTGGACGTGATCGCTGAGCAACTGAAATTCCGTGCGTGTCTGAAGATCCTAATGACAGAGCTGCGTACTCTGGCTACTGGCTTTGAGGTCGATGGAGGGAAGCTTCGCTTTCAGCTCTACAGTTGGCTTGAAAAGGAGATTGCAGCCATGCACAAGATCTGCAACTACAGGGTAACTTGTCTGTATTAGCAAGGACTTCTTCTGTTGTGTTGAATGGGGTTGGTAACAAAATCATTCTACAAACGCACACAGGTGGAAGGGAAGGAGGAAAGTTCCGAGGTGGAACGGCGAGCGGAGCGCACGGCCTCTGTGGACATATCAGAAGATGCACTGGAGCGTTCGGATGCCGGAACTTATGAGCGCCACCAAATGGAGCGTCGGCGTCTTCAGGCCAAGCAGCAGCACTCTGAAAGACGGAAGGCTTGGCTGAGGAAGAACCAGGCCCTGCTGAGGGTGTTTTTGTCTTACTGCAGCCTTCACGGAGCCAAAGGAGGTGGAGTCACCTCTGTTCGCATGGAGCTTTTGTTCCTTCTGCAGGAGAGCCAGCAGGTACATGATCATTTATGCATACATACTCGACCAAAGCAGATCAATGTGTTTCTACAGCAAAATCACTCACTCTCTATTCTTCTTCTTCAGGAGACCACAGTCAAGCAGTTGCAGTCGCCTCTACCTCTGCCGACCACGCTTCCTCTGCTTTCTGCCTGCATCGCCACAACCAAAACAGTCATCGCCAACCCTGTTCTCCATCTCAGCAACCACATTCACGACATTCTCCACACCATCACACTCATGGAAGTTCCTCCACATCCAGACATCATGGACGATCGGGTTAGAGCTCAAATAAGAATGCACCTTTACCTTTAAAGGGATCATCCATTGTTTTTACGAATGTGGCCTAAAACTTCTGAAATGTCATTATTAGATGATCTACACCTAACAGAATGCAACCTATTTGTTTTATTAACTTGTAAAAAAGGGACTACTTTACCATTTTAAAGTCTGTTTTCCATCATCTTGAAATCACACGATTGAAGATGTCACATAGCCCTATTTGCCTGTTAACATCCCACTGTTTTATATTGGAGTGAAGCATTCAGCCCGCTTTTAGACAATTCATGCTGCTTTTGGTTGTTCTGCACGGACAGTTGAAGACGCACAAACCCTGAGGTTAGTAATCCTTTTGCTTGGGACTCATTCAGCAGTCTGTGATTTACTCGCTAATTTCAGGCACCAGAGCATCACCCGCGCACTGTTTAAGGGAGAGTAAAGGTCCATTAGGAGAGCTCTTCTTCTCTGCTTCATCGTCTACAACCATAGTTGGAACTGTCACCCCCGCGGTCATATATAATTTTTCGGGTCACAACGGTTTTTATCCTCTTTTGTTAAACAAAATAGGTTTACATTGACTCTTTAACTTTCCTGATTGTTTAGAGCAACCACAAGGAGCACAAATCACGTGATTTCAAGATGGCGGAACATAGGTTTTGAAACAGTAAAATTGTCCCATTTTTAAAATTTAATTAAACAATTATGGTGCAAAGTAATCAGCTTTGTTTGAAATGTACTTATTAAAAGATCTATGCCAAAGATTTTAGGCCACATTTGTTAAAACAATGGAGGATCCCTTTAAGAATAGAGATCCGTTTTCCTCACAGGCATCTCATTAAGTGAAACGTGTCTTTCTACCTTTAGGTACATTCTCTGCACACACTAGCAGCATCTTTGTCTGCATGTGTTTATCAAGCCCTGTGTGACAGCCACAGCTACAGGTAACTCGGGACTTTATTTTTTACTCATCTTTGGAGAGAATCAGGGTTATCTTTGTAACTTGTATTTTCCTGGGAAATGCTGTTTTTCCAAAAACTAAGACTCAATAAGCGTTGCTGAAATTGAAATGGAGTTTATTTTGCCCAAGTTTTGAACACCTTTTTATTTTTTATTTTTTTTGTTAACTACAATATTCCTTATTTTGTTCCTGGTGTGAAGCAGCCAGACGGAGGCGAACCAGTTTACAGGGATGGTGTATCAGGGACTGTTGCTCAGTGAAAGGAAACGACTCCGCACAGAAAGCATTGAAGAACATATAACCCCCAACTCTGCTCCTGCTCAGTGGCCAGGTAACAAAAACCGTGTTTATAAGAACTGCTTGATAATTGGATTGGGAAAAAATAGAATAAGGATGGTTAAGCCAGATAGAAACTGTAAAACTGGGCTGAGATGGAGTTTGAATAGATCCTACTCAGAGGATGAATATGTGGCATTAGTATGAACACCAATAGCATGATTGAGAGTGAGAGAGAGAGAGAAAGAAAAGCAGGGCAGGCAGTCTGTGTTTGTGCAGAGAGGCAGATGGTGTTCTATAAACGGAGCGCCACGGCCTCTGGGAGGAAAATGAAAGGCAGCGAAAGGATCACGCCATTTTGCAAATGTTTCATAAATGTGGGTTTTTATGTAGCAAAGATCAGGCTAATGCTCAATTAATGAAGATGTATGTCTTTGTCATTCTATTTTCTACTACGTGTATTCATGACATGATTTGTGGCTGTGTGTGTTCCTCCTCGCTGCAGGTGTGTCGTCACTGATTTCTCTGCTCATTTCTGCACGAGAGGAGGACCAGCCCAAGCTCAGCGTGCTGCTGTGTGAAGCAGTCGTAGCCGTTTATCTTTCGCTGCTCATTCACGGCCTGGGTACTCAAAGCAGTAATGAGCTCTTTAGGCTGGCAGCACATCCACTCAACAACCGCATGTGGGCCGCTGTCTTTGGAGGAGGAGCCAAAGTGATTATAAAACCAAAGAGGCCGGATGTTCCACCAGGTAAAAGTATTAATTTGCTATAAATTGTGTTTTTAATCCTGTTTTCTTTGTACCAAGTTCACCCTTCTGGTCTCAATTCACTTTTCTCTTTGTATGTATCCCCCTCTAGTTGTCACTTTTTAATTTGGTGTTTTGACTGATTTCTATGTATGAATCTGTTTTATTTACTTCCAAGTGTTTTTTTTTTATTTTATATATTTTATATATTTTATTTTTTACCTACATACTGTACATGTGCACCTGTTTTGTTTTATGTGGATACTCCTAAGATGCAGCTGCTGGTGTGTAGTGTCTTGTGTGAGTGTGCCCTTTGCCCTGTGTCCCAGTGCCAGCTGATTTTGAGGCAGCCAGGCCAGAAGAGTCCAAAGAGACAGGAAGACCTGAGCTGACCCCAAACCCCACTCACACCCCCACTGAAACTCAGCACCCCAAACGGCCCCCTCCTCGAAACGCACGGGGAGAGGGGCCGGGCCCTGTGCCACCTGCAGCTAAGGCCAGCTGTGAGTAACTGGGCTGCTGGTTTGCAGTGCTGGTTTGCAGGATTGCAGTGCATGTTAAACTGCAGGTTTGCATCGCTGCAGGTGCTTGATTGACCCACTTTCCCCTCCATCCTGTAACTAATAGTGAATGCCCATCACAAAGAAATTCAGCCAAGCAGTGATAAGCAGGGTTGGGGTTAATTAAATTTTTCAATTGCAATTACGGTTTCAATTATCCATGTTCAATTACAATTCAATTATGATTACAGTGACTGGCATTTTTTTCAATTACAATTCGTTTTAATCCTCAGAAAGACTATTATGTTCTCAATTACTAAAGTTCAATTACAATTAATCACAATTAACCTAGCCTGATATAAATAACCTAATCAAAGCTAACCTTCCTCTTGTGTCAACTTTCTGTTAGCATTTCTTATGATAACTGGTCCTAAATCAGCTGTATAATACACATAAAAACAAATATCTATAATGTAATTTCTTTACTATCTATTGGTTATCTTGTTAGGCTTCCTAATCGATGAAAATAAAGGTTTTAATATTATTGGTGTGGGCCACTGAGTTTTATTTATTTTTTTAAATGGTAAAATATGGAAAAGCTTGAGATATAACACGTTTTAATATTAACTATATATGTGTAGAACTGTACATGAACTGTAACATGTTTCCCCAGTTTTGTGTTAAATTATAAATGTCAATTTTTATATAATTTTCGATACAATTACTAAGTAAATTATCTAAACTCAATTACAATTTAACTGCGATTATGACAGCAACAGATTTTTAAGATTATAATTGTAATTAATTATCAATTACACGATTGCAATTATAATTGACCCCAACCCTGGTGCTAAGTGTTATATTTGCGTGTGAATTTGTGTGCGAGCGTGTGTATGTGTGTGTGTGCCGAATTTGCATGTAACGCACACTGTAACGTCCTATGTGTTCATTTTGTCATGCTACTCACGCAACAGCCGAGCCAATAGCGGAGTGTTCTGAAGCTGAGGCTCCGCAGTCCTCTCACACTAAATGTGAACATGACGGTAAACCAGGTACTGCCCAAGAGTGTGCTTTAGTCTGTAGATGTTCTACTAGAGAAGTGGTTCTCAAACCTCTTTATAGTTTCTCGTATTTGTTGAAAATAGGTCGTATTTGGAGCTGCTCAGCTTGAAAAGTCAGTCTGTGATTGAACACTGTTGATTAATAGTCATGAGGCCAAATTCTCACCTCAGTTCTCAGTATTTGTGAGGGATAGAGATAGTTTGACATTTAGACTCTCCATCTCTGAAGCCACCGAAGAAGCTCCCAGTGCGGACTTGAGCATTTCGTAAAGCTCTTTTAGATGAGAGGCATTCTTAAATGTCACCTGTTGACACAGATTCATTGATAAAACTGCCCTTTTGAGAGCAAATGCTAGCTTTCATGCATGACACAGACGGAGCTACTGCACAGCTTTTAAGTCCCAATTTAATATCATTGAAACATGTTGCCAATCTCATCACGTCTGCTTCGCTCAACTGCTGTGAAAATAAGGAATTGCTCTCCCCATGACTGCTTAATAAATGTTTTCATTTTGTTTGTGGTTGATGTGATAGTTACTTGTCTTGTTTTGTCTGGTGCAATGTCCGCTAGTCACCCAGGAGACTGGTGCAGGTTTGTGTGCAACCCTAATGTGTCTTGCCCTGTTTTTTTGTCCATAACGTTTGTATTTGTGTCATTTACTTTAGACTTTTTTATGTTAAATTTTCCAACAAAGCAATGAAGTTACAATATGAGAAGAACTTTGTATTCCCTGGAACTATTCTGTGCTGTAAATTGAGTGTGGAGTTGATTCTTTTCCTCCAGAGCCATTTTTTGTTTTAATGAAATTCCAGTTTCCTGGTGTTTGACGTCCAGTGCATTTGAAAAGTGTCATTTTTATGCGTTTTTTCCGTTGCCCTCAGTGGTTACCCCTCAGCCCCCTGCAGAGGACGTGGACCGATACAGGCGCAAATTCAATATGCTGATGTTGGTTCCCGGACGTCCTGTAAAGGAGACGCCGGCCGCGCCCCCTCCTGTGCCCATTGAGAGACCCACGTACAGGGAGAAGTTTATTCCCCCTGAGCTGAGCATGTGGGACTATTTTGTTGCTAAAGTAGGTCAATATATGAGAAACACTGCATGTCTTCAAACTGTCTCTTGATGATATCATTACTTTCTATTTTTAAACTGGGCTTGTTTACGTCCTTATTGATGTCTGTTTTTTCTTTCTTCCTCCTCTCAGCCCTTCCTGCCTCTGTCAGACAGTAATGCTCTGTGCGATTCAGATGAAAGCGGTGCTGAGGATGACGAGGATGATGACGATGCCTTCCTGTCTGACACACAGATGACCGAGCACTCCGACCCCAACTCGTACAGGTCAGTGTCTCTGGTTTAGATGAGCTTCTGTGACGTAGCTTAGCTTTCGTGTTTGATGCCAATCTTTACTCTTGTTTGCAGCTGGGCTCTGATCCGTCTCGTCATGGTCAAACTGACTTATCACAATGTCAAAAACTTTATTCCTCTCACTGGACTCGACTTTACAGGTGAACAGTCACCCTCATGCTGAACCACAGACCACTCTTTAATGGAGCATAGGACAGGATCAAGAAATAAGACACCATAGTGACACGACGGCCGTTTACTGCAGTCATTAGCCAAGCCAGCGCAGAAGATGCGCTTGAACTCTTCATAGGAGAGCAGCTGATTGTCATGGTTCCTCCATCTGTGCTTTTTCAGTCAGCTGTCTGTCTTTTTCTTTAAGATTTGGTGTCTGAGTGATAGACAATCTGGTATGGATGCCGTCTATTTCTGTCTGTTCACGTCTCCCTGTTGGTTCATGTATCCAGGTTTGTTTTTTGTCCGTGTGCATCTTTTTGTCTGTCACTGTGTGTCTCCATGTGTGCAGTTTTGTCTCGTCTGTTCCCTACATGTGTTGTGTGAGCGTTTGTGTGGATGCTGCGTGCCGTGAGTATGTTTGTGGGGCTGAGTGTGATTGAGTCAGTTTTCTGGAACGCACGGTTGGGCCGTGCTTGCGTTCCGTGGTCAGAGGTGTAGTAGCACTGTGTGAAGGTTGTGTGTGTGTGTATGAGCTAGTGTTGTGGTAGTCGAGACCGGTCTTGGTCTTGAGACCAAATTTTAAAGGTCTCGGACTCTGAAGCATTTTGACTCGGTCTTGTCTCGGATTCGGGCTGCCCCGACTCCGACCGTTCGAGACCAGCACTAGTTCCTGCTATTTTTAAACTTTTTTGTAATGTGATAATAACACGGAGAAGAACGGGATATCATTTTTTCACAAATCCTGCCCTATGCTCCTTTAAAGCCAATATCATTTTCCTTTAGGGAGCTTAATAGGAATCAAGATCATACAGTAAATACTGTTGTTGAGGGCTGTATCATTAGTGCCTCCTTCTCTTTTCTCAATGCTCAATGTGAGTTGTGCATTCCATCACGTCGTGTTCACAGACCTGCCCGTCACATCCCCCCTCACCAACACCGTGTTGAAGACCTTGGAGAACTGGGAGCAGTTGCTGCTGGAGCGAATGAACAAGTTTGATGGCCCACCTCCAAACTACATCAACACTTATCCCACTGACATGAGCGCAGGAGGTGGCCCTGCCATACTGCGACACAAGGCCATGCTGGAGCCAGACAACACACCGTTTAAGTGCGTAATAGATACGTTGTTACACACTTTCTGGTTTGATGAGGAAAAAGCTTTATAAACCTGTACATTCGGGATAGAAATAGGATTCTTTCATTATTGCTTAAAAACATTTAAACGGACAATGAAAATTACGTTGTTGATTTCTGATAAGTTTGCTTTATTTAAGCTAAATGAATAGACAGTTGAAAACAGCAAATAAAAGGTAAATATTCATGCAGCAGTATTTAAATAATGTGTTACTGATACATTTTTACTGTTTCTTTGGCTTTGTATAAAATACATCTATCAATGTTTCAGGTGATGAATTAATGGAGTGCATGTCTTTACTCGCACTCTGTTAATATTTTTCACATTTCACAAAGCCAGAAATCTTTAATAGGAAAATAGTTTCAATGTTTACGTGCCTTTTTCTTACTCTTTAAGGTTTTTCAGTAAACTTTAAGGAAATTAAGCAAAACTCATCCTGGCTCCCATCAGTTGAACAAATAACGTTGAGTGTTGTTTGGAATAGAGCAATAAACAAAATCAAACAGACAAATGACTCATTTTTATGGATATGTTTTTCTAGGACAAAAAACAATCAGTCGTTTCCCACTCGAAGGCTTTGGCACTTTTTGGTGAAGCAGGAAATTCTTCAGGAGACTTTGATTCGATATATCTTCACTAAGAAAAGGAAGCAGAGTGAGGTAAACGGCACACTCTCACTTTTCTTAATTTGTTTAATCTTTAGCAGTTCAGAGCTTGGTGTGTTTCAGCTAACATTGTTTCCTCTTGTACTTGTGATGATTGTTAACAAATTTGTTCAAAACAAGGTACTCCTACATCAATTCAGGGATTTATTCTACTTGTACTTGTGATGATTGTTAACAAATTTGTTCAAAACAAGGTACTCCTACATCAATTCAGGGATTTATTCTACAACTGCAGTTAGACATTGAAACAATTCATCAGAAAGGCCATAAATAGCATTCTAATACAAACACTACTCTGTAATAGGTTTTTTTGTCACCTGTGAAAGTATGGGATATATTAATTAGAAAGGGAATATTTTGTCCTCAAAGTTTAAATCGAAAATGAATATGAATAATTTAAAACTTGAAGTTCATCAGCTCAGGAGCAAAATATCATGTCTTGGTTAGCATATTGTGGAGTTGTGCTAATCTGCTTTGATCCAAAGAAAGTTTAAGGTTTTTCAGGAAATTTTGTCTCCTGACATGTTTCGACAGTCAACTGCCAGTCTTCCTCAGAGGTGATTTGCTTTGATGTATTTCCACGAGTTCTCTCATAAGGAAAGTATCATATCATGATCAAACCTTGTCTGAATAAACAAAACCTTAACATACTTTTCAAAAAAGAAGACAAAATGAACTTGCTTGAATTAAAGTTCAGTAATTGTCAGGCCTGACTCAGTGAGATATTAAGTCTTATGTGGTCCAATGTGACACCCATGGTTCACTTTTCTCAGAACGCAATTTAAATTAAGATCTTTCCCTGTTGCATGTTAAAGTGCATGTTGAAAATCACATTTATCTCTGTTGTTGATATTTTTGTTATATTTATTTTGTCTCCATGAGTGTTAATCGAGCACAGAAGAGTTCACTGCCTCAAGTCCTGTTGGAGAACATGTGCACATTATTATGCAATTACTCTAATGAACAACTGTTTTTAAGCTGCCAGTGTGAAATAAAACACCCAGTAATTGTCCTATTTTGTGCTTTGAGTTGTTTAATAATAAGGCAGCCTGACTCACAGTTAATACTTTGAGTTATTGCTGCCTTAGCAGAGATGGACTGTTATTTATTTGTTTTATCCCCACAATTGCATCCTGCTTTCATTTTCTTCCCATTTCATGTTTTATTTTTCTGTTTGTTTTGTTTGCTGTGGTGCCGTGCTGTGTGTCCATATTGCTTCTGTGTGTGTATCGTGTTGTGTTGTGTTGTGTAGTCTGTAGAGAACCATAAGGACCATATAAGCCCACCCTGCTTAGCTGGAGCTAGCAGTCTGAATAAGGTAGTACCAGCGTAGCCCCTGACTCTGTCTGTACTTCTATGTGTCTGGGAGAGTCACTGCAAAGCCAAACTTGAAGGAGCACAAGCATTAATAATGTAAGATATATTCTGCAGCAGCTATGCTAGGTTCCAGTGTTTCAGTCTATGGTTAAAAGTGGCTTTGAAGTGAATGTGTCATCTCTCCTAGCTTGGCTTTTTAGTGACTCCTCTGTTGATATTTCCTAGCTCAATAACTGAGGTTCACATAATCTCACACCAAGTCAACTCCCTAATGCTCACTGCTGTCTTCTCTCAGGCTCTACTAATTCTACTGGATTTCAAAATACCAATGTAAAAATCCATTGGCACACAAATGTGCACTAACTTGCATGCTCACCGTGAGGTTTCTAAACCTGGGATGTTTTGTCTGCACTAAAAACCTAATTTTGCTGTTGAAAACGTTCAATAATGCTTATCTCTTTGCTTTTTTTATGATTTTGTTTAATGATGTCTTTCAATGTGGCAGCACTCCAATACGCTGAGTTTCACAAAAATCAAGTGAAATGCCAAAATGGATCTTTTGCTTACTTTTACTAACAAAAAAATAATGGCCAACTAACAAAGAAAAGGCTTCTGAAAGTGAAAGTGTTGCTGTTTTTGTGTGATTTTGGACATTTCTGATGTCTGGCTTTCACAGGTGGAGGCCGATCTCGGCTACCCAGGTGGAAAGGCAAGAATCATCCACAAGGAGTCGGATATAATCATGGCATTTGCCATCAATAAGGTCTGTAATGTATAAAAGTAAATGTTACACTAGCACTATGGTTTTCAAACTTTTTTGAGTATTTACCGCTTTGAATGAATGTCAGAATTCTATTTATTACGGAGGGGTAATTAGAAAGCCAACGAGCAGCATATTTAAAAAAAAAAACAAATAAAAAACAGCACTAATAATAACAAATATACACATGCAGAAAACCAAGAGGTTGTAAGGTAAACTGAATAACGAGGTGTAAATGAATAAGGGGCCAAATGCTTGTGTAAGTGAAAAATATTAAAATGTAAAATAAAAATAATAATTCATAATATTTGCTCCCCAAATAATCCTGATCACACATTTTAAAATTTAGTGAACTAAGAGGGAACAATTAACATATTTCATCATGAATGAAAAATCAATAACAAAATGTAACTAATCACCTGCATAAAAAAATAATGTATACAAATATACATTAAATAAAGAAACGTTTGCAATCTGTGCCAAAAAGCTTAAAAAAACAAAAAAAGTAATGATTTTTTTATGTCAGCTATTGAAAGTTAGTTTATTGTTCCGCTCCACTTCACATGCTGACGTATATCATTATTTTTTAACTGTAGCTCCACGTTACGTTTTGTTCCCAGTCACATATCTAATACAGTCTAATAATGGAATGCTCTTTTAATTTCTGCTACATTTTTAGATTGTCATTATTTCTTTGTGTGTAAGCATTTTGGTTAGTGTTAATGATTTTTATTGTCAATGAAGAAAGGTTTTTAGAAAGATTGGCATTAAATTTAAAATGTCCTCCTGTTTGTCGCACCCCACCTGTCGTACCTCCATTCCCCACCGGAGAAGCACTGCTCTAGCACTTTATGTAATGTAGTTACTGAGTTTTGAAGTCTGATTTTTTTACCCTTTGGATGAAATACTTTCTATTTAAAACAACTTTTATCCACTTTCTCATTTAGTAATCACTGAGTACAAGTTTGTATTTTTGAAGGACTGTCTGTGTGCTTATTGTATCTTCAGGCCAACTCCAACGAGATCGTTTTGGCCTCTACTCACGACGTCCAGGAAGTGGATGTGTCGACTCTGGTGTCTGTGCAGCCTTACACTTGGATAGGAGACGACTTTGACAAGGAGTCGCGCAGGTCAGCCACGCATCAGATTTACCTTAATGGGTTTTTATTCTGTATATCCACTGCTCGGTCATGTGAAGAGGAATGGTGTGTTTCTTCTTTCCACAGCTCTGACGACATAGACCATCGTTCTTCTCACACTAACATTTCCCAGAGCAGCTCTGTTCCATTCGCACCGCCACATATCTCTGCAGTCTCTGCATCCATGCCCTGGCTCGGCAGTGGTCAGACCAGCATGGGAGCCAGTGTGGTGAGGGTCAATTACATGTTTCAGTTACAATTACATTTTCAATTACCCATGTTCAATTACAGTTCAGTTACAATTAAATCACAATTATTTTTTAAAGTCGATTACAATTATGTCCTTGATTACTATAGTTCAATTACAATTAATCGCAATTAATAAGCCTAATCTCATTTTTTGTGACAAGTGAGTGGAAGCAGACTTGGTAACGGGTGGCTACAAATCGTCCTAAAGTGGCAAAAACGTGGCAAGAAAACCATGTAAAGTTACTGAAATCGGCCAAAAGTAGCCAAGAGGGGCCAAAAAATGGGCAAATAAAGAGAAACCAGGTGGTATGTAAAGTCAAAAGGTAGCTTAAATGGGCAAAATGTGGCAAAGAATTGTGAAAAAGGGCAAACCTTTGGAAGAAAAAGAGTAAAAATGAAGTGGAAAAAAGGAATCAATTGGTATTTACAGCTTATTTAGATGAAAAGTAGCCAAAAAAAATGAAAATTGATTAGTGTCAAAAAGAACTTGCAAAAATGGACAAAAAGAGGGGATAAAGGATATTTATTGGCAAAAGGTAACTAATATCTGAAAAACGTCAGGACTTTTTGAAAATTGGACAAAGGAAGTTTCCTTCCAGTATCACAAACCTGGGTTACATCATTTATATAGTTCTCAATAATAGCCAATAGGGGGCACTAAAAGCTGTCTCCTGAGATTAAAAAGAAACGTTGTGTCACAGTGTCATTTAACTTACTGTTGCATTTCATGATCTTTTACTTTTCACACCTAAATGTTAACAAAAAAAGACTCCTTTGTAGTCGGTGCACAGATTCAGTCTTAGTTTGTATTTTAGTTCCTTATCAAAAGGGAAGCCAAACAAAACCATGTCGACTAAACAGCTGGCCTGCTGAGTCTGTTGGTGCTGATACACGTCTGCAGCTAAAGCCTGATAGCAGCCGGCTGCCCAAGGTACACATGTGCGTCACACATCCTCACTCCCAGGGTTCTCCATGTTCCCGCCATGTTGATAAATGTTCAGTATGATACAGCAACGAAGCCGGGACACAGGAGTTATCTGTTCAGAGCAGTGTTTAGTGGTTGGAACAGCTGATCTATGCCTCTTTAATAAGATTAAAGATCCTTCTTCACTAAAGTGAAGCAAATCACAAAATGACAATAATAACAGATTTGTTAGAATGTTTTGTCTTCTGTTTCTACAAGTTCAAGCTGGGGATTTTTTCACAGCTTTGATTTACTATTTTAAAGTTCAACACCTTCATAGTTCCTGCATCATTAGACAGATTTTAGTTTTTCAATAGTAACGGTTTATGGCACCTGTCAGAAGAATGATGATGGATTATCTTTTACAGGTTTTTGATATAGTATTTTATTTTGAACAAATACAGTAATACAGGAAACAATATTACAATAAACTAAAGATTTATTGCAGATGGCTTCCTTCCAGAAAAAACAAAAACAAAACAATAAGTATAGGTTCTTGTACATTATTGATGGTCTCGATTTGCAAGTAGATTCTGCAAGTAGATTCTGCATGCTTTGGGCATAAAAACACTGATTTTAAAAGGAGGTGAAGGCAATGGTTTGTGTGTTCAGTGTCAGTAAAAGCAGCAGCTTTATATTGTTTCCTTTAGAATAAACTCTCCAGTCCTTTTAAAGTTCATTAGTGCAAAACTTCATTGGTACAACTGTCTAAAAAAAAAAAAGCAATTTTTCAGTTGGTTTAAAAAGAAAATTGATAGTTTTCCACAACAACCAGGCCATAAAAAGATTGTAAAAGAAAAAAAAAAAAAGATTGCAAAACTGCATCTAAAGGACACTTGTTTCCAACATACTGTAACTCCAAACCCAAAACAGAACTAGATTTGTTCTCCTTTCTGCATTAAGTTACACATTTCATGAAACATTTCAACCATAAATATTTGTCAGGTTCTATTGACTAAAATAACTTAAATAACACTGCAATTACTTCAGTTATTTACTTTATTAAAACAGATTTTTTTTTTTTTTTAACCTTTAAAATGCAGACCAGTTTGGTACTGTTAAAAATTGGTAATGAAAAAAATAAAAAGGGAATAGTTGGGAATAATTTCATTCATTCATTTGTTCTTTCATACTGCACCCATCATATCCACTGGAAGGAAGTCCCTATTAAAAATCCCACACACACCGAGGATAAACAAAATTATTCTTACTTAAATTAGAGGAAACCAATGCAAGTACGCACAAGTTATCTTTTAATATGACAGTTTATTGTGACTAAAGTCACAGTAAAACAATGCAACTGTTTTTGTAATTTTTGTTAAACTAAATGGTACTAAATTAACTTTTCCTCATAAATAATTCAAATTAAGTACATCTGACAAATTAATTAGCATTGTCTTACTACTTGGCAGATAATGAAGCGAAATCTGAACAACGTGAAGAGAATGACCTCCCATCCAATCTACCAGTACTGTAAGTGCAACACTGGGCCCAGTGGGAACCTCTGCACTCAGATCATACTGTTTTAAAACAATGTTTAACTGTGGAATTTGCCTTCTGGCTCACCTGCTGCTTTTTTTCTTTGTTTCTATTGTGTGTCTGTGTGTGTGTGTCATGTGCGGTGGTGTGCGTCAGACATGACGGGGGCTCAGGATGGCAGCGTGAGAATGTTTGAGTGGAACAGGCCTCAGCAGCTCATCTGCTTCAGACAGGCGGGCAACGCCAGAGTCACCCGCCTTTATTTCAACTCCCAGGGCAACAAGGTGGAGAGCACACACACACAGACCACTGTAGGGACTGTTATGTCTATTCCATTTGTCTTTTCTGATTACGCTGCGTTTTTTTGCTGCAGTGTGGTGTTGCAGACGGCGAGGGCTTCCTCAGTCTGTGGCAGGTCAACCAGACGTCCTCCAACCCCAAACCGTACCTGGTGAGAGCACACAGCCCCACACCCTAAAAACTCATCATCCTGGTGCTCAGAATGTGCTCTGACTGATTCTGGTCTTCTTCACGTCCTCAGAGTTGGCAGTGCCACACTAAGACCTGTGGTGACTTTGCCTTCATCACATCCTCCAGCCTCATCGCCACAGCTGGACAGTCCAATGATAACAGGTCAGCATCTACCAGGGTTGGGCTGAATTATTATTATATACGGTTTAATAGGAAAACTACATAAGCAATATGCCAGAACAACACTGAAAAGGATGAGTATAACAATAGCAGGGGTTCAATTATGAACTGCCTAAAGGATGAAATAAAACAAAGCAGCAACATGAACCATTTTAAAAAGCTTTTTAAGTCGTATATCATTAGTAAATATAAGAAAGAAGAGCAGCAATTTTACCTCGGACAGCAATAATATAAAATGGTATAAAATATATCAATACTTAGTAAAAAATATAAAAGGTATATATTTTGATAGATAATATTATTAATTTAAATATTACCACTCTATATTTTATATGTAAAATTAAATTGAAGAAGTTTGTGAAGTAAATATTCAATAGTATCTTATTAATATTATGTACATGTCATGTACTTGCGCGTGTGTGTGTGTGTATGTATATTGTACTTCCATGTATAAACTGTATATATAAATCTATGTGAAATATATATTGAATGTTTATTGTAAAACTAGTAACATTAGTTTCCTAATTATTATATATATCATATTTTTTTAATATTATCTAGAGAGCCTAGTTCTGTTTTTTGTTTTTCTGAAGACTGCCGAAATAAAATTCAAATTATATTTGTAATCGCATAATTAATCGTTTATTACATGTATGACATAATAGTAATTGGGAAAAATGTGTTGCTGTTGTAATCGGAATTGAATTGTAATTGAGTTCAGATAATTAACTTTGACATTTATACCAATATTTTCATTGATTAGGAAGCCTAACAAGGTAACCAAGAGAAGAAAAACAAATTGGATGATAGATAATATTTTTTCGTGTATTTTACAGCTGATTTAAGACATGGTCAAAACATAAGAGATGCTAACAGAAAGCTAACGCAAGAGGAAGGGCATGTTTTATAGGGTTATAGGGTAATTTAGAATGTAATTGACTTTCAGAGGAACATTTTTTATTTTAATTGTAATTTGGAAAAAATTTGAAAGTGGATAGTTGAAAACTTATTTGTAATTGAAAATTGTAATTGACCTCAACCCTGGCATCTACTGAGTAAGACGTGACGAATAATAACTGGGTTTGGTTATTTGATTTGATTACCTTTTTATATTGAACATGAACACAACAGCAATGTATTTACCTCAATGAGAAAATAATTATTAAAAAGATTGAAAATCATACAAAGCAAATACAGAATAAATGGGTGCAAAATCCTGCACGTGAAGTCTGTACATGTTTGAAAAGGAAGGATAAACTTATATTATCCTACCCCTTGTAATATTTAGTACTTTATTTATCTACATTAATAACCTTATAATGTACAACTGTGTACACTATTAAAGGAGTCATAATAATTTAATGATGTATATATATAATTATACAATCCATACAATCCACTATACATTCAGAATCAGAAATACTTGTGTTGCAGAGGCTCGAGAAATATTACAAATAAAAAGAATAAACACTAAACAAAGAAAGAAAGAAAATTGTACATAATTAAGTAGGACTTATTAAATAACGATGAAATACAAGTGCACACATTATAGTAGAAAATCTATAATACAGATACTGTATATACAAGAATAAAAGCTATCAGGTTACAGTGATGAATTGTACAATTTATTGTCATTTTACTGTAACTCATGCACTTGTTTTTCTAAATCATCTGTAGAAACGTGTGTCTGTGGGATACTCTTATTTCACCCGGCAACACCATGGTCCACGGTAAGAATAACACCAATATTAAGATCTATTTGAACAGTGTAACCGTCTCCTGATGATGAGTTGTTAATTTGTCATCTTAGCGTTCCCGTGTCATGAGAACGGGGCCACGGTGCTGCAGTACGCTCCCAAACAGCAGCTGCTCATCACCGGAGGCAGGAAGGGTTTCGTGTGTGTGTTCGACATCCGCCAGCGGCAGCTCCTGCACACGTTCCAGGCACATGACTCGGCAATCAAGGCCCTGGCGCTCGACGCCTTTGAGGACTTCTTCGTCACTGGCTCAGCAGAGGGCAACATGAAGGTGACGAGAACTGCTTACTTACCCTTTGACCTGCCAAAGTACATTCTGATTTCATCACAATTAGGAATTGTAGGATGTAATGGCGCGTTTCTTTTGGCGGTATCGGCTCTACATGGCTCCGCACTCCATTTTTGCAGATCGTTTTTGTAAGAATGTCCTAGTGGGTAGGCTGAAAAAGTAGTCCAAGGTTCCAAAAATGCAGTCAAAGTGTATTTATTTACAGTGGTAAAAATGCAGCAGTATTTACAGCACAGGCCTGACATCCAACTTGCAAAAAAGTGAAAACAAAGACTGAGCTCTACACAAAATTCTGTTGCAGCTCGGTACAAACTTTGCTTTACAACTTGACAGCTCTGACACCGACCACCAACCACCTCCAGCCTCCTCTTATATAGTACTGAGGGGGAGGTGCCAAAGCAGATGATTTGAGGGAAAATCAATTAACTAATCTTAGACAAATGAAAGACCAAAAATGCATTCAACATTTAAACAACAATTGTATATTAGCATTAGCAATGTTGAGAGGTAAGCAAATGTTGACATATACTTGAAAAATGGGTTTGTGTGTCTGCTAAGAAACACCCCTCCAATCCTATTACATGTGGTACCTTCCATGAAGCACACCACTATATGAACTTATGACAAGCTTCTTTCCTGCTACTTCCTGGTTCAACAAACAAATCACATGGAGCAATGGGTGACAAACACTTTTTTTTACTACTAATGATGCATTTGTTTCTAGATTAAAACCTCACAAACAGTTTAGAGGACACGGTTTAGCCCTGTGACAGTTTCCATTGAGCACCAACCTGACACGCAAAACTGCCAGACTCCACGGATTGCACTCTTTTGCTGACATCGTCACAAGATCGCCAACAAAAATCAATGGTGGCCAAATGCTTTCTCTCTGTGCTTGAGTTGATGACTTTACGCTGTGATGATTGATGAACCAATCAATAGCAGGGTTTCCATTACAGATTTTCACAAAATAAAAGCAATATTTCAAAATTTCAACAAAGTATATTTGAGCTCTGAACGTGTTTCCATTGAACGTTGTTTTGAGCTGGAGCCTCGTCACTCCCATGAAGTCTCATCCCGCGAGACTTTGCTGCAGAAAGACGGACGCTCCAAACCTCCTTATAACACTCTGCATTCCTTTGTTGTTTCACGTCTAATGTGGCAGTATTAATTTTTTAAGTATAATGCTAAGAAATGTCCCAGTCTCCTTCTGTTTACATGTACCGCACCATGTTTTCTCGGAGAGAACTGGTCATCTAACCAGTTACGTCATGCTCTGTGATGTGCATTTGCGGAAAAAGGACTTCCATGGAGCTTTTGCAACATATTTCACTATCGAAACGTCTGAAATTTCTCCTCAAAAGTGTCAGAAGTTTTTAGCGATATTTGATTGTTTTTTCAAAATTCATGTGTTTCCATTACCAGCCTTTATTGCGTTATTTAGATTTTGTGCAATTACAAGGGTAATGGAAACCCAGCTAGTGTCTGCTTTGTGCCTACGTCACATTTTCAGACCAGGGCTGCTTTTTTGGGAACCTCAACAAAGGAGGTACTGAAAAAAGCAGCACCAGGTACCATGGAGGAGCTACTTTTTCCCAGTCGAAACGGGAAAAAGGAGAGTAGGAACGATACCGCCAGTGGAAACGCGCCATAATTTAACCGAGTCAGGATACAAAAATTGTTTGTCCTCTCACCTATCCTGTCAATAGCAGAGATGATTGGTGTTATTGCATATATCATAGATTCTCACCAGCAAAATAATTGACTAAACTTGTTTAAATTTCTTGGAGAAAGTTGAACCTGATAAAAGGACGGTGATGTTCAACTCAGACAGTCGGTCCTACAGGTTCAGCTGCTGCATCATTGGTCATACTGTATCTGCAGGTTGTCATGTGGGTGGAATTATCGTATTCAACTGTGAAATGAGAAAAAGATCAATGCCATCCACTCATTTTGCTGTTTTTCTGTATAAGGAAATAGCCCAAAATGCATTGCATCAATGCTCGGTCTTCTTTCTTTTTTAGCCACAGTAAGTCCCATTATAACACTGAACAATCTGCAGGACATGTTCGTTTTATAAATTTACAATTTTCAATAATAAAATAAGGATTATTAATGAAATGCTGTTTATTTCTAAAGGTGCTGCTCAACAATCACTCAAAACCATTAATCCTGCAGGGTTGTTTTGCTGCTGTAGTTTGGTATCTGATTGGTTTAGAGCAGAGGGGTTGCATATTCTCCTTGTTTCTCCACATCTCTCTCTAATTGTGCCATCAATCTGCTCTGCAAAAGGTCTGAAACAGAAACCAGCATTACAGTCAGATCCCAGCCTTGGATTAGAGCATGTTAGGCATCAAATACACAATCAAAATTAAATTTATCAAGGGATCAGTGTGCACAAGCACACACAGACACAGAGTGGGGCCACAGAACAATACAGTTTCTTCTTCTCCTGACAAATAAAGAGAGGATATGCCTTCCTTTATCCCATGCAACTCTCAAATGGTAGACCTCATGTGGCTACCATTGTTTGGCACAAAGGACGGTTTAACATCACGTCCCGCGTTTAATGATTCTGATACTGTCAGTGAACAAAGGTCAGTAACCATTTGCACGTGTAAATTGAGAGTTTTAAATGTTTGTGGATCAAACCAGTGATCTATTTCTGCTGTTATAATTCATTATTTGTCATTTTTTTATTCTTTGTGTTTTAAACTGTCGTTCTGTTATCAGTTTACACGTTCGAAATAACGACATCAATCATTCAATCAATCAAATGTATACGTTACCCGTCGTATAATGTAAACAGTGTGTTGGCATGTTGGGTTCAACACAATGATGATATTTAGATTAAGTTTCTTAAATTTTCCTTTAACCGAGGTATGGGCAATATATCGAAATTCAAGATATATCGAGATTTCCATTTTGGTGATACTTAAAATTACAATGTCACCTTCATTGTTTTTTTTTGTTTTTTAATACAGCTTATTTTGTATTTAAATACTTGTTTAACTTGATTGCTGAGTGCATTCAAACCCAAACCTTTCCCTAAACGAGTCACACTACAGAACTCACTCACACGTACTGTCTCTTATAGCAGAAAAAGCCAAAAGTGACACATATTGTGCAACTTTTTGTTAATAAATCTGCCTGTGTGGCATTTTGCATTAGCAAATTTAACCCTGAATTGTCTTTCTGGTCAGACTTTGAGTTAAAAATGTCGCCATTATGAGAGAAAATATTGAGATATGGGTTTGTATCACCCAGCCCTACTTTAACCTACCTTAATGGAACTGCATTTAAACCAATAGTGCAGCATTTCCAGTCCAATGGCTAGTTTGGATTTGACCACAGCTGCTTAAATAAAAAACACCTCATCTGTTCTGTCTGCGTCTCCAGGTGTGGAAGTTAGCGGGTCACCGGCTCATGCACTCTTTCAGCACCGAGCACGCCAAGCAGTCCATCTTTCGCAACATTGGTGCTGGTGTCATGCAGGTGGAGACGAGGCCTGGGAATCGCATCTTCACGTGCGGTGCAGACGGCACTCTGAAGATGCGGGTCCTTCCTGACCGCTACAACATCCCCAGCAGCCTGGTCGACATGCTTTAACGCCCACGTCCATCATCCCAGGGCCCAAAGAGAAACAGTACTTGTAGAAACATAGGACTAAAGCTTGTATAACACTCATAAGAATTTAATAGTAGCAGGGAAGGGGAGGAGTCTGTCAGAAGGTTGTCCTGCTTTTGGCAGCAGTGATTGATGTGTGGACAGAGGAGGTAGATCGTGTTAAGAATGAGCTGCAAACTGTTTATTATCCCCCCAGAGGCTGAAAATAAGCAGAAGATACCATACTTGAGTTTAACGCTAGATTTATTGTAATTTTCTTGAAGAATCTCTTCTCTTAGAGTGTGTCCATAGGAAAGCTATGCATGTCCTGTTCTCGTTCCGCGGTGCAATCACAGGTCTATTGATAGTGCTCTGTAAAAGTGCTCAAGCAAAAATGTAAAACAAAAAAAAAAGTGTGTAACTGTCGTCATTTTGTGCCCACAGCTGAAATCTCTTTAGCATCTTCTGTAACCAGCACTGTGGTTTGTTTATTAAGTCAGTGGTTTCCAGTGTGAGTCCAGTTGTTGGAATCTGCATTTTATTTTTTGAATGGATTGAAAACTCCCTTAACCCACTCCTGCTTTTTAGCCCAACAGTTCTTAACCTAACAGAAAAGTTGATGGTGCAACACTCTTTATAGTAACTCCCTCTATAGCCCCGCCCCCTCCCTCTGTATCCCTGGCAGCTCATCACTCGCTCCGTCCTGGAGTGTGTGTTGACGGCTTTGTCCACTATTCATACGCCTGCCCTCAAATGCCTGTTTGTGCTGCCGACTTTGCTAGAACATTCCTGATCAGAAGATGATGTGTTTTATTCCTGTGACTGTGATTTCAGTGTTTCCATCTGTCTGGTCCAAAGCTTAACGCCCCCCCTCCCACCCAGAGCAGAAATGCAAAGGTTCACTTCTGGTTTTTACACAAGAGAAACTTGATGGGTTTTTTTTTAGATTTGCTTTTTAAATTCAGTTGATTTTATTTAAATTTTGTGCTTGTGTTTGGTTGACTACTGTTCCTTTGTATAACTATTTAACTTATTGCCTTTTATTCAGGAATGCGAGGCGTTTTACTGTATCTGATTGGGACAAGTGCAACACAGTCGACTGTATGTAAGTGTTACCTGGCTAGTTGTTTTTACTGTTTCATCCATAAAGAATAGATATTTGCACTCAAATTCTGGAGACACTAAAAGTTTATTTGGAATAAATGGAATATCGAAGAAACTGTTATACACAAATGAATGTCTGGCTTTATTTTGCCTAGTAGTTAAACATTTGAAATAGATTTAATATATAAATGATATAGATATAAATATATATAAATATATATATATATATATATATATATATAAAAACCACAACAATGGCTTGTACAAACAGGAAAGGGTTTCTTTATTTTTTATTTGTATCCTACCTCTAGGATTAGTTGTAACTTTGGTTGAGTGTGTTTGTTATTTATTAAAGAGGTTTGTGTTTCTCTCCCTCTTTCTTCCCACTATGTGTACTATATGTATTTTAAGTGTTACCAATGGTCCTACTGATGTCTGGTGTGTATGTGGGTGTGCATGTAATAATGCAAAAGAAGCCAATAACATGGGTACACACTTACTGGGGCACTTGAGCCTGAAGGTGTGCTAGAGAACAGGTCATGGTCAGTTTTATCTTTGTAAAGTGAATAAATTCTTTTTATTTCATCAGCCTCGATTTGGCACTGTTTATTTTCTCTCATGCTGTTTCCTGACAAACCAAGTAGGAACGTGTACAGGTGTATAAAAACACATAAAAGACTTCACGCAAATACGACATACGGCAACAACAGTAACAACCAAAGAAGTGAATCTTTAGGCTTCATTTGTATAAATGTTAAAGCCCGAGCATTGTTAGTCTAATATCACAAATGTTTAAGTTTATACATAAACTTATAAAAAGTAACATGTTTGAATATATGATGATGTTTGAGAGAGTTCACAACCGGCATGTGTTCATAAAACACTGATTCCCAACCAAGGCCACATGAGCACAAAGTAGGTGTATGTCAGGAATATGTTACTGTGAAAGTACCCAAAAGTACTCATCTGTCTGGAGCTTAAAACTAAGGGTGGCCTAATACATTATGCGAATGGATATCACAATATTAAAACATCACAAGATATATTATCAATGGTGCGGCAACTTCAGGTGTCAAAAGGTCTCACTTATCGCAGAAAATGTAGAAATGTATGCTAATATTGTTGAAAAAGAACAAGTCCATATCTTAAATCTGGGCTGTGTAGACTGTTCTAGTTTGATGTTTTAAAGAACTTCTGGTAACACTTTACTTGAAGTTGTATACATATAGGCTGACATTACGCTGTCATTATTATAACATGACACCTGTCATTAGCATGGATAAGGTGTCAAGGAAGCTGTCATTAGTGTTGTTTGTTACCCTATCCCTACCTAACCCCACTAGATCCTTTCACATAACCCAAAAACATCCACGTAGCTCCAAAGGCATCATATTTTAGCGAATGACACTTATTAACCGCCTTGATGACACCTTATTCATGCTAATGACAGCGTAATGTCAGCCTTATGTATAAAACTTGAAGTAACGTGTTACCTTCTTATGCATAGGTAATACACAGATAGAAACATCATGACATTTTTGAGAATGTCCTGATTTGAGGCATGAATAGTCAGTCTGTTTTTGTGTTCTACTTGCAAAGTGAAACTTTTTGCACTTTCAATAGAAACAACTGCCCTATCAGTCTTATTTCTGTAATTGTTTATTTTATATTTTATAGTCATTTGATTTGAAAAGGTTTTATCCAGAGAATATGTACGTATGCCCAGAGTTAGTTAAGCTTTATTCTTCCCTTTCCAAATAATATTGTCTCGTATCGTTATCATGAGTCCAGTATTGTAAATAGTCTTGTCTCTTGAACTTTGTAAACCATCATAACCAGATAAAACACATGAACAGCATTTAGTATGAGGACCAATATGATGCAGGAGTACATTGGACATGAAGTGAAGGCTCAGGGGGTACACCAGGCAAAAAAGGTTGGGAACCACTGTCCTAGGAAGCAAAACTACCATCAGTGGAATAAATGTTTGCCAGCGGATCGTTGGATCTTAATCTATGAAAATTATGTCCATTGTTTGACTTAATTCTTTACTCGTCTGATATGAAGTGGACCACATAGAGCCGGATGTAGCCTTGGTCCCACACATACAGGTGTCTGTCTTTGGGGCTGTAAGACAGCATTGCCAGAACACCACCAGGAGATCTCAGGTCAAAGGTCATGTTAACTGGCTTTCCCTTCAGCAGGTCAAAAGCAAAGGTGACCCTGGTGTCCTTGGTGTCAGTGATGTAAAGGACCCCACAGGCAATAAAGGCATTGCCTGCCTTAGTGCGCGGGTACGTGGTGTTGATGTAGGACGTGACGGAGAAGGTCTTCTGGTCCAGCTGTGCCACCATGATGCTCTCGTCCACACTGGATGCAAAGATCAGCCACAGGCCGTTCTCGTCCGCTGCTAGCTTGAAGTAGGTCTTGGAGTTATGGAGCAAGTAGGCCAGATTATTGTACAGCGCGTTGTCAATAGCGAGAGTGAAAAGCTTCTTGGAGTGAAAGTCGAATCTGTGGAAAAATCCGCAAATTGTGAAACTGGGAAAACAAATCCATTTCCACACATGAAGTGAGTTCATGTGAGTTCAGCAGCTAACCTGGCAACACTGGAAGTCCCAGCGATGTGATAATAGAGGGAACCGTTGTGCACAGTGTGGCCACAGCCCTGGTAGAACTTTCTAACGTCTACATTGTGGCTGTTGTTGCTCTGAAACGAAGTAATGCTTTTATACTCCTTTACGACTCGACCTGAAGGAGAAACGAGCAGAATGTGAACCAGAGTCACAACCTCTGCTGAGCTTTGACCAACTCACCAGAAAAGTGCTCGGCAACCCAGATCCGCTCATCGTTCAGCTTTGCCGTGTCTTTCATCCACGTTCCAAACGTGCTCTCCATCTTTGTCACGTTTCTCGGGTTGATCAGAGACTTGATCAGACATTCTGAGAGAAAACAGATTACGGACTTTTTCAAATATCTACAAACTTCACTGAATAGCTATTTTGTGGTGGCAGCACACCGTTCTTCTTAACAGGTTTCTCGTGGAGTTTCATATTTTCTTTTGCAGGTGAGGTTTCATCATTTGGTACAGCGTGCACCATCCCTGTTGAAAACAAACAAGTGTGACAAGAGCATCACCATAAAATGCATTTAATGTTGATCCTGAATTAACCACCTACCCAAAGTATGAGCTGCTTGAAGGTTCGCTCTGTGGTGTCTTATTCGAGGAGGCCCCTGAGGTCCTGGAGGTCCAGGGGGACCCATTGGGCCAGGAGGTCCCGGTAGACCAGGAGGACCTAAAAAAAGAAAAATCCTCAAATGCAACTATTAACTTGGATTTATTCTACTTATATGCTTATGTTTTTATCCTTTATCAACTTTTTTTTTACCCTCAATGATGACATCATTCAATGGTTGACCGATTTCTCCAGGTGGACCAGGCTCTCCGGGCTCTCCTTTCTCCCCTGGTTCTCCTTTTTCCCCTTTAAAGCACACATAAAGAAAGTCTAATGTACTTGTAATTTACCTGTATTCAGCCTCCATTGTAAATGTCCAAATCATCCCATTGACCAGACTGGTAGAGCTCCCTAATGTCATTCACCCTCAGAGAGGAATTTACAGTTCTACTGGAGTTAAAAACCACAAAGACATTTTGATCTGGCAGAGAAAAAGGCAGCAGTCACTCATAAAAGGCAGCTTAAAGTGCTCGACTGTATTTGTCCTCCAGGTTACACTCAACCCTTCAATTGTTGCATCGCAGCAGAAATGAGCAGCACCGCTCGAGGCTTTGGTGAGTAAAAGATTAACAGAACTTCACTTTTTACAGACCTTTCTTCCCTCTTTTTCCATCAGCCCCAGGCAGTCCATTCAGTCCTGGGAGGCCATCAGAGCCATTATAGCCAGGCAGACCATCTGAACCGGGCAGACCTACAGTAACAGAAAAGACTCGGGATGAATGGGAGAGAAGACGGAGTTATTAAACCTAATAGTAAAGCAACAGTGTGACTGTGGACATTCTTACCTGGGGGTCCTGGGGGTCCTGCGAAGGTGAGAAAGATCATATAAGACATGTTAAATAGTGACATTTTGCACATATTAAAGTGGTTTTCTAGGTCAAACATACCAGCTATGCAGACTCCTTTGGTGCTGTTGCAGATGTCAATCAATAATTTGATCTAGGAACAAAAGATTAATGAAATCCCAGTACATGCGCTCACTCTCAATGCTGCATTCAAACTCCAAAAAACAGTGTCTATCATGTCCTTCTGTATGTTTTTGATCAACCAAGAAATTATAAGATTATTTTTGAATTATTAGGTTTTCTCTTTAAACCATATATTTTTTAAAACATTTCCTGTTTGAGTAAATTTGATCTGATTAGCATAATCTGTTAATCCTCAGGAATATGTTGACACAATGACTCTTTTGTTTTTGTTTTCTTAATGTTTAACAGTGTGTGCATATTTAGTCTTCTAAACAAAAACTAAATTTACCAAATAAGTCAGAATGTTTTTTTCTTTTGGATAAAAGAAGCTCTAACTTTTTAACCCATCATCAGTCATGAAAACTAACGTTTATTTGATATTTACTTTGCTTTTGTTGGTTTTTTTCCTTAATATGTTTGATTGTGAGTTCCCTATGGTAACAACATCTTACCGGCACCATGGAGTAAGTCATCATCATCATCATATCCTTCTGCTCTTCAGCCTTGTAGAAACGCTGGCTGTGTTGGTGTTTGCGTTTCATCTCATGCTTCATCTTTTTCTCTGGTTCCTCTCCCACCTCCTGGTTCACTTCCTGCTCATCAGACTCGTTGTCTCCCTCAAGATTAATCTCCTGATATGAATTCTTCCCTTCTTGGCTCCTCTTGTTCCTGGAGAACTGGTACTGGTATTGTTGATGCTCTGCTGCACTGGCCCGGAGCCCTGCTGCTCCTCTTGGCACCTCCTGTAGGAACTCCACCACTGAGCTCTGCTCCACCTCAGCAAGTCTGGCCTCTGTCTGGTCCAGCCTGACTCGCTGGTGGTTCTGTTGAACCAGCAGCATCAACAGGCCAACAGAGTTCATCAGAGCCACAGCACAGGTCCCGTAGAGCACGATCCGCTGAGGAAGAGTCATGCTGGGAGTCGGGATCCACATGGTGACCACTTCTCCTTTGTTCTGGCTCGCTGACTTCAGCATTCACAGGGAGGAAAGTTTAAGTGTAGAATAGAATGTGATCAGAAGGTCCTGGTTTGAAGACAACCAAACCGAATCCTTGCCAACCAAACTGGAAGAGGTTTGATGTAATTTAAGGTCCAACCTTGATCATATCGTCCATTCAGCATCAGTGAAGGTCCATCTGAAGTCAGGTTGCCAAACGCAGGGGCTTTTGTGTTTTGTGCCAACTGGAGAAGGGGTATTATGTGCATGTGTGTGTGTATATGTGTGTGCGCACATGCAAACCAGTCACGTAGGAGTGGGCATTTCACAATCCTCTGGGCTTGTCTGGGAAGAAACCTCCGCCTGTTCAGTCACCTGATTTATATTCATTACAGTCCATTCTACTGCAGCGCCGTGGGCAGACTGACATCACACACACACACACACACACACACACTGTAGACTGTTGTCATTCTTAGTACTCTTATGTTTTTTGGGTCTTAATGGGATTTCCTTTATGACACTTTATGATGTGGTCACTACAATCTAAATGACTCCCAGAGTTTTTTTTATCTCTTGCTTTTTTTTATACCAGCTCTCCCTCCCAGTTCATCTCCCTCTAGCTTTCATCTCTGACCGCCTGTAACTATGACCCATTTCTATTTCTTTGATTCAGGCCACAATAGTGACATTTCACTGAGGACAAAATGACAGTTGAGAAGGAAATTAAATAGTGCTGCAGGCGTTTGGAGCTGCAGTCACATCGAAAGGCTGAGGCAAAAGTAACAGATTACAAGTACTCATGTTACTGTAATTGAGTTGCTTTCATGGTTACTTGTACTTTTTTGAGTATATTTCTAAATTAGTAATTTTACTTGTACTTAAATACATTTTAAAAGAATTAAAGTAGTTTATTTTCATCACCCAACCTTTAAGCAGTAAATTATTATTTTTTGTTTTCAAATGATCAACAGACATTGTGAAACTACAATAAATGAAACGACCAGACAACAATCAAATGCATCACATTATAGCTGACCAACCAGATGAAACATAGAATGCTGGTTATTTCACCCTGATCATTTTTTTTTACATTTTGAATTTAATTCATTAATGCTATTTATTTTTTATTTTATTTACATTTTGACCAATCTTTTGTTTTATATAGATGCCTTTCTAGAAAATTTTCAAAATGATATGTTTACTCTATGCAAGGGAGGGAACCATGGCAAGATTTAATACCAAAAATAAACGTGGGGGGTGAAAGTAACTAGTAACTTTTACTTTGAGTACTATTTAATTGAGCTATTTTTTACTTGTACTTCAGTATTTTATGTATGACTTACTTGTACTTGTACTTGAGTACAATCTCAATGAAGCAACAGTACTTCTACTTCAGTAAGTTATGTTAGTACTCTTTACACCTCTGCAGAAAGATGCTGCTGCCTTTCACTTCCATGGAGGTGGGATTTCTGTTGCTTTGTGTTGGATTGACTAATACATGTTAAGGAGCAGGACTCCATTCATACAGCTGACCTACATGTATGAGGTAGAAGGCTCCATCACTGTCTGCAGATTGTGGGCTCCTGCCACAGGCTGTAGGTCACTCACTGATGGCTAGTTGTTGGACAGCTGGAGGTGATCCAGCTGACATGTTTGTTCGTTTAGCTTCAATAAGTGAAGGCTTTCCTTTGATCGCTCTCATTCTCTTCACTCTGCCTGTTTTCAAAGAGATGCAGAAAAGCTGCAATTCCACAGAAAAGAAGCTTCACTTCACTCTTTAATAATTCATTCTTGCACCAGGCTTTTTGACCTCCTGGTTTCTGCTGTTTTTTTTTCCTCCTCCCTCTGAGATACAGCTGCTGGGAAAGCAGTCTTATCTCTGCTCTCTTACTCCCAGGCTGAGGGGTCGATGACCAAGGACACTCAGTTGACCTGACTAACATGTCCTCAGAAAGACTGTATCTGCACAATCGTGTCTTTCTCATAATGTGTTGAGGTTTATTTAGACAACTATTTTCAGGAAATTTACTTTGAGATCCATCCATCCATTTTCTGACCCACTTATTCCTGTTTTCAGGGTCTCGGGGGTCTGCTGGTTCCTAGACTTTGAAATGTACTTTGATTTCCTGACAGGTTTCGACTGCCAACTGTAAATCTACTGATCGCCAAACTTGAGACTTCTCTCAGGCTGGCCACGCCCTCTGTCACCATTATTTAGCCATGCCCAGAAAGAACTCATAAGGACACGTGAAAGCGATCAGTAGATGCCTCTGAGGAAGACTGACAGTTGGCAGTCAAAACATGCCAGGAGAATAAAGTAAATTTCCTGAAAAAAGTTGTCTGAATGAATGAAACCTTAACATATTAACATATAGAAAGTGTCTATTTGTACGATTGTTGTACGGACAACCCCCGCTGCTATTGGTACAGTTACCAAAGTACACATACGTAGTGTCTTAGGTTTAGGTTATAACCCAATATTGCAACAATTTTTAGGGATAGGTTTAGGGTATGGTTTAGTCTTAGTCACACAACATAAACTGACTGACCTATCACATGACCTAAACTGTCTAAATAGGGGCGCTGCGTATGAATAGAATGTTGATATATTGATACGGCAACTGTACGGATAGCCAGTGCCTAACATATATCTACTTTACTCTATATCATTTAAAAAAAGAAGACAAAATGAACTTGCTGCTCTTTCTCAATCAATGTGCAGAAAATACCTTGTTGTCTCAATGGGACTCACTTGTATAAATATACAGTAGGTTATAAAGAAAGAAAATCATCTAAATCTAATTGCATTTGAAGTAAATAAAATCTCACTTTTTTGCAAGTTTAATAATAGTTGACGTTCTATAGGTTTTTATAATGTAACTGTTTGGAAATCCCATCACCACAGAGGACTGAGTTTGACTTAAAGCTTTGATAGAATGCTCTCCTGTGACCTGTTGAGTTTCAGCATTAGATAAACTCTGAAGCCAAAGTGAGCTCACTCTATAGCTGCATGTGATGTCTCTCTAAATCTATTTGCTTGTGTTCACGTCATCCCCTGATATAAGGATTAAATACTTTAACTGTCCAATAAGCCAAGACTACCCAAGACCTGATGAACAATCATTCTTAGAAATGAAGTCAATTCAGTTCAACTTCATTCGTACAGCGCCAATTACTCATTGCAATTATTGAAATATAAAATATTTGAGATAAAAATTCCACACGAACAAGCATCTGCTACAGTGGGGAGAAAAAACTCCCTTTTAACGGGAAAATGTCTTCAGCAGAACGAGGCTCAGAGGTTTAATATTAACATTAATAAAGACAAGAAAAGAACATTAACTAAACTATTCACATTTTAGAGAACACACGTGTGGGTGTAGAATTTCCAGTGCGTGACAAAACAAATAAATAAATAAATGGTCATTTATTTATATTAGATATGGGGTGAGGGGGGTTTATGTTTATATCAGTATTGGTTATTATCAGAAATCGGAAATATAATGTTAGAAAATATCATTATTTCTGATATTGGCAAAAAGCTAATGTCTAACATCCTTATACTTTTATTCCTTAATTTCATAATCTATTCCTTCATTAGTTCAACACCATGTTGAAGATGGAATTACAAGAATAGCAATTAATAATAAAAAAAAAAAAATCTGATGAATTTAAATGAATGTTGCTAAGATGCCAAATATTTAGTCCTTATGAAGCTCTTTAGATTATTTTGTCATTTAAACAAATGTGAGCAGTGAGACAAAGATTTTCTGTTACACTTTACTTGAAGTTTTATACATAAGGCTGACATTATCTTTAATTATCATGAATAAGGTGTCAAGAAGTGTTGTTCACTACATTATGACGCCTTTGGAGCTATGTTGGCATTTTTTGGGTTAGATGGAGGGATCTAGTGGCTTGGTTAGGTAGGGTCAGGGTAACAAACTACACTTAATGACACATTATTCATGCTAATGACATGTGTCATGTCATAATAATGACAGCATAATGCCAGCTTTTATGTATAAAACATCAAGAAAAGTTTTTTGACAGATTTTCCAACATTTTCCAACTTGTTTCTCCTTTTTTCTATCTCCAAAATCCAGCAGAAACATCTTCGGCCGACTTTCTCAGACGAGACTTCTTGACCAGGGCAGGGCCTCGGCACACAGTTGGTCATTTGAGTTTTGCACATTCTTGGACTCCAATGTGGGCAGTGAGTGACTTCAGAGAATCCTTTATGCAGACAGAAGCCAGAGCACAAAGGACGTTACAGCCACCCAGCATGAGAAATGTAAAGATTACTCATCTTAACCACCATTATTTGCTTTCCGTGGTATAATACTGGGTTTTATGTTGGCTAAAGCCACAACAGAATGTTTTAGTGTTGAAAGAAAATCTAGAAATGTAAATGCTGCAAGTTGAATAGAATGTAAAAGTTTATCTAAGGCAGTGCTTTTCAATCTCAGCTCCTGAAATTATTTTTCAAATATTGCATCATTACAAAAATGTATAAACCTACACATGGCGACCAATGAAACACTACTTTACATGTACATTATATGGAAACTCGATATAAAATATTGCAAAAAGTACTTCCAAATAAATGTGTAAATATTTTGTTTATTAGTAAAATCATAAACACATTTTATGTTATATATACAATACTAGTAGAGTTATTCTTTACTCAGTTTATTTCTACTACAAAGATCTTAAATATTTAAGCTGAAACGTTCAAAGATTAAATAATTGTTATAGAATTTAGGGACACAAATGGCAGTATATTGTGTTTAATTGACATAAGGATTATAAACGGGTCCTTGAAAAATATTGTCCCCAGATTTGAAAAATTTTAAGAACCCCTGACTTAAAGGACTACAAATCTGTTGCTATAGTATTCAACGAAACATGCAAAGAGTGATCTTTGCTGAACTGAAAAATCAAATTTCCGCAAGAAGCTTTAGAAAGTATTTGTGCAAGAGTTTCTATTTGATGCCTGCACTAAGAGTCAAAGTCGTCCATTAAAATGTTATAGATATTGTTGGAAATATGCAGGATTTTAATGTTAATGTTAATCTAATCAAATATTCCAGTAAAGCAGCAAACAATTAAACTTATTTGTTATCATTATTATTAGCGATCAGCAGACGCCTTTGACGAACACTGACAGTTGGCAGTCAAAACATGTCAGGAGATAAAAGTAAATTTCAAAGTAAAATGTCATGTAAAATTACAAAAAAAATCTGAATAAATGAATTCTTAACATATTATTATTATTATTAGTTCTCTTTTTTTTTTTTTTTGCAAGAAACATGCAAAGTGAGAAAGTGGAAAATTAACAAAAAATAAATTTAAATTATGGGGTTTTATGATGTTTATAATTAGTTAAAAATTATAATAATAATGATGATGAAAATCATTTTGATTAGAACAAGAACTTAAAATACAAAAGTCAGTCTTTGTCCCACACAATCTATAGAAATATATGAATTCAGGAGGCATTAAATAGTGTTTAGTTCTCCCTATTATTTCAAATGTCTGTTATCACGCATTCATTCCATCATTATGCTCTATAGTTGTTTTTTTCAAAGAATTCTGTACAAAATATTGAAGTCAGACAAAGGGGGTACTTGGATTTAGAAATGAGAGAAAGGGGTACCTCAGCCAAAAAAGTTTGAGAACGACTGCCTCAGACGACAAATGCAGATATCGTTAAAAATAAAAAAATAAAAAATTTTAACAAAAAAAAAAGAAAAATCTATATTCTAGAAGAGATAAAGGTATAGTAACAACAATACTGTTAATGAACTCTTCTTCCTCTCGCGTACAGTACAGCTGTTACTGTGAAGGATTCCCAGCTCAGTTCTTTTGATGTTCAAAGGACGCCCGACTCCTTTTCATCTGCAACAAGTCAAACCAACATTCACCCAAAAGAACTGAGTCCTGTAAACTCAAGGTCACCGGCACACTTCCAACACCTCAAGGCTGTGACTATAATGTTTACCTTTTTGTTCCTCTGTTGTGGCGATTGCATTACCCTGACCTGGCTGGTTACCAGCGCGGCGGCTATAAAGGCTCAGCTCAGCTGCTCTGCATCATTTGGACCAGTCAGGTTCTCACATGGATCGAATCTCTGCTTGTGAACGGGCGATGACTCCTGTCGCACTGGACACCATAACTCCAGACCTGGTCTCAATTTCCTCAAACATCACCGTGATACCTTCACCCACCATCTCCATGGCAACCAGCACCCTGATACTGTTGGTGGGCCTGCTGCTGGTAGCCTGGGGCCACACAGATAAAACAACAGTTCCAGGTATGTTGGGTGGGAACGTGGGTTTTGGTGGAGACTGTAAAACAGTGGTGGGCAACTTCCACACAAGCGGGGGCCACGGACGTGTATTTTGTTTGATGGAAGGGCCACATTATCAACATTTAAGTCAGCATTTAGAATAATGAACGATCATTAACACAGGAAGCAACAAAGACTTTTTATCATTATTTTGTGTGCTTTTTGTACATTTGTTGTCCTTTTGTGTATTTTTCTTGTAAAATATATGTTTTTGGAGTCATATTGTGTTTGTGTTGTTGTTTTGCATTTTTTTTGGAATAGTGTATTTCTGTCGTTTTGCTTTTTAGTTAGTACTGTGGGTTTACGGAGTAATTTTTTTAGTTTTTCATGTCTTATTGTCTACTTTTGTTTTCATTTTCTGTAATTTTGTATATTAATTTGAGTTATTTTGTGTGTTTGGTGTAATTTTATTTTTATTATTTTTTTTGTAGTAGTTTTGTGTTTTTTAATTATTTTCTGTGTTTTTCTTGTCTTTTACTGTATTTTCCTGCAATGCTGTAATTCTTTGTATTTCTTTTACTTTGGGGGCTGCATAAAGTTAGACCAAGGGCCAGTTGCGTATCTGTCTGCTGTATAACATCACTGGTCATTTACCACAACAGGTCCCTCCTTCTGTCTGGGTTTGGGGCCACTTGTGTCGTACGTCCGATTCATCTGGACCGGCATCGGCACCGCCAGCAACTACTACAACAGCAAGTATGGAGACATCGTGAGGGTGTGGATCAATGGAGAGGTGACGCTGGTGCTCAGCAGGTTTGTGTAAATTAGTCAAAGTCAGATATAGTAAAAAGTAAGGGTGTTTGATCTGTTATTTATATTAGTTATTGGTCAGGGATCAGAAAAAACGTATATGGACAGCTAAAATCTTCCATATAGGCACTCCAATTTAATCTATTCTATTCAATTTGTTAAACTAGTGTTTACTTTGCACTTTGAAAATACTGTATGTTGTTTTTGTTGGACTTAATGAGTTCATTTTTGTCAGGTTTTCTAATATGTTTTGTATTAATTTTATTCAATTTGTAGAATATTGTCATGTTTAAGGTAAAAACGTATGAAACCCAATGGTTAATGATAAACGGATCAGTTTTCTGTTGTTATTGTTCTCTGAGTAACATCACCAAATCAAGCCTTTTTTAACATTCCAAACAATATAAAAAGTAATAAAAGTATGTATGATCCTTGCTGATGTCATTCCTGTAGATATCGTATCGGCCAACACCCATGGCTGTAACATCTGTATCGTATTGGAAGTGGAGAGGTTGTATTGTTTCATACAGAAAGCTGTTGTTGTGTTGTAGGGCATCAGCTGTGCATCATGTACTCAAGAATGCACAATATACGTCACGTTTTGGGAGCAAGCTGGGACTGAGTTGCATCGGTATGCATGAGAGAGGCATCATATTCAACAACAATGTCACTTTGTGGAAAAAGATACGCACATATTTCACTAAAGGTAAGGAGACATTAAACCTGCATCATAAGGACACACACACACACACACACACACACACACACACTTCACTGACTCTCTAACTGTGTGTGCTCAGCGCTGACAGGTCCAAACCTACAGCAGACGGTGGAGATCTGCTCCTCATCCACAAAGACTCACCTGGAGAACGTGGACAGTTTGACTCATGTGGACGTCCTCAGTTTGCTTCGGTGCACCGTGGTGGACATCTCTAACAGCCTGTTCCTGGGTGTGCCTGTCAATGGTGAGAATAATACTCACTGAGTCCCATAATAGTCACACTGACAGACAAACAGGTGAAGATATGTGCAGAGGTGTAAAGAGTACTGATAAATCCTATTTAAGTACAAGTAAGTCATACATATAAAATAATCAAGCACAAGTAAAAAGTAGCTTAATTAAACAGTACTCAAAGTAAAAGTTACTAGTTACTTTCACCCCCTACATTAATTTTTGGTAATAAATCTTGCCACGGTTCCCTTGACTACAGTAAACATCTCATGTATAAACTTCAAAATGAAAAGAGATGAAATCTTGCACAATTAGAAGTTGATTTATTTCCCACAAAGGCATCTGTATAAAATAAAAGGTTTGTCAAAATGTACAATTTAATGAATTCAATTCAAAATTTTAAAAAAAATTCTCAGGCTCTAAGTATAAATACATTTATGAAGTTTAAAACAGTGCCTTGCCAAATGTGCCAAGTGGGTAACAACAATAATAGGTAGAAACCCCAACCTGAATCCAGCATGTTGTTTAATTTGAGACCATGAAACAGAAATTTATATATATATATATGTATATGTGTATATATGTATATATGTGTATATATATGTGTATGTGTATGTATATGTGTATGTATATATGTATGTATATGTGTATGTATATATGTATATATGTATGTATATATGTATATATGTATGTATATATATGTATATATATGTATATGTATATGTATATATATGTATATGTGTATATATATATATATATATATATATATATATATATATATATATATATATACATGTATATATATATATGTATATATACATGTATATATATATATATGTATATATACATGTCCTATATATATATATATATAGTGTATATATATATATATATATATACATGTATATATATATATATGTATATATATATATATATATATATATATATATATATATATATATATATGTATATATATATATACATGTATATATTTTACTCAGTAACAGTTGGGTGTAGAAATGTAACGAATTACTTGTTCATTCGGATTTCTTGAATTTTTTTCTTTTTTCATAAGAATTTTATATTTTCATAGCGTTCCAAGATGACTATTGATGTAATTTGCGCAATATAAGTGAAGTTGAATTGAATTGAATTGAACTTTACTTCTTTTAAAACGTACTTAAGTATAGGTAAACTTACTGATTTAGAAATATACTCAAAAAACTACAAGTACCCATAAAAGCAACTCAATTACAGCAACGTGAGTACTCACTTGTAGTAATCCGTTACTTTCACCTCTGCATATGTTCTATAGATTATGGACAAACATCACTGTGATAAGTTTATCCTTTGCAGAAAAAGAGCTGCTGCAGAAGATTCTGAGATACTTTGACACGTGGCAAAATGTGTTGATCAAACCTGACATTTACTTCAGGCTGGGCTGGAATCAGCAAAAACACACAGCAGCAGCGTGAGTCACACATTCATGTTTCTTTATACACTATAGATGTGTTCCTTTTAACATGAATGCATGTAATACTGTTCAGATTTGGGGGTCAATTACATTGTTTAATTACAACTGTTTCTTCAACTATCCATGTTCAATTACAACGCAATTATGATTACAGTGACCGCCATTTTTATTTTAAATTACAATTACAATTAAAATTAAAATTTATATTTTTCCCCTAAAAGTCAATTATAATTAATCACAATTACAGAACCTTTAATAAATAAACCCATAAAACGTAACTTTCCTCTTGCGTTAGCTTTCTGTTAGCATCTCTTATGATAACGGGTCAGTTTTGACCTATGTCTTAAATCAGCTGTAAAATACACTAAAATAATATCATCATATGATCTAGACCAGAGGGTCTCAACTAGTCTCACCATGGGACCCACATTTTGCCATGGTCATAAATCACAAACAAAACTTTTTTTTTTAGAAGTCAACCAGCCAAATTCATTTTTCAAAAATAGCTGTTGAAAACACAAAAAGGCTATATTATCTTTTTTAAAACATAAATCTATGTATTTTCCTGTGCAACAGGCATTTTACAGCATGCCTGTCAAAAGTAAAGTTTCTTTCAAAATAAAAGACAAATCTGACATGAGAGACATTAAATATTTATTTATTTTTGACCAGCTGTCTACGACCCACCAAGTACAGGTCCATGACCCACAAGTTGAGAATCACTATCCTAATTTGTTAGGCTTCCTCATCCATGAAAATATTGGAACTAATATTTTTGGTGTGAGCCTTTTTTCTGTCGGTATACCCTTTGATTTAATTAAAAAAAATTAAATGGTAAAATGACCGAGAACTGACCGGTAGTGGGAAAACTATATATGAAACATATATTAATAATTGTTAACTACGTATGGTTACGCCATAGTAGTGTATAACATGGATCCCTAGGTTTGCATTTAAATCGCAGTTGATATTTTTTTTAATCAAATTTCCATTACAATTACAAGGTCAATTATCTTTGATTACGAGTACAATTTTTTTTTTTAATTACATCATAATTGTAATTAATTATCAATTATGTAATTGCGATTATGATTGACCCCAACCCTGATTGTGCTGTTTGTTTTGTCACAGGCAGGAGCTTCAGGACGCCATTGAAAGCCTGGTGGAGCAGAAAAGGAGAGAAATGGAGGAGGCAGACAAGCTGGACAAAATCAACTTCACAGCACAGCTCATATTCGCACAAGTCAGTAACACCTACAATCTATCCAATAATGTTGTTTTTTCATTGTAAAGAGTAGGGGTGAGTATTGAAAAGGATGTTGCAATACGATATGTATCACGATACTTGGGTCACGATACAATACTATCGTGATATATTCTACCTAGTTAATATCAAAATTAAATGTAGAGATGAAAAATCAAGTTGCTGTATATGTTCATCAGAAGATATTGATCATTCAGACAAATTGAGTCAAAACTATTTGCTTCAAAACATCCTATTTATGATTTATTATTAGTGTTTTTGCACATTTTCACTGAAAAAAAGAAAATGCAGTGTTACACACTGCCATCATAAAATAATGTGCAACAAGTTTCTTTTCACTGAAACTACTGTGTAGAAGTCTCAAAGTAACCATGACAACATAAGTGAGAACATTAAGGATAAATCACCCTGAGTTACTGACAATGCACAAAAATAAGAAAAAATAATTTATCCTATTGTATCAGTTTAAACACTGATCTGAATAGATTATATGAAAATAAAATGTCTGGGTATACATAAATATTGCAGGAATTACACACTGCCATCATTAAAATCAAGTAACCATTGCAACACATTGAAACCATTGTAACCACTGAAATATTGCACAAATACACAAAAATATTGATTAAATATCAGAAAAAAAAAAAAAAAGTTTAAATCAGCATCCAAAAAAAATCGCGATATATTGTGAAGTCCATTTTTTTTCACATCCCTAGTAAAGACATATTTATCCCTATAACTCCAAAAGTATCATATTTGATACATGAAATGTGGAACTCACTACATGATCAGTGTGATGTTTTTATTCTTGAAAACTCCAATGTATATGATTAATTTAAATACATGCAATACAAGGATAATTCATATATATATATATATATATGTATATTGTTTTTTTTTTGGTTGTTCATAGAGACCAATAAAGGCTCCAGTTTCAGAACATTAGTATTTTCTGTCATTTATTTATTAATTCAGGTTTTACAGGGTTATATCTCTTATGCTTCCACATTTTTTGAACCTACTTTGATATATCTGTATCTGGTATCCGATGTGCAGAACCACGGCGAGTTGTCTGCAGAGAACGTGAGGCAGTGCGTGCTGGAGATGGTGATCGCTGCTCCCGACACTCTGTCCATCAGCCTCTTCTTCATGCTGCTGCTGCTCAAGCAAAATCCAGATGTGGAGCTGCAGCTGCTGCAGGAGATTGACACTGTTGTAGGTGAGAAACGTGACGTCGTAAATAATGGATGTGTAGAGTCATTCAGCTCTGTGGGTGACCCACCCCAGCTATGGTGAAATATTAGGTGTATTAAAGCAGAGAGACAAGCAGTACAGAAGCTCTTTAGGAACAGAAAGGAAAGGAAAAGAAGAGCCTCCACACAACAATACACATTTACATATTTTCATAATGCAACCTTTGATTTGACAAAAAAGACGCCAGTTACGGTTTAAAAAAATCATTGGGCAACACATTAAAACCAGTCACTCAGAGGTTCCCAACCTTTTTTGGGTCGTGACCCCAAACTTTGATACAACAAATGTCCGGTGACCCCAGAGACACTTATTTTTTTTGAATTGTTAGTTTTTGACCACGTGACAAATACGGAGCAGCCAGGATTAGTGCACAATGTGACAGGATATTTTTATACTGCATTTTATTTGAACTAGATTTGTATTTGAGAAAGTTTAAGTATAGAATACAGTTATTTGATATCTATTCTGTGTAGTGAGTATTTTAAAATTAATAATCATTAAAAAAAAATTGGAAAACAGAATTTGAATCTATTTTACCTTTTTTTTTTTTTTTTTATTTATTTACCAATTAAGATGACCCCAATTTTCATTCCAGGCGACCCCACATGAGATCCCTACCCCAAGGTTGAAAAACACTGCAGTAACTTAAAATAGTGGAGTGTAGATGAATCTTTGTTATTTGCTCAGTCAAAGCAGTGACAATAAAGAGAGAAACATTCAATGTAATTATTGTTTTTTTGTCTTTTCTTATTTTTGTACTAAATTTGATCAGTTTGCAAAGAAAATTTTCAATAAATTATTTTACACCATTTTGGACATTTTTCCTGGTTTAATTAATTACTCATTCACTCACATAGTAATTTATGTAATGACACTGAATTACACCAAATTAATACATTTAACAAAGAGATTCTATTATTTGTTAAAAATAATAATAATTAATAAATAAAATAAAAAGTCAAACTACTGCTGAAAGGGAAAGACAAGTTTACAAAAGCATGATGAAATGTAAAAATATACAGAAAATGCAAGAGGTAAAGGGTAAAATCATGACTATAGGTGAACTCCTAAGCCTTTGATCAGAAATCAATAAATACAATCAAATGTAAAGTGTGTAGCATTATTCTTTATTTCTTTGTATGATGTGTCAGTAATGAGTCGTGTGTGTGTGTGTGTGTGTGTGTGTGTGTGTGTGTGTGTGTGTGTGAGTGCAGGTGACAGACCTTTACAGAACGGGGACCTTCAGCAGCTCCAGGTTCTAGAGAGCTTCATCAATGAATGCCTGCGTTTCCACCCAGTGGTGGACTTCACCATGCGCAGAGCCCTGTCTGATGACGTCATAGATGGCTACAGGGTTCCTAAAGGAACCAACATCATCCTGAACACCGGCCGCATGCACCGCACTGAGTTCTTCCTCAATGCAGATGAGTTTCACCTGGAAAACTTTGAGAAAAATGTACGTTTCGCAAGTCCAACAATTATAACAATACATATTCATTCATTCGTTTGCTTATTTATATGTTTGTAAAGACATTTTAAATTCAATTCAATTCAAAACAGCTTCATTGGCACGAGAAACAAGTTTATATTGCCAAAGCAAGTGTGACATTGAACAATGTACACATCAAAATAATACATGTTTAAAATAGCAACATTTTTCTAATGCAAAAGAATGAAATCAAATTAAATTACAATAAGGTTTTACTATATATATATATATATATATATATATATATATATATATATATATATATATATATATATATATATATATATATATATATATATATATATATATATATATATATGTGTATGTGTATATATGTGTATATGTGTATATGTATATATGTATATATGTATATGTATATATGTATATATGTATATGTATATATATGTATATATACAGGTATGTATATGTATATATACATATATATATATATATGTATATATATGTATATGTATATATATGTATATATATGTATATATATATATATATGTATATATATGTACAACAAAAATATACAAGTTACAAGTGTTATAAAAAAGGAAAAGGTTATGTGTAGAGTACATATATCCATATACAGTACACACATGTACATACATATATACATATACATGTACACAAACACACATACATGCATGGGCAGACTATTTATATATACATATATGTCGTGAGACTATAGGGCACATGTGTCAAACTCGAGGGCCGGGGGCCAGATCTAGCCCTTTAGAGCAGGGACCAATTCTATTCAATTCAACTTTATTTAAATAGCGTAGATTACAACAAAGTCATCTGTGCGCTTAACAAAATAACATCGCCAACCTTTATGTACCTGTAAGTCTGAAAGGCTACCAGTTAGAAATCACTTCTTAAATACTAAATGTTCATGGTTTCTGTCAGGGACCGAGGGTCAAAGTAGGAAACACACCAAAGCAATTCAAGTTTACGGCTTTTATTTAACCAAAAAATAGTCAAAAATGACCAAATAAATGAGGCCAAAGTAACCAAATGTTAACAGAAGGAACAAACTGAACATGACACAACCCAACAGACCTCCCAAATGACACACAGGGGGAACATTTAAGCTGGCAGATCAGACCAAACATGAAGGGAGTGACTAGACTGACACATTACAAACATAGTTAGATACATAAATTGGTAAGTAAATTAGCTAAATCTAAATAAGCAAATAAGATTTGGCAAGTAAAATACATTGACAAATAACATTAGCAAATTATGTATAAACTGTAAATAATATCAACTTAAATTGACATCCCAGATCTCCCCTCATGTCCTGCCATGGTTTAGGCCATAGGGGTGGAGCCTGGAAGTTACACCCTGGAGATGAATGAGTGACAGCTCTCCAGTGTGTGGGCGGGGTCAGCCCTCACAGTTTCACTTTATGTATTTATTTTTTTATGGTATTTTACAAAAATCCACCTTGCATTTTTAAAAATATATTTTGAGGAATCCTATCAAATATAACATAGCAGTCATCATACATCACATTTTGCAGCATTTAAAAACATTGGTCACAATGTTTAAGTGAAAATAAACATTTAAAGATGGTAATTTATTGCTAAAATGTTATCGGGTGCAGCAGTATTGAACTCCACTGAGTACTAACTGCATCTTTTATCTGTATTTATCTTTGTGAGTTTGAATCCTGGAAAGTAAATGTGATTTTAGATGGAGCTCATTTTGTGAGTAGAGCTCCTAAGGGCCCCTCACAGGGTCCCTGTGGGCTACCTGGTGCCCACGGGCACCGTGTTGGTGACCCCTGCGTCAAAGGATGATCAGTTCTTTTATAAAAATAAAATAGCAAAAAACAACAAAAATGAGGTTACAGTGTCATGTGACTCAGTCACTGACGTATGAAATGATGCAATGCTTGTTTTGTTACTTTTATATTTAAATAATAATTTGCAGCATGTGATTGGTCAATGACAGTTGTAGGTCACGTGCTTCCTAAATGCTTTTTCTCCTCCAGGCTCCTCGTCGGTTCTTCCAGCCCTTCGGCTCAGGCCCTCGTTCGTGCGTAGGGAAGCACATCGCCATGGTGATGATGAAATCCATCCTGGTGACGCTGTTGTCCAGGTACTCTGTGTGTCCTCATAAGGGCCTGACCCTGGACTCCCTCCCACAGACCAACAACCTCTCCCAGCAGCCAGTGGAGCACCATCACCAGTCCCAGCACCTCAACATGACATTCTTACCCAGACAGAGAGGCAGCTGGCCCCCACACCCATCACTGTGAACCTAACCAACACATGTGTTCATACTGTGCTGTACAAAGCTTTCTCTGCTGTATTATAGTTAAAGATCGTATGTAACATGTAAGCTTGGACATGGCTGTGCTGAAGTAAAGTTAAATTATTGTTGTATTTGACACGGGGTCTGTGGTTTGTGTGGGTTGTTATCCAAAGGTTGACGTTCTTCTCCTCTTCTCGTTTCCTCCATCTATCCACAACGCGTGTTTATGTCGACTCAGATCTTCCTAAATCAGGGACATCAATATAACTTCACCCAAAGTGTCACATTAAAAGCCCAGTTTCATTTCATGTCAGTTAAACCTTAAACCAGGTAAATTCTTTGCATTTCATAAAGAAAAAAAACTTTATTTTGACATTTTTATGACCTATTTCTGAGATTTAAACAAGTACGTGACCATACTAATCAAATCACAACTATAGGGTGCCGATTGTAAAGTTGCACATGCTAAAATAAACAGCAACTTTTAGCAACAAACCACATTTTAAAAAATCATATGTGAATTTTTTAATGTTATTCTTTACCAGATTTACAGCAATGTTACTCGTTCACGTCAATGAGCTTTTATTTTGTTACTTCTGGTGAATTTATATATTAGCTCAATAGTTAGTTTCACCTGTGACATTTAGAATTAACGTTTAACAATTACATTGAGATTTAACATTTGGATTTAATATTTAACATTAATATTTATATTGAACGTTTAACATTTAGATTTAACATTTAGATTTAACATTTAGATTTAAATTGACCATTTAGATTTAGATTGACCATTTAGATTTAACATTAAGCATTTAGATTTAACTGTTAGATTTAAATTTAACAGTTAGATTTAACATTTAACATTTATATTTAACATCTAGATTCATATTTAACATTTAGATTTAGATTTTACATTTGGCATTTAGATTTAATATTTAACATTTAGATTTAACAGTTAGATTCAACATTTAGCATTTAGATTTAACATCTAGATTCATATTTAACATTTAGATTTAGATTTTACATTTGGCATTTAGATTTTATACTTAACATTTAGATTTAACATTGACATATTTTTATGAGAAAAAAATATCACAAATATTGCTGTAAATTAAAAAAACATGTTTTTTTTTTAGAAGTTTGTTGCTAAATGTTGCAAAAAATGTGCTGTTTATTGTTTACTGACATTTTATTTCTCTTCATGCTAATGCAAACATTTAATCTTTTAAATATAATCAGGGTTTTTATTTTATTTTTATTTTTTTGTATTGTTGTCAGAGGTTTTATTATAATAATAATTATTCCACCAAGCCTTAAAATGGATGTGATTTTCAACACCAGCATAGTATATTTTTTAAATTTGACTCATCTTAAGTCTCCTTTTTGATTTGTTTTGATTTTAAGTGTTTATTTAAAACGCTACGACAATCACGCAGCATCCTATGAAATGGCGCCGAGTATTAATGCATTTACAGTTTTAACCGTAATGCTGTACATATGCTGTAGGTGGCGCTGTAGGACTGTATCTGCGATGACTGAACGGCACCAACGAACGAAAAGGGTGAGTATAGAAATAAACAAAGCTATAATATAATGTCTATAAATTGCATTCATGCATTGTATACCGTGCTTTTTGCTTTGTGTAAACCCTGACCAGCGATATAAAAAGATATAAGACAACACTGGGGGTAGATTGAATGAATTTAACAAAAATAGAATAATTTTCACGATACCACATTTGTTTATATTTGTGAATGTTTGTACAGAGAAAACTGAGTGATTCAAACACGGAAGTACAAGAAAATTAATGCAATTGTATATTATGGCCAGCAGGTGGCAGTACATTAATGAACAACAGATTTAACTACAGAAGTGGGCCGCAGATTCTAGGCAGGAAAACAAGCAATTTCAACATTAATGTCCTCCAAATGTGTACTTTACTTATAAACCATACATAAAGTATGTAAGGCACCAACAACATCCAAAGTGACAGATATCAGTCCCTGCAGGATTTTCTCATTCAAATGTCATTGATTTTGTGACCAATTTTTATTTAATTTGGAGAAATTTTATGAAATCATTTCAGGAAAATGTAATTCTTTGAACAATTTCAGATTTAAAATGACTGCAGTCATGTGGGAAATTTGAGAATCCTCTCCATATATTGTGGAATTTCACTGATTTTGTGTATTTAGGTATATGGGCTGAGATATCTGAATTATCTGGTGTTTTAGACAATCATTTATGTTTTTTCTGTTTTATTAACTTTCTCCTGTGGGCGTAATTGAATGGTCTAAAGGGCCGGATTTGGCCCTCCAGGTCTGGAGTTTGACCCATGTGGGTTATAAGAATACTTGCTAATCTACCGATGGATCAAGAACAAAATTTAAAAAAATATCAAACCAGGTTATTAAGAAGTTTGACATCCATGCTATAAACACACTTTCATCCTCTTTCTCATTATTCCAGATCAAAATAAAATGATCAGAGACATTTTTAGCCACATTATAGTTTATTCAGCATAATTATATATAGTATATATGTGACATTCTTTTAGTTTCACTTTTGTTCCTTTTAGTCTGGTAGCCTCTTTTCCTTTGATTTAAATTAAAACCTTGTGATTTTTGAGATTATATCATCGGAAAGTGTTATAAATGTGCTTTTAGTTGTTCATTTTTGGAAATTTGTAGTTTTTTCACCACAGAAGACGTCACTAACCTTTGCGGCTGTCGGATTATTACGTCACCTAGTGGAAGTGCGTCTGATTGTCAAATCAAACGTGATGGCCTTTTCCTAACACATTTCCTTAACCCCATGACGTCATCCACGGGGTTATGGAAAAGTGGATAGGAAAGGAGATAGGAGGGACTTTTCGGACGCAGCCGATTAGTAGAGAATAGTTTAAACCAGGGCACACGGTGGCTTAGTGGTTAGCACGTCCGCACACAGCAAGAAGGTCCTGGGTTCAAGCCCTGGGGTGGACACTTGGGTCCTTTCTGTGTGGAGTTTACATGTTCTCCCCGTGCTGCGTGGGTTTCCTCCGGGTACTCCCACAATCCAAAAACATGACTGTTAGTCTCTAAATTGCCCGTAGGAGTGAGTGAGTGAGTGAGTGGTTGTCTGTCTGTGTTGCCCAGTCCTGTGATGGACTGGCGCCCTGTCCAGGGTGTACCCCCGCCCAGCGCCCTATGAGATTGGCACCGGCAGATCCCCGCTACCCTGATAAACAGGAATAAGCGGGTATGAAAATGGATGGATGGAGTTTAAACCAGGTGGTGCTAATCTGATGTCAACTGTCCATCGGTGATGCAAGAGACTGAAATGTTAGCAACACACATGACCACCTGAGAGCAGCTGATGAGAGTTTCCCCTGCTCAGATCAACAAGCACAAAAATGAATAAATAAATGCCCATCACCACCACTGTAACTGTAGTTGTATCTGCTCCAAGGCGTGTGTGTGTGTCCATGTAAATCAGTGTATTTAATGATCACTTCCTAGCAGGTGTCCTGTGATATTGCAAATGAATCATTATTTTCTCATCAACCTTGGCCTTGTTCCTGTCTGGATGCTAATCATAGCGCACACACTCTGCTGCAGCTCTGGCTGCTACTCAATAGATGCATTTTGTAGAAATTTCCAGGGACACGCTCATTTCCACAATCATTTTCATTCCATCTGCCGTGTGCAATGATAGAGCGGTGAGCCCAGAATGGATGCAACAGGAGAAACCAAACTCTGAAAGAAAAGATGCGACTGAATGAAGCGTTGGCTGTTAAATTACCGTGATCCAAAATGAACTGATAATCTCATCATCTACTAGTCTTGACTGGAGTCTTCCTTGTAGACATGACACCTCTAATTTATTTGTCTTTGGTTGTTCCATTTTAAAACCAAATCAAAATAACAAATAAACAGTGTGGTTATTTTGTCTGCCCCCGTATGTGGGTTCTCTAAGTGTGGTGAGCTTAAAATGTGAAGCTCTTCTCCTAGTTCCCCTTAAATATCCAAATATCCCACAAACAGAGGATTTCATTGGTTTTAAGTCGGTAAAAAAAAAAAAAAAAACATTAATGTAATGTAATTGTATTTACTTTATTAAACCATAATAGTGCAAACTGCATACAGTGCTTTTAATGTACAACACATGGGACTTTTGTTTGTTTACGTAAATGTGTTTTTATTAAATTTGTTCATTAAAAAAATTCACAAGAAGATTTAATTGTTTGTCATTTCAATCTAAACAAGCCGCACCACAATACACCTGTTTCCTCTGATAGCTTCTACTTAAATGTGTGAAAAAAGCCCTCAATCATATCTCACATACATTTTCCAATTATATTTCGTCCTTTTGCACTAACATTTTCCCTTAGAGACAGACGTATAAAGCGGGTTTGTTATGGTAGAAAAACAAAAATGTTCATAAAACATCACGAATTACATGTGAATTATTTTGGCTGAAAAAAATTCTGTCAATTTCTATTTTTTTTTGCTTAAAACCCTGTACTAATAATTACAGCTACTTCTCTCAGTTAGAAACTGCTTCAGGCCTTCAGCATCATGTTTTATTTTTGTACTTTATTTGCGCTTTAGGCTGAAGAAAACTGTCTCACATTAACAGCCTTGATTACTAAGCGATGGAAGTATATCAGAGTTTATACTAAAGGGAAACCTGTGAGAGATTTAAAACACCATTTCTCAACAACATCTGACATTAGCGTTAGCACGCACAGCCATTGCAGCAGCTTCAGGCTTTAATTATCATTGCATAACCCAATACTGCCACTGTCAATCACCATCAATATCCATCCATCCAAAATCATCAAAAAACAACTGTAATGTTAAATATTACTTTGTTGATTGCTGAACAGATCTCTGGTCGTCATTTAACTCTTCCTGTTTTAGTTTTTCGCTTTGATTCTTTGAGGTAGGGCTGAGCGGTATACGGTTCATACCAAATACCGGTATATATTTTCATTATAATATGAATTTTTAATGTATTTTTGAAATGAATTGTTCCCAAATGTGTGTATTTGCATGCATGTGTTTGAGCATGTGCATGTGTTGGTTTAATTAATGGTAAAAGGGAATTGAAAAATACTTGTGGTTTGAAACTGTGTCTGCTGTGGAACAGTGATTTTTTCCATGCATGGTTTCCCTCAGCAGTAGTTTGAATACTTTGAAAAAACCTCTTACAGTTGCTGATAGAGTTCATTCAGACGACCTCAGAGTTTGTAGGAGTTTAGGATTTGATTCCAGTCAGTGTGGCTCCATCTGATGGACTTTTTAGGCTTGGCTTTCTTTTTGTAAATGTCTCCAATTTTTAATTTGTGGTTTTCTTTTTCACATGATGTGAAATTTCCTACTCCTGTTCCTAGTTTGGCAGACTTATGGAAGTGAAATACCAGACGGTCTATGAAAAAAAACAAAACGATCTTATAGGAGCCTTAGTGGAAGAAAATTTAAGAGTATGTCCTGTGTAATGCTCAGACTGACAGAACAATTTAATACAGACACGCACACACGCACACGCACACGCACACACAATGTAAGGTTGAAAAATGCAGTATACCACTACTAGCAGCCATTTTGTCGACTACCCCCACTCCCCAGTTGCTTGTTGAATCTCTGCTCCTTTACTTTAAAGAAGAGGGCCTTGGTTTCCATGGAAACATCATGGTGAAGTGGCAAAGAACTCATCTACCAACATTGTTACAGCAAACTGCCTCCTCAAAACTCCAAAAAACCTGTCCTGGGATCAGTTAACTTATATCCCTGTTCCTGTGCTTCACTAATTTCCACGACTCGTCCGTCCTGCGTTTTTTTAGGAGTCACAAGAGTACGATGTAACACTCAAACTCATCGCACACGCACAGTGAATCTTTCCCAATCAGGATGGTCTGAGCACAAACTCAGAGAGAATATCTCTCACGAGAAAGCTCTGCATCAAAAGAAAACTCTTCCTTTGTTGTCGTTTGCAATGGCGCCCACTTAACATTGAACATTACAGGAAAGTGTTGGTGCTCATCATCAGAGAAAGACCCTATTCTACTATTATTTTATAGCCCCTGTTTTCTGTAGCCTGGAGTTTCATGACTTTGAGTTTGCAGAGAACAGACCGCATCACATCAAAGCTCGTTTTTTCAGCCCTGACTGGCAGCACCAGTGTGAGTAGAAGTTGGTAAAGTCATTGAAGTAGAGCTTGACTAATATGGGATTTTTTGGGCCAATGCAATACCGATAATGGGTTTTTTAAAAAAGATAACCTAAAGGAAAATATCCCAAATATGAAGACAAAGAAGCAGAACACTACCCAATTAAAATAAGGAACTTTAATTAGTGTAAACCCACTGATAAATAAGAAAAGGCAAATGTGTGCAAACAGTATTTCCAGAATACAATGTAAAAAAATACATTATTCAAAAGTAGAGTTGGTCAAATCTCAAACAGTAAACATGGATAAATAAAAAAAAGGCAAAAGTTTTAATGTAAACAATCAACTGTGCACGTCTCCCTGTGTTGTCATTTTGTAATCATTACTGCCTATTCATAAGTGGCAGCTTATAATGCAGACTTTAATAAGTAAATAATAATAAGTGAATCATTTGGTTACTTATTAAAGCATGACAGATTAATCGGTCTTAGCTATAGACAGCCTGATTAATCAGCCACACTGATTAATTGGGTTAAGCTCTAATTTGAAGGCTGATAAATGTAGGGTTGCCAAACATTACACATGTTTTCTTCCCATTGGGTCTCCTGCATGTGTTTAGCGTGTCCTCCCTATGTGCCCACTTTGCTGAGACACCAGCTACCAAACACGGTCTAAAAGGCAATTGGAAAAATGTCACAGTCCAATGACATGAGATAAATATAACTTAGCATTTGGCCAAAATGAATGAAACAAATGAACAAAAAAAGAAAATATTAGAAAATGAGTTTTTATTTTCTTTACTGTGAACATTTAAAAAGGTTATATAAAGGTTTTATCTGGAGTAAAACAACCACCTCGCCAACCTAAAGTGGCCTTTGTTGAAACTCTATATTTTGCCTTCATCCATTATGACATCTGCAAACAATCCCCCCCCCCCCCCCCCCCCCCCCCCCCCCACTGCTAACACACTTTAACTATTAAAGGTCAACACAGAGTTGCAGCCATGCTTCCATTTTCCCTTTTCCCTCTCCAATGCCAGTTTTTTTTTATATGAATCCTCCACTAAGACGTTCAGCTCACATGCAGAGCAAATATAAAACCCCTTCAACAACGACTCCAGGCCAAGTGATGCTCTGCACCTGAAAATGGTAAATGGACATGATTTATATAGCGCTTTATCACCACACTGAAACAGTCTCAAAGCGCTTTACATATCAGCTCATTCACCCAATCACTCTCACATTCACACACCAGTGGGACAGGACTGCCATGCAAGGCGCTAGTCGACCACGGGGGGCAACTTAGGGTTCAGTGTCTTGCCCAAGGACACTTCGACACATAGAACCCCCAACCTCTCGATCAGAAGATGACCCTCTACCACCTGAGCCACCGTGGCTCAGGTGAAGCCAAAGTTCAAACATTCTTGTCGTGTTCAGAATGCAAACTCCTCTTTGACTGAGGGTTGTTATCTCAGCCCCGTGTAGCATGACTCTTGCTGACCTACCCGCTCGAGTCACTGTTGATTATACAGTAGCTTTGTAGTCATTCTCCAAATTGGCTCCACATAACTCAAAGTGTTTTATGCTCACTGTTGACCCTGTTACAAAACTGTATCTGTGTAGCAGCCCAAGCCACAATTTAAATGCATTAGACACTGAATTGTGTTCTAGAGGAAATATTTAGGTTTGATTTCAATCAAGTATTTTCTCATATTTCAGGACGTAAAAATGGGTTAAAGGCTATATATAATAATAATAATAATAATAATAATAATAATAATAATAATAATAATAATAATGCATTGGATTTATACAGCACCTTTTTTGGTCACTCAAAGTGCTTTACATGGCATTATTCTTTCACTCCACACTTAGTGGTGGTGAGCTACTATTGTAGCCACAGCTGCCCTGTATATATAAGATAGCTTTTTTCACAGAAGTAATTCAATAAAAACAGCTAAAAAGGTAATTAAGTAAGTAAGTAAGTAATATTTATTTATATAGCACCTTTTACAGACAGGAGTCACAAAGTGCTTCACAATACATACAGTGCATACAATACAATACAAAATACAGTTACTGTCACAAAAAATATGATGGTCATATAAGGAGTCAGAGATTAAAAACAAAAACAAAGCAGAGAAGGCAAGAATTTTAAAGTTTAAAGTTAAAAACGACAATAATAAAAGATTTACCATATCAAATAGTTTATTGAATGCATATGACTTCAGACTGTTCTGAGTTGTCTTTCCTTTTCTTAGGTTATGTCTCCGATAGCAGCAGGTCATCCACATGGCCTCACCGTCATGTGTTTGGCTTCTTTAGCAGATCATTGTAGCTCAGCTGAGGGTTCTGCTGTCGTTGCTGTTGGTTTATCCACCTTAAGTTGTCACTGCATGACACACGCACACAAGCAGAGACACACAGACGTGTGAACTGATGATGGCCAGTGAGCCTGAGGCACGGGGCTGGTGTTGGGGGTGTAGAAGGCAGACGAACACCATCTGGAGCCCAGTGTCCATGCTGAGCGACAGTGTGCGCCACACCTGGGATGATGACAGCAACGCCTGCAACGGTTGTCGGACCACCAACTGCACACCCACCTGCCCCCCAAACCAGAGCACATTAGCTTGTCTATGAAAGCTCAAAACAGCCAGACGCTCTTTCTGTTTAACAGCAGCTTTACGTCAGCAGTTCATCAATCTCTCATATCATGGAAACACTCATGCTACGTTCACGTTGCAGCCCGATACCAATTTTTTCTGTATCTGATTTGTTAAAGATAGTTTAAACAACACAAATTAAACATTTTTAAAGGCCACTTTCATTTTTGGTTCCAAGGGAAGATCAGAAATTTTAAAAGTGAGGGTGTTCTATGGGTAGGGCAACCGTTGACTTCCAATTTAGTTTGATAAATTATTTTACTGAAACCATGATAAAGCTGTTAAGTCAGTGATACTCAACATGTGGCTCCTTATGTCTTGATTTTAATTATTATTACCCCAGAAAACCTTAAAAGCGGAAAACTTTTTAACCCCTTTTTACCTTTTTCTTTGGCCATTTTCCAAAAAAATTGACGCTTTTTTGTTTTTTCAGATTTTAGATTCCTTTTGCTAATTCATTGCAATTTTTCCTAATTTTGTCCATTTTTTGTTGAGTTCTTTTTCATACTTTTATCCATTTTATGTCGATTCTTTAATAATTTTTTGCCACTTTTCATCCAGATGAGCTAACTTTTGCTCAATAAAAAACACTTTTCCTTTTTCCGAGCCTGTGGTCACGTGACTGTCGTAGAAGTGAAACCTTCTTAAGGCTTTCACCAGGTCACATGACTTGGTGAAAGATGGTTTGTCTCTCCAAACTTACATAGTTTAAGAGGGAAGCCCCGCTAGGAGCATTGATACTGTCAAGCGCTGTATATTGGCCTGAGGAATCATTTAAAATAACTCATGTGGGTCAACTTTTAAAATATACTCAAAAAAGTACAAGTACTTTTTTGAGTATATAAGAGCAACTCAATTACAGTAATGTGAGTACTTGCAATCCATTACTCTCACCTCTGGCTATATATAGCTGCGTGAAAATGTAAAATTGGCAAGTTTTGCTTTGATTTGCAGACGCAAAATTCAATTTATAGAAAGCTGATGCTAATTCTGAAAGAAGGATGTCAGGATACTAAAAGAATCACCATTTGTTTAGAATGACAAACGTTTTGGCCTTTGTTTGCATTTACAATGGGGATAGAAACATTAATGCTAGAGCACAGAGAAGGTTTGCTATGGCATCCCACAGATTAGCAGAAATAGGAAAAACAACCTCTCCTGTTGGACCAACAAGCAAACGTGATGTAACTCTTGAAGTACATTGTAAAAACAATGGCTTTTTTAAGAAGAAAAATGCACAAAGCAAAAATGTGGCTCAGGAATGGTGGGAGGTGTTGATTTGAGATGCTGCAAACGTCTAAATTAGTATCTGTGGGATGTGTTGGACATGAAGTCTATGCCCTTATAGGACATAAAGGAATTGCCGCTGAACACCAAAACACATACAGGGGACTTTTTACAGTATATTTTTGTTTTAGACGTGCAGCAAATGGAGGGGTTGCCAATTTTGGATTTTTTTGTCAGTGCACTGCATAATAAACACAGTGTTTATTCTTTCCAATCTCTCTAGATTGATTAATTATTTATGGTACAAAACAGCTCCAATGTCTCCAGATTTGCTCACTCATCACCTGGATTGACTTCAGATTTCCACATTTGGAAAGTGCCAGATTTGATGTGAATTGGAACCAAGGGGTCATGGGATTTTCACTGCAGGAGATGAATTTCAAGTCTTCATGAATGAGTCTCTCCCATTTGCTCTGTTAAAACACAGGCAGCACTCTTACCCAGAGACAGAGAGCGGGAGGGAGAGAGAAAGAGGAAGAAACGGCCCTTACAGCATACAGAAAGAGGTAGAGAAAGTGTTCTAGTGGAGAGAGCGTGAAGAGGCTGAGTGTGACAGGAGGAGGAACCCAATGGTGGGGAAAAGGGAGGGAGGAAGTGAGAGAGGGGGACGGCTTTAGAGGGAGACTCAGAGTCGGAGAAAGTAGATGAGTCAAGAGAAGAAAAAGAGGAAAACTGAGGGAGAAGAGCTCCAACAAGGAGGATAGCTCAGCAGATCCTCTGTCAGCAGTCGTCTCACCGCGGCAGTGATCCCGGCTGGGAGGGGGAAAGTTCACTTCTCTGGGGGTAACAACTAAAGCACAAGAAGAGTTGGCTTTTACCCTTTCTGGGTTAAGATCTCAGGAAAGAGGGACTAAAGAGGAGAACAGAGCTCCGGCAGCGCCTGAGAAGATGGACTCAGACTCTGGAGAGCAAAGTGATGGAGACCTCTCTCCAGGTAAGACTAAACAAACAAACAAACAACAACCTCACTTGGTCACTATGCAGCTTTTAAGAAACTTGCTTCTTTAAGATGAGCTTTTCTAATCTGATGTAAATTAAAGAAGCATGTCTGGTTCACACTGTTCCATATTCAAGCCTTGAATACGGGCTAGAAGAATACCTTCTTTTATCTGTGATATATGCACTGACACTGACACTGGTGATGGACTGAAACTTCTCGAGTCAAAGCCAGCACAGTCACCACCAGGATCAGACAAGCTCCAACGCGTGCACTTGGTTTGCTCATCAACACATCCAATGACAAGGAAAGAGAGTTCATAAAAGATCTGCGTTTAGTAAAAGTTGGGTTGGTGGGTTGGTTGTTTCATGGAAAAGATGTTTTACGGTGTCAAAGTGCAAAGATTTATAGCAAAGCAGAGCATTGTAAATTAAACACGCTGAACCACGAAAACCGAGAGTTCTCAACTTTCCACCCACATGATAAATTCATCGAGTAGTGACAGTGGAAAACTGAATCTGGGGAAACCAGTATGTGTGGGTTAATGGATTGTTAACCAAATGTGTTTCTACAAAGATTGAAGGAATGAACGAAACTAATAACCATTTTGTTATCTACAGCACGCAGGTTTTGCTGCTTTTTCCGCCCGCCTGATCAAACAGGATCATTCCTGACGTATGAGTTTCTATTTAAAAAGATTCTGGAACCCCATCTGTTTTTATTTCCCACTCACATTCACTAAGCTGGGATTTAAAATGAATATTCAAACCAAGAGCTGAATATCAATCAGCAAGAGATTAAATATATTAAGGAGGTTTTTGCAAAGCACAGAATACTAGATGCAATATTTGCCTTCGATCAATACAATAATTCACTTCATGCCCTAAAAGGTAAATACTTTTGAAGACTATCCTTTATATCTGATAGGCGGCAGTATAATACAAGACATATGACGTATATTTATGGTAAAATTTTGTTTGAAAATAATATTTATAATGATATGATAAGGTTGTTATTCATGCTTGTGTCCAACAGCTTGGATGTCAGAAAGTAGACAATAGGGATGTATGTTTGATAAAGTGGTGGAAAGCATCCAAAAAGGTGATACGATACTAGGTAGGTACAGCTTTAGATAAAGGAATATGAAGGGTTGGATGGTTGTAGATTTTCATCTGGGCCTTTCTGCACTTCAGCACTCCTGTACCTGGATTTTGTAAGGAGACAAGAGAGAGGGAAAATGGGGAGAAAGGAGGGTGGGTGGAAGGGTTTGAACAAAACAGAGTTGAGAAGAATGGCTGCGTATAAGTAGACAGGTCAGGTGACTGAGGGTGTGGTTTTAGGTGTGGTCCTGCTCCCAAACCTGTTATTACATTAACTTAATTTACTACAGGAAAGAACAAATGAGTTAGTGTGCTTTTGTAGTCATTTTATATATATTCTGTACTACGACGCAGGTTCACTTCTTACTCGGCTAAATCTCCGTGGAAACTTAGACTGAACGACTAACCTGGTTGGGAGTAGGTTTGGTTCTGGATAATGATCTGAGCGAGTACAAAAGTCCCGCCTACTGACCAATCAGTTCTGTTGAACGATTTTCTCCCCATTGTTGGAAAATACTGTTTATATCCTGCTTTGTAGTACAGGGGCTCTTTGATAGAGAATGTTTGGTTAGGTTAAGCCCGCTAACAGAGAGATATTCCAGATATACTTATCCAGATTTGTAGTACAAGTAATTTTGTGTATTTTTGTTGTTGTTTGGTGTATTTTTCTTTATTTTTGTGCATTTACTTTGGGGGCCACACAAAATTAGACAAAGGCCCCCCGGGCTTCCAGTTTTCTGCTCTAGAGGAATTTATTGTAATATTGACTGTAAGGGAAGAAGTAGCAGGGCAGCGTTTAATGATAGTCTGTAAAAAGGCAGGATGGGGAAGCAGGGGAAGGTGGAGCCCAGGATAAGGTAGTGAAAACTGGGAAGGTGTTGCAAGGCCCTGGGAAAGTTTGAGGTGGAAAGTGTTCGAGAAGAAATTTTTATAGAGGATTGATGAAAATCTGGAAAACATCCAATGGGTCACTTATTGTAAAAGTGATAAATCTTTTCCTGTTTATTGGTGAGCTAACAGCGACTCCAAGATCTGTAAATGCGACCGTTTACAGACAAGCCCATGTCCGCTCTAGTGGTTATGTTATGTTATGATTCAATCCTGTTTATGTGGACTGTAAATACCAGCTACATCAGAATGTGAATCTTTTCCCATAGATTTCCAGTAGTAAAGAGAAAATGTAGGAAGAATGAAGGCTTGTTTATTAAGTCTTCAGCTGGGGTTCTGGACATCTTCTTTCCTCATGGTCTCCAGCCTTTAACACACCTGAACATGACCTAACACATCTAGCTGTGCAGAACTGGTAATGTGCTGTTAATCCTATATAAGTATGCTGAAACAGGGAGACCGAGAACAAACAAAACCATGGCCCTGTAGAGGTTTTATAACGGCCATTCATGCTCCAAACTGAACTGAACCTTTGAATCAGCTGGTGAAGAAACTGTCATGTGAAGATCAGTAAACTTCATGTACAACATTGTTTGGTGATGCATCTCTGAATCTTCTGCTGAGCATTGTGATTAATTCTTACATTTTAGTGTATTAAGCAGTAAAACAAAGGTATGAAAGCATTTCATTGTCTCCACTCCATCTTTTTATCGAAATCTTAATTCTTGAGGCAAATTTTCCCCCCAACAAACCTCAAGAAAGCACATTTTGAAAACAACTCTATTTTAGGACCCTGCATGAGTGCACGTACACTAACTGACCCCTGATGCTTTTAGTGAAGATGAGGGATGTGTGATTGATTGAAACTTGCAGTATTATTGTACTTAAGGTCAACAGTGTAAACACTGTGGTGTTTTGTTTACTGAAGGGTCAACGTTCTGCCTTCGAGCTGTCATTGGTTGTTGTTCTTTTTCCTCTCACAGATAATTTTTTACGAGAATATTCTTGTTTCTCTCCATTTCCCACAATCCCCTGTGTACAAACTCCAAAGATTCTATCTGACGTTGATTAATGAATCTTTATATAATGTTGTTTTTTGAGAATATGTTGACAAATGTAACTTTAATGACTAGCTAAACCCCAGAACCCCTTTTTTCTGCTGAAAACAAATATATTTGGGTATGAAGTAATCAAAAGTCCAACTCATTTTAGTCAAATGTTTGAAATTGTATACTAATGTATTACTGATACTACGCTTGACGTCAAAATGAGTATGTAGTGCGTTCACATTAGATGTATACTATATTGGGACATTTTTTAAGCCACCACATGATAAATTGCGAACAGAATGTAAAACTGTCCTGGGACTGGCTTGAAGCTAAAAATCAAACATCCTCTTTTCAAAACAAAAGCATCTCTTCTTGTCTTTTGTAAACAGGGCTCCTGTTTTGAAGTTAATAGGAAGTTTTGTCAGTAGCACATTGTGTTTCCTTGAGTTTTATGGATCAAATGACCACATGTTGATATTCTACTTGGTCACTTTCTCACTTGAAATGCTTTCAGAACTTTCAAAGGTGGCGAATTAACAGAGATATTTAGCCTCAGTGTGCTTCAGGTTTTTGTCGTTGTAGGTTTGAAATGCATCTTTGGAAACTTGGAAGTATACTTCAGTGGGAACTCTCCCCATCCTAATCATACTTATAGTATATAGTATACAGTATACTCATTGAGTTTGTAGAGTATAGTAGAGAGTGTGCCATTGCGAACACTGCCAGAGTATTTAAATTTGGCATATTTTGTTGTAAAAATGAAAGAGTGTTTGCTCTCTATGGGTTGAAACCCGGAAATTACAATTGAGAAGGGAATTGCTAATAGAGAGCTATGTTCACCACACAGTAGCTGTGTTCACATTACCCTTTGAAATCCACTAAATTTAAATAGCAAAAAAAAATTGGTATTGGAAACACTCAAATATCATTTTCACACTTTCATGAGGAGGTTTTCCAGATGTTTTGATATTGAAATATATCGCAAAAGCGCTATGGAAAACCTTTTTCTGCAATTACACGTCACAATACGTGAGGTACCTGGTAATAAACAACTAAAAACAATAGAGACTGAATGTATTGCTTTCAAAAAAAGTAAAATGAACTGATAAATAAAAAAAGATAATCTAGAGATAAGTTCTCAATGACCAGGCTTAGAATTTCCTGAGTAATGCACCATGAAAGCATGAAACCCACAAACTGGTTCTTCCGGCAGTGTTTTGCTGAAATAGAAGTGGACATGAACTCATCTTCTCCTGAATCAAAGCTAATCAGACTGTGTGCACACTTGTTGTCCTGCTTCACATGCTGCATCCTAGAGCATTATGTGTGATATGATGACGGAGCATAATAACCAATCAGTGAACAGCCTTTTTTTCCTATGCTAATTCCTAAAAACTATGCGACTCCATCTGAAGCTAATCAGCCATCTGAAAAAATGTTTACAGACATTTATGTTTACTGCAGATTTGGAGGGGAAAGCATCTTTTCTGAGAAGTGGAGCTGGTCTGGGAGCAGCTGTAGGCTGGATGAGGGCAATGAGGGCGTACACACTGCTTTTATTGCAAACAGAGGGGGGAAAAAAGCTGCAGATGTTGTTTGATGACACAGATGAAATCTAAGCTTTGAGCAGGTGATGGTCCTGAGAGGTAATTCATGTATTTGTTTGATAAGTGCAACAAAGACAAAAGTCCTTTAGTTCAAGCCAAACAGATTGGCCACATGCTTTTAACAGAAGAGACTTTCAGAAGGAATCAGCCTTAAGTTGACCAGATATTAACAAGTAAAAAGAGAAAGCTACCCACACCCTTCTCATTCGTTCCTACCAACACATGCACCCTTTCTTATACATTTTTGACTCTGCCTTTAATCTGGTCCACAGATGGAGAGAGCTCACTGCCTACATCCAGCACTCAACACACACATGCACGCACGCATACACACACACACACGCACACACAAGAGACACTTGAGACACCGCAAGCTGAATCTGGAAATCTGTAACACGAACTGGGATAAAAAAGGATGAGGCTGTATGTGGAAAAGACGACTCAGGAGAAAGTGGTTTTTAGCAGCCGGCAGCTGGCTTTTGATAAACCCTATAAAGTTTTTTTTTTTTTTTTTTTTTTCACACTTACATGTATGCAAAACCTCGCTTAATAATACGGGCAGGATTTTTTTGTAGTTTTTGTAGCTGATTTGGATAGAAAAGGGTCCCCCAACTGAAGAAGAACCTCATGGACAGAAGGGGGAGAGAGGCTGTGGTATTTACAGGAGGCAAAGCAAACATTCACTGAGGGAGAGATCTTTGAGGAGGTACAGAGAGATTTAGGGTTGGGCTGCTGTGAGCTGAGTATGTTGAGCTTTTTCAACTGTCTGGTTTGTGAATCTCTCACTCCTGCATCAGTGGTTCTGGAACTTTGTTGGCCCAAGAACCGTATTTTCTCTTTTTCCTGAATCCAAACCCCCTTGTTTGTTTTTTGCTCAGAATACTATGAAAAAACAACTATAGATAATAATAATGGAATGAATGAGTCATAACACACATTTTAATGAATCTCATTTTGTAAATAAGTGGAATGAAACAGTGTTTAGTGCCTCCTGAAAATAATTATTTCTGGTCATGCCTGGTATGGGACTGAGACTGACTCTTGTATTTTCAGTTCACGTTCAAATCAAGATTATTTCGATCATAATTATTATGATTATAATTTCTAACTAAAAAATAAACATTATAAAACCTCTTTCATTTGTTAATTTTCCACTCTCGCTCTCTCAAGCACCCACTGTAGGCCCATCGCTGTGGGCGACCGTGGCTCAGGTGGTAGTGGGTCGTCTTCTGATCGAGAGGTTGGGGGTTCTATCCCAGTACCTGACTATGTGTCGAAGTGTCCTTGGGCAAGACACTGAACCCTAAGTTGCTCCCAGTGGTCGACTAACACCTTGCATGGCAGTCCTGTCCCACCATCGCGTTCCCCCGTTTGAGAAACGCACTATCAACAGGAGTAAGACCAGATGATTCTGTTTGGTCTTGCATGTCCTTACCATGAGAATGATATCAAATTAAAAGCAAATTAAAATGAGATCTTGCCTCACTGCAGCAAAACAACAGCAGTAAACAAAATAGAGTGGGAGGCGGTCAAACAAAGAGCTTTTCACACTTTCTCACTACTCTTACACGCTGCTGCCGCAGAAAATTTCCAACCATGATTTCCGTCCCAACATTTTGCAGCCACTACTTTAACAACTTGTATCCTCTTTCCATTAAAACTGCTTATTCTGAGAGACAACAGAAATATAAGATAATTAGTCTGAAGGTCAATATGTTTTTATTGGATAATGATGGTGACAGAAAGTTTCCACTCTAAGTTATTATGTTTTAAAGCCAGAATCCAAACGTACTCTTATGATGACTCAGCTTAGGCAGACACTAAAGGCTTTTAAAAAGAGAATGTACTCATTTAAAGCCAGTCACAAGTCTACAAATAGTAAGTACGAGACTGTTTTTATACGAGTGTGTGTTCACCACAGTTATTTCCTGGTCATTAGTGGTGGCTTTGCAGCCAAGAGTGAGCAGAGCTGCTCTGCGTTTTACATCGTAATGTAAGACGAAGACAAAACTAGAAGTAGTGTGTTTAATTTTGTTCTTTAGTCATTTTTGTCTCTCCGACGGTTACAACTGAATGTTGTTACCTTGCAGTGAGAGGAATCCATCAGGTTGAATTCAAACATGTTATCTGGACCATAAAACAATCCACTTAGGAATCACTACAGTGGGTCATATGGTGGACAGAAGTAACATGTTGCAACCGGATCTTGCATGTTGCAACCATGGTAGCTAAAATAACTTTATAACACGCAAATGAAGCTCAACTAGTAGAGAATAAACTCGTTTAAAATAGAGCAGGACAATATCGTCTATATCAAGATATATTTATATATATTTTGAACTTGTTTTATTCAATCACCCAGTACAAATCACATCATACAAATATTTAATATTATTCATAGAGTACAGTCAAACAGTGTCCTCCTTTACAAATTTTTTTGTAGGTTATTTTGTATTAAAATACTGGTTTTAGAAGTTGCTGCTTTCTCTACTTCTCAGAACAAATAACGCTCAGTTAGATGGATACTGAGTGCATCCAAACCCAAACCTTCCCCTAAACAAGCCACAATACAGAACTCACTCACACGTGCTGTCCCTTAGAGGAGAAAAAAGCTAAAGTGGCACATATTGTGCAGCTGTTTGTTAATAAATGTGTCTGTGTGGTCTTTTTCTTCAGCAAATTTAACCTAGAATTGTCTTTCTTGTAAAACTTCATTGAGTTAAAAATATCAAGATTTTTATCATATGTCATTTTGAGAAAAAATATTGAGATATGAGTTTTGGTCCATATCGCCGAGTCCTGGTTTCAAATAATAATTCAAGTTGGCGTAAGCATTACACAAACTATATACCATTGTGTTGGCGGTTTATGGAAACAATTTCATTCTTTATGTAGAAAACTTTATTTCTATAGTGATTGTTGTTAATACCAACAGGTTGTTAATACCAACAGGTTGCACACAAAGCTGCAACATTTCGGTAGATTTTTCTTCTTGTATTTTATTTTATTTTTCTTTAATGCTGACATAAGTATATTGATCAGATAAGGATTTTTGCGATTGTTATGCATTAGCCCCAATACAGCAGTTTGGAAAGTTATCCTCCTTGTCTTTTTTTTCTTTCAAATACGTCATTCACAGTTAAAAAAAATAAATAAAAAATGAATATTTTAGGGTTGGACTAAAATATATCTAGACAATTTGCTGATTTTCCCTTACATTCCCTGTTTTTATTTTTGGTAAAATGTTCTATATCCAAATATTTACATTTAACTACAGTTGATGAGACTGCCGCAACAAAAGGAATGTCTGATAAAGCAGAGGCAGAGAAATGTAGATTTATGGCAAAAATATAAAGCAACAATATCATTAAAACAAGCCTGCATGGACTGAACACAGTTTATTTTAAAACATTTTTCATATTTAGTATAAAATAACGTCTCGGAGTCACTATGTTTCTTTTTCTCAAAGAGGTAGTTTCTTCTGTTAAGTGCAGCGCTAACACTATCAATGAAATAAAAATGTCAACATTTTGAATAACACAAACTGAGTTACTGTAGGTGATGTTTGTGGCACAGAGGATGGTCAAACCATGTCTCAGCTCTTTATAAGGGCAAAGGCAGTCCCAGCCTTCCCTCGAAGTGATTTAAAGCTCCTTAACGTGAACTCGGTGAGAGTGGATGAACTAGTAAACAAACCAGGAGGCCAAAGTTCTTGGAAAAGCTGGCAAAAGCCTGTGTGACTGTGCGTGAGGGTGCTTGTGTGTAGGTCCCCATTATAAGTGATGCCACAGCATGCTGGGACTTGGCCATGCTCTGTGAGAGGAGCGAGTCATCCAGCGCCGGAAAACACTTGCTTCCTCACAGTCGGCTCAGGGCTGTAGATCTGGTGAGAAATGAGAAACAAACAGACTGAACAAAAAGAGTTGAAGTGGAGCACAAGTAAAGGATACATCCTAAAACACAGCTTCAGATGATACTAAATAAGGGTGAGAAAATGCTGTGGATGTGGCATTGTGTGTATGATGTAAAGGAGATTTTACAGGAAGTAAAAATATGTATATTTATCCCATCTCACTTTTTTCATCACTTTTTCAAAACAATAAACACTTGGATTTGAGTAGTAATTATTGTTGGGCGATATGGACTAAAACTCACATCTTGATTTTTTTTTTCCTTCTCAAAATGGCAATACAGTATACGATATAAATCTTGATATTTCTAAATTAATAAAGTCTTACCAGAAAGATGACTCGAGGTTAAATTTGCTGATGAAAAATACCACATAGGCACAGTATTTACAAACAGCTGCACAACATGTGTCACTTTAGTCTTTTTCTCCTCTAAGAGACAGCATGTGTGAGTGAGTTCTGTAGTGTCGCTCGTTTAGGGGAAAGGTCTGGATTAGGATGTACTCAGAAATCCATCTGACTTAGTTTCTCATGCTGTTCTGAAAATGACAGAAAGAAACTACTCCTAAAATGAGTATTTAATACAAATTGAGATATAAACTATATCGATAAAGGCGATATTGTAATTTTCTATATCGCCAAAATAGAAAATTTGATATATCTTGAATCTCGATATATTGGCCAGGCCTAGTAGTAATATATTTGAGTGTATAATGCTGCTGTTATGATCTATTGATTCTTTTACATTTGTATTGGTCTTATCTTAAAGGCCTAAAGTAAAAAAATGCATATGTTGACAGAGCAGTGGGAAAGTGAACTACTGCATAGTGAGAAGGTTGTACATTTGAGCCCCATGAGGCCTGGCCCTTCTGTAGAAAGTTTGTATTGTGTTATATTCACCAAGCAGATTCACACTAGTCTGCTCAGGGGTTTTTTATAAAAATTGAAAAGTTGCATGTTAAAGTAAAAGTATCATATACTGTATAATTGGGATGGAATGAAACACTGCGTTCACAATATGATATGATAGACGATATTGGGCTCACCATAACAATAAAATATTCTTCAAAAGTAAATAAGGACCAAAAAATGTTGGCGGAGTTTGAGATTCTTGCCAAGGGGGGAAAATAAAATAATGGAATTAAATATATAGACCTTCTCAAGATTCACGCCAACCATAATGTGTGTAACATATGCGATAATGCAAAGAATATTTGTAACATAATTAATAATGTTGACTACAAAATGTTGCATCGACATTTGTTTAATGTTATTGACTTCATGATAAAATCAGGCCGCTTTCTGCTTCATTCTTGCTGCAGTACCATACATGAACTGTTGGGTGCAGTCTCGCTTCACCTTTTACATTGTGAAGAAGAATTGCGTAACAGCAGAAGAACCAAACTAAAGTCTCAAAAGTTTGGGACTATTTCACTGAAAACATATACTACACACCTGAGGTAGAACAACAAAATAATTCATAGATATTTTGTAGAGTCACTGTGTTTTGTGGCACTTAAAACACGTGTTTATTATGTACATTATATTAGGAATTGTATTCTATTGTATTCTATTCTGAGAAAACAAGTTCTGATGAACTATGACCGGGTTCGCGGAACGTCTTCACGTCGAATAGGTCCTTGGAGAATTCAGTCAAAAGACTTGGTTCCACAGAGTTAAACAAATGAAATTGTGAGACGTAAAATCGGAATCTACTTTAAATTACCTTTGAGACGATATATCACACAGACTATGCTCCCATAAATTTTGAAATGACCGGAATTGGGGAGTGCGCCCCGAGCCCATTTAAAAAAAAAAAAAAAAAAAAAAGTGCTCAGAGCATCTCATCATATTAATTCATAGAGTATTCATACCAAACTACATTCCGATCAAAGGAGAACTAACGGAGGAGTAGTCATTTGAAAAATGGGGCCCCCTGGCACCCCCGTGACACGTACGTGCTAATGGGCCTCATTTATATATTGGTATGTGCCAATGATTTGGTACCACCAACCATCGTAATACTTGACTAGCAAATAAATGAGAAATCGACTTTAGTTTTTTTTTTCTTGGGCCTAAATTGAAAATCGGGCTCTGAGCGTCTATGCGTAAACATCCATCCTATCAAATTTCAGCCTGATCTGTTCTCGAATAACAGAAGAGTAGTGGTTTTAACTAGTGTACACAACAAGAAGAACAAAGTGAGAGGCGTTTTCAGTCCGGTGGCCTGTCCTAAAAACTTTTTAAGGTGTAATGCATGTTGTGTAGAAATGTTCATGCTGGAGTTTAGGTTGGAAATGAGCCTGAAGAGATGAAACGCCTCTGTTTCTTTTTACATCGGCCTTTCACTCTGTCATTATCGTTCACACATCAACACACACACACACACACCCACGCATTTACTCAAGTTTATATAAATAGATAGAGTGCCACTGTTTTAGAAATCAAACTGGACTGTTAAACTGCTCTTGTGTCAATCAAGCATGCATTTTGCAGCATATGTTGGTGATTTGTTCTCTGATAACAATAACACATGGAGGAATATGAAAACTTCAAGCTGCTGGGGTCGATATTTAAAAAAAAAAAATCAGATTAAGACATAGTGTAGGTCTCATGGATAAAGAAATCAAAGATCATTTGGTTGGGAAATTACAATGTAAAAGGTTGAAATTTCCACTCGAAAGTTTGTTTTGATCTTCACCATAAACACTGTTTATTGACTTTGTCAGTTAAGTTTTGCGTGTTGCATTGTGGGATATAGAAGTCTTTTTACTTCATTCTTTTTGTGATTTCTAGTCTTTCTTCTCCAGATAAGGATGACAGTGATTTGCTTGACTCCATTTTTGTTGTAGTTTGTTCCCAGTATTCCCCTGATATCACCTCACTTCACGAAACATTTAATATCTACTGGATCTGTGTAGCGTGTGAAAACACCAGAAATGTGTTGGGAAGTCACTTTGGGAGAGTTTTTGGACCAAACACAAGATATCACGTTCAAGTTTTTGCAATACAGCTAAACATTGCAAGCGCTTTAGTTGAATTTTCTTGAAATGATTTGCATATAAGGTAGCATGGTACCATGGTGTAGTGGTTAGCACATCTGCCTCACAGCTATAGAAGGTTCTGGGTTCAAACTCTGGGGTGGACACTAGGGTCCTCTCTGTTTTGAGTTGCTTGCGTAGGTTTACAGTGATCTCCTCCCACCGTCCAAAAGCATGACTGTTCAGTGGAGACTCTTAGTTGCCTGTGCTAGTGTTTGCCCTGTGATGGACTGGTGCCATGTCCAGGGTGTACTCCCTGGTCTAGTTCTCTTTGAGAGCTCATAGGCACCAGTGGACCTTTGCAGGACAGAATCGCTCCGAGCTCTCAGACTAGATTTCTTTGCCACCAACACTTGTAGCTACAAATAATTTTATTTAGCACATTTTTGTCTTTTTAGTCCCTGGTTCAAGAAAAACCCTCTCTTTTTTCACCGAAATTAGTAAATATCTAGAAAATCTCGTATCTTTGCAAGGAGGGCTGGATGATACATCAAGATGCAAGATATGTCGAGTTTTTTCTAATTTGGTAATATAGAAAATTTCAGTATTACCTTTATCGAGATACAGTATATATATATATATATATATATATATATATTATGGCTTATTTTGTTTTTAAAACACTTGTTTTAGGAGTCACTGCTTTTAGTACTTCTCAAAATAATAACCACATAATAATTAAAAGCACTTTTAGATGGATTTCTGAGTGCGTCCAAACCCAGACCTTCACCTAAACCTCCTCCTTGGTACGATGTACTTGTGTGTATTGTGTGAACTTTCTTGATTATGTATTTCTGTTTTATTATGTTTATATTGCACTATGTTTCCGTTTCTTTTCTTGTATGCTTCAGGCCCCGAGAAGCACATTTTGTTTTCATGGAATCATGAAAATGACAATAATCTTGAACCTTGAACCTAAACAAGCCACACTACAGAACTCACTCATACGTGCTGTCCCTTATAGGAGGAAAAGCCAAAAGTGGCACATTTTGTACAGTTGTTTGTTAATAAATGTGCCTGTGTCCCATTTTGCATCAGCAAATTTATCCCTGAATTGTCTTTCTGGTAAGAGTTTATTTGAATTAATTTGATCAGGATTTATATCGTATATTGTAATTTTGAGAAAAAAATCGAGATATAAGTTTTGGTTCATATCGCCAGCCCTATTTGCAAGACTTTCCCAGTATGATTTCATATGGTGGTTAAATCTGAGTAGAGGAAACTAATCTGTGTTAGATTCACATGACAGAAGATTCCAGGCTGTCTGCAGTCAACCAACAGTCACTCAGCAGGATTTCTCTGCTCAATTTTCCAGAGAAGTTCCCAGTGGAAGGAGGCAGAAAGGGGAGACAGCCTGAAGCCAGTTCCCATGCCTGGCTTACCAGTAAACTGAAGCCTGGCTGGTTATTACATCTAAACAATGGCACACAACGAGGAAACCACAGCTGTTGAAGACGTTAGTTTTACAGCAGAGGAAAGGCCAAAGGCCAGCCATCTCACAGGACCCTGCGGCTCACACTGTGTCCTCACAGGATGCTTGACCACTTTCTATCCACATCGGACCAGTCGCTCTGCTGGTCTTCACAGAACCAAGCGACTGTGGTGAAAAGGTGGAGGTCAGCCCTCTACATTTCCTTTTCTATCTCCTCACTGTGATTTCTGCCTCCCAGCTCTTGTGATAAGCGATTAATAACGGCACATTAATCAATCACAAGTCTCCCACTTGTGTGTCCTTTCCCTACTCTACTGGGACCAAACCATTTCAGGCAAATCCGGCAAAAGACCACAGTTGAGATGAGGAGAAAGACATTAGATAAGCCTGTGAATGCAGAGGTAATCTGTTGTGTCCCTCATGGTTCACACAGACCCCTGAGTTTATTATCCTAGATTAAAATCTCATTAGACACATTTAAACCTAAAGGATAAATACTTCTAATTTACAGCAGTCTTACTATGCCTAATATATCTTGATTGCAGCCATGTTGAAACACATTTAAAGTGTAACTAAACCCCAAGGTTTTGACTGACCTGTGGCTGGAAATAAAAAAAAAAAATGCCTTGATTATGGGTGGGGCTTCTGGAGCGGTTAAGACACGTCCAGTCTATACTAGAAAATCTCCAAAGAAGAATCAGCGCTATGCTAACTAGCAACTTAATGCTCAATATCCCTCTGTATTTACAATTATCCCAGTCCAACGTACTCACCACAGATTGCAGAGTCCACAGGTGCTAGTTTTTATGAAAGGGGCGGGGCCAAGAGTGATCGTCCATGATGTAAGAAGCCACCAAAACATCACAATTGTCAGCTTATAGCAAAATTTAGATTGTAACAACCAGGTTTCAACCCATAAACGGCAGTCCCGCTTTTTACAACAAAATATGCCAAATTGAAATACTTTGACTAAAATTTCAAGAGTTGGACAAGAATTAATGAACAACATGAAATTATTTTTAGCAGGAAAAAAAAGCGGTTTTGTGGTTTAGTTAAAATTTTCAACATGGAATAAAAAAAGCAACACTATTTAAAGATAAGTGAGGAGTTGTACAGTTTGAGTGCCACAGGCAGGAGTGAATCTCAACTAAACGCCACAGGAAATCATTCCTGCCTGTGGCGATCAAACTGTACAACTCCTCACTTTAACCTGACAGCTTCTTGTATATATCTGTGTTATATTTGTACATTTGTATATTTGTAATATTATTATTTTCTACTGCAACTTGTTACTTGTACTTGTATTTAGTTCTTATTTAATTAACAGTCTTTTACTTAATTTAGTTAGTGTTTCTTCTCTGATTAATCAAGGTCAGACATACAGTATGGTAATCCTTGGAGTTTGCACTCAGAGGATTGTGGGGAAGCACAGAGTTCACAGAATTACCAGTACCAAAATACTGTTGTTTTCAGTTACTCTTTAAAATGCATTGTAATAAATCCTCCCATTGCATTCAATACATTTGACTGCGGTGGCCAAATCATTGCAGATTAATACACACAATTTATTTGATAGTAGTAGTAGCTTCATTTACACAATAACCTATTTATCTTCATCTTTGTTGGAAGCTTTGTTCCATCAGCTGCTCATGCCCTAATGTTTATGTCTTAACTCCAAAAGAATCGTTACATCATTTAATCTGTTTATCTATCCTACAGCGGACATCTTACCGATCCGTTCACAGCAAAGACAAAAGCACACACGACTATTCACACAGTCAGGAAGATGCACAGAATAATTCAAAGTTTTATTTCTTGCTTTAACACTTAACAGTAAAGCGTGAAAGTGCATTTATTTTCATGTAGAAACAGTAGCTGAAGAGAATGAACTTTAAACTTTGTAGCTTTACTTCATGAATGTATAAAGTTATAGCGGTATTAAAGCTAGGTTATTTATTAACCTTTATGGTCGGCATGCTCCTCTACATCGTGAGCAGCTGTTAATGGTGCAGTGAATGACCTCTTTCAGCATTGGGCCACTCTTTAGAAACAGACTCGCCCACAGCTTTACATGTCATGAATAATGCACATCACTACACTGTACACTCTCACCCTATTTCTCCTTTTCTCTGTTATAGGATCAAAATGTCTCAATACAAACAAAAACAGGCGTTAGAACACACACTGTTTGCGTGTGTGTGTTACCATTTGACCTGTAGGAGTCATAAAAAAGGTCCAGATGTTAAGAAAGGACAGAAATAGTGTAAAACACTGCATATTCAGATTACATATGTTTCTTTTTTTTTTAGCATACACATTTCTAACACATATTTTTACCGTACATCTCTCTGTAAATGAGAACAGACAAAAGCCATGTTCAGACAGGTCTTGATATTTGTGTTATATCAATTTTTTTGTGTGCTTGTTCATATTACATATTAAATGTGAATTCCATCAGTTTAGAGCAGTGGTTCTCAAACTGTATTGGCTCTAGTACCACCTTTCTCTTATTTCTGAATCCATGTACCCCGTTTGTCCGACTACAATATTTTGTTTAGAAAACAATTTTAAAACAAATATAGAGCCTAATGATGGAACAAATGAGTGACGACACACATTTTAAAGAATCTGATTTTGTAAATAAGTGGAAAAAAACAGTATTTAGTGCAATGGTTCCCAACCTTAACCAGAATAAAACAATTCTGGCAAACCCAAAGACATTTTTTTGTTCTAGAATTCAATTTTGATGATGTTTGAGCACAGATTTTTTTTTTTTTTTTTTCTCACTGCATTTTAGTTAAACTAGATTTATATTTCACAAAGTGGAAGTATATAATTACAGTTGTTTAAGATTGTTTGTTGTTTTAATAATAATAATAATAATAATAATAATAATAATAATAATAATAAAAAACGACTGAGGAGGATGTCTGAGGAGGACGACTAATAATAATAATTTTAAAAAATTCATAAAGCTATTGAAATTTTTCAGAAATTTAACAAGGTTAAAAAACCCTGATTTAGTGGCTCCTGAAAATAATTATATGTATGTATAGTTTTTATTATTTCAGGTCATCTCACACATTGCCTGGGACCAAGACTGACACTCCATTTGTTAGTTTTCCTCTCTCTCTCTCTCTCTCTCTCTCTCTCTCTAGTACTCACTATAGTGCCATAGCCCTAGGAGTACACGTACTCCCATTTGAGAAACACCAGTTTAGAGTATTGACTGAATGCAATCCTGAAGTGGCCCCGCATGCACGAAAGAAAAGAGGTCCTTAGGTAAAACGTGACCCCTCATGCCTGCGTGGTCCTGCGTTCATGGAAGTAAACATGGCTGCATCTCAGCGTGTGCACTATTTATTAATTCTAAGACCTCACTTTCCTTCACTGTCCACTTTCCTCTCTGTCCTCTGCCATTGATAGTGTTTACGCTGAGTTTCTATTTTCTTAAATGGCATCGCTGATGGATAGCTTTATTGCTGTAAGCTTACTTTCCACAACATGAGAACACAAGGCTTTGTCTTGTACATTAGGAATTAATTCCTTCAGAATGTGCAGGAGTAAATGGTTTACAGCACGACTCAGACAGTAAGAGAATAAGCCCTGAGCTTCTTTTGCTCTTCCAAAAAGAAAATATATGCACTGAAAAAACGTCTGGAAAAATATTGCAGCAGTAGCATTTACTGGGTGCAAAGAATGCTGGCAGCCTTTCACTACTACGCACACATGCCCAGTAATGCAACATGTGGAAAATCCTCTGCAGATGAAATGGGCAATGAGGGAAAGTTGCTGAAATATAAATGAGGAATCTTTTGGGTTTTTTTCTTTTCTTACTAAAATCTTGCCCAATCTTTAGTTCCTAATTCTGTTTCTCTGTTATTAGTTGAAATGTATACAAGTCAGAATTACTGTTTACGTTTGTACAGGGTGTGTCAGTGGGTTCGGGCCCTGCTAAAAACCCTTATGTTGTCATTAGAAACCCTAAACAGGGAAGCACACATCTAATATTGTTATTCTGTATGAGTGTGGGAACATACCACTTTCCTTGGAGACAATCTATTCCACACAACAAATGTCATCACAGTCTGAAATTAAAGATGGATTAAAGTATTTGGCAACACTTGAAGTTTTTTTTTTTGCATAAAGCTGACATTATGCTGTCATTATATTGATAAGCATAAATAAGGTGTCTTAAAGGCTGTCATTGAGTGATGTTCATTACCTTAACCCCAAAACCTACCTAACCCCACTAGATCATCAAATCCAAAAAATGCCAACATAGCTCCAAAGGTGTCGTAATTTAGCGAAAGGTGTCGTAATTTAGCAAACAAAACGTAATGAATGCCTTCCAGCTATTCTAACTATACATTAATTTAATCTTGGAAAATATTGATTTAAAACTGCAAAAATGACAATATTCCATTGTTTTTAGATTTTTATTTTTATTTTTCCAGAACAAAATCTGCGAGTTTGGAGTTGTACAGTATTACAGGAAATGTTTGTTTTTCTTTCCACAACAAAAGACTATTTTTTAAATTACATATGAAGTTCTTCAAGCTGATACCCGGTGTTTCTGAGAATCAAATGACCACTAGTTGATATTCTACTTGGTCGCTTTCTCACTTAAAATTCTTTCAGAACTTTCAAAGGGGGCGAATTAATGGAGATATTTAGCCTCAGTGTGCTTAAGGTTTTTGTCGTTGTAGGTTTGAAATGCATCTTGGGAAACTTGAAAGTATATTTCAGTGGGAACGGTCACCATCCTAATTATACTAATAGCATATACTGTATACTCACTGAGGATTAGTGTGTAGTATGTTAGTATGTGATTTCAAGCACACAATTACTCTCACTCTGTTACTGATTGCATGTATGGAGATGATGTGGCTCTTTTGGCTGAGTGGATTACCTTCCAAGAAGAAAGTTGTGGGTTGAATCCCAGACTATCCCTGTCTATGTGCCTATATGTCCTTGAGCAAGACATTGAAGCACAGATTTGCCTCTGATGGAGGGCTGGCACTGGTCAACCACTGGGAACAACTTGGGGTTCAGTGTCTTGCCCAAGGACACTTCAACACATAGACCAGTGTCGAACCGCCAACCTCTCAATCATAGGACGACCCCTCTACCACCTGAGCCACGATTGTTAGAGAACCTGGAACAAAGCAATAGCTCTGTTTTCCCATGATTCTTGTCAAATTGTATCAAAAGATTGGAAAATCCTATTATTATAGAGTAATTATGCTGATAGTGGAGGGATTAGAACCTTTCACACGAGTGAGGCGAAAGAAAAGGAAAGGCGAGACGTTTGTTCACCCTGATGAACCAAAAGCTTGATCACCCCCAGCTGTTGAATGTGGACAACTACACACCTGAGAGAAAAAAATAAACCATTGGGTTGTAACCATAGTAATTATAGTTTGAGTACCAAATACTCTGAATTCAAGACATGTTCATTTAAAAAAAAAAAAGTGCAGGAAGCAACAGTATTACGGAGCTTTTTAAGGGTTTATTGGCTCAAAAAATTGATGTAGAATAAATATACATAAAAAATTATCCGAGCAAACTTAAAAAAATGCCATCTTCAGCAATCGCTAAATAGAGAACCTAATCCCTTTTATTTCCATCAGATTTTTTCCAGAGTTTTTTCAAAGATGTCAGTCAGCAATTATCTGAGAGATACACAAAGGTTTGTCGCTCGTTGGTAGGGGAATGAATCTTAAGGTGATTGGACATAAAAGCCTGGAGATCCATTGAAGATCCATCCACAGGTGCTAAAGGAGGCCAAAATGGATGAGGACGTACTTGCCTTGCCTGATACTTACTAAAATTAAGACTCGTCTGTTGAAAATGAGGTTGCCAATTATTCATTAGAAATGTTTTTCATCTGATATAACTTAAATATTTTACAAGGCAGCATGCGGTGTGACAACAAAATATAGATGCGTTGGTACTGTATGTGGGCTCTAACAAAACAAAACCCATAAATGCAGCAACAAGTACAGCATGTCTTGTTTTCTTGTTGTCTTATCTCCCAGCAAGCAGCACTTAAGTGTATAAATGGTGCACTTTTGAACAAAAATTACTAGAAAAAATATAAATATAGACAATAATGAATGAAAACGTTACAAAATGAGAATAAAGTCTATTGGTTGGATTTTTGAGGCCCTTCCAGGGTGGTGCAATTTCATGAACTTTGGCAGGAGGGTACAGGCTGGGGAAAAATTGAATGCATACTTTTTTTTTTTTTGATGCAATTTCAGGACTCGTTTTTATTGCAATTTAATGACAAAACTTCACCTTTTGCAATATCTCACCATTTCTGTGTGTGTGAGATTTTATTGACTTTCCAATGTTGTTTTCATCTGCCGTTTGAAGATGATCACGAATACACACATTGTAGCCTCACAGTCAGACGTGTGTGCTCCAGCTGACGGGTTCCTGCAGGCTTTACTCTGCAAAAGGCCAGTCGGAGCAAGACCAACAACACATCCCACAGCCCGCCTACCAGATTAAATATAAACTATATCAGTAGGAAATAACAATTCTGCCAAGATGCTTCCTCTACAGTAATCTACCGTAGTCACTTTATTAGGACTTTGATTTAGTTTTATCTTGATTACAGGAGCGCAGAAGGTTGCACTGATGGCAGAATTAGTTCATCATTGAAAATCAACCGAAAATGTATTTCATAAGCCTGTAACCAATTTATGACATGGTGCAATGATCTCAGTGCAGATGTGCAGAGTAGTCATAATAAGGTGTCATTGCAGCTCCAGCCTACGCAGGCAGGAAGGATTATCATGGAGAAGGAATAAATATGACAAATGTGCAAACTAATGCAGCGCTCTCACAGACCCAATTTAGCAAGCCACTGTTTAGTAACTTCTCTCGATGAATAAAGTGTTTGCTTGTACCTCTTCACCCTCTTCGTAATGATAAGTCATATGTCCTGACAGCCAATTAAAGCTGGTGGCGATCGGTCCTATCACCTTAGATAAAGACAAATAAATCAAAGGTATTTGTCCAGTAAAACTCCATCACAAACATAGGGTTTGTATAAATGTTCATGAGACCTGAACTTTGGAAAAGTTTTGAGCTTTGCTTTGGGGGATATTTGTGTCCCGTATAGAAGAATACCGTGAATTCTTGTGTTTCTTTGAAAGACAAGGAGGACGACAATTAGGTTGATGCCATTTTTGTTCTGGTTTGTTTATGGTGTTCCCTGTGATATGATGTCACTGCTTGGAACATTACATTCTGGCTGTGTTTGGGTGTGTTTGTGGAAAGCCACACAAATAACAACCTCCATTGTTTTGGCACTACTTTAGACAACTAGCAGAAATGTGTTGGGAAGCCAATTTTGGATGAGCACTAAAACATATTTCTGTTTAGGAAAACTTGGATTTAAAAATAAAAAGTTTAGACATACTTTGAAAATATTTTAGGCATCCTCATTCAAGTATTTGATTAATGACTATTTATGTATCTTTTGAATATCAACATAAAAAGCCATAAAGGTCATATTTCTCTGACTTAAACAAAGGTCAATCCAGATAAACATGTTTCGCTGCAGCTTTGGCTGCTCTCCCTGTCCCACACTGAATGTAGGTTCTGATGCAGCGCTGCTAAAACTGTTGATTCAGCCTTCTGAAAACATGAGACGGAACAAAGAGCCACTGTCTGGTCAACACCCACGGACGGAGCGCGGCGAGCACCTAGCTAATCCTGATGTTTAAAGTCAACTTCACCAAGTCCAAAAACATTCTTATGTAACCAGTATGACCGTCGTTCATCCTCTGCTCCTGGTTTGTTTTCAGTCACTTGTTCCCACATGCTGAGTGGAAAGATGATGAAGATTGTGAGCAGGTAGCAGTGACGCTGTGGGAGTAAGATAAAGATAAGAAACAGGATAGTAGTTTCTCTTCTTTAACTCATTTGGCCACAGTCAATGTTTTTTAATTCAGAATTAATTATTCTGAGTCAAATAATTATGAATTAGTGTTCTGCTGTGTGTTTACATGTAAATAGTCATTTCAAATTGAGGTTTACATGAAAAACATGTAATCCCCTTTATTCAATTCCGCTTTAGGTCTGGTGGTTGGGAAGTGTTCTGATTGGACAGGGGGAGAAAGTGACATATCAGGTCTTTCGGGGAAAAACACACAACAAACCCTTTAAGTTTGGCTACAACGTAGAAGACCACTATTTACTATTAAGAACTATTTTCAGTTTTATTTTGATTGTAGTTTTGAAGCAACAGCTCGACAAAAACATACAGTTTCACTTTCATCAGCTGAGCAGGAGAAGGAGATAGACGACCGTACTTTGGTCAGTCAAAGCCAGTGGTTAATGCAACGGCTGCTCTACCTCACTCCACAGGATTCTGAGCAGAAGAAGAACTTTATGGTGACCTGCATGTCATTAGTGAAGCTCTGTGATCTGATACAGGACTTCATGTCCCCCAACAAAGCTTGTTTCGTTTGCTGATGTCCGTGTGTGTGTATTATAAAAGAACGACCATGCGCAGACAAATAAATAAATAATGTCTTTATTTGTCAAGACCGGAATTAAACGTATACAAGATCGAATAATTATTCCATTCAGAATTAAAATCAAAGTAAACCAGCCACGAAATTTGGATTTAAGTTTAATTCTGAATGTCCATTTTCATTTGGAACAAGGTGTTTACAAGGTCAGTTTAAAGAGGATTTAGTTTTTATTCTGAACTAAAGTGGAATTAAAGCTCTCATGTAAACGTAGCTAGTGGCCTCATGTTCACGTTCACTCCAGCTCAAGCATGTCATTCATCACAGCCTCGAGGTGACAGCCTCAATGTGTGTGTGTGTGTGTGTATGTGTGTGGGAGATCAGAGGGTTTCCTTGTGGCACCCCCTAATCATCTACTTTCAGAGATGCTGACTCACTTTATTTCTCCCACATTTTGACTCACATTTTCAGGCATTTTCACTTTTTTTCAGGGTTTTACAGCCAAACTCCCTCTTTCTTATGTTTACATTCAAGTCGCGGATCTAGAAAAAATTCAATGGGGTGGCAAGACTGGGAGGTGGCAACATATAGAAGACATACATAAAGCATACTGAATTATAGGGCTGGGTATCGCCAGGTACCACGGAATGCGATATATCGCAATATTTTTTTTGCCCGTGATAACGATATTATCGCGATAATCAATATATCACAGGAAAATTAATCCACGATACATCACGATAACTGTCACTGAAGAAATTCAGAATTTATCTACTGCAATGAATTCATTTCACAGGAATTACGAAACATTGTCAATCAATTTCACACGAATGACAGCCAAGCGTATACTGTACTGCACAGTGGCTCTTCTTAACACACACTGACCACAACTAGTCCAATGCCCTTGATTCAAAATACTGCTTCACCAAAATATTGTTAATGTTTGTGCAAATTAACTTTAAGTCATTAAAAACAGAATTAATGCAGAAAATTGTCATTTCAGTGCTAGTATTATCGACTTCTCTGTAAACATGGACACATATCAGTGCTGCTTGTCAAGCACAATGATTATATCCTCTTCATTTCTGTAAGATTCACAAAGTATCTTCACCATGTTTTCTTTGAAAGACATTGATTTATAGACACACAGAAAAATATCTCCCTCAGGAAATTTTGATATTATAAAAGCTATTTGGTCTAATCTAGAACATTGTAGGCCTACCTGTACCCCTAGGGTTAAATTAAAAACCTTGCAGGAGGACCTTGAAAATATGTATGAATCTCAGACAGTGCTTACCAAATATGTAAGCAAATACATTCACTAATTTACATTATTAATGCACACCTTAAATGAGTTCTTTCCTTACTTTTACTAGTAAATATTAGTTTTATGAGCCTAAATATGATTAATATTTTGCCATAAAATGCTAGAAGGCTGCTCATCTATAGTAACAATAGAAAATCTAAAAAAAAAACTACACACATCTTTATTATAATTTTTAACTATGTTTCAAAACCTTTGTAAATTGAACAAATGTCCTTTTTGAAAGAGAATGTATGAAGCTCTCCTCAGCCTCCCCAAACGTGTGCACATTCAGCACACACTGGACACACCCACGTGCACATTGCCTCACATACACTCAAACCTACACAATCCTGAACTCAACTAACTCACAAAGAAGTCCCACAAGTGAACACACAAGCTGCAGCGCACAAAACACGCTCAAACGAGCAAAACCTGTGCACAAACACTCACCGATGTCTGAAGGCCGTGGAACGTCAGTCATGGAGGGAATAAGGAAGGGAGAGAGAGTCCGAGGCCGTTACTATGTTTTGGAATTATGTTTTTTCTTTTTTGTGTGTTCACGGCAAATGTGTAAGGGTTGACAGCTATGTTTTTACCTCTTTCCCCTCGTGCGCCAATGTATAAAATGCACTTCCCAGCCTCTCTCGCGATACTTGCGCGTCTTCTTCATTGGCTCCACAGTCAGGAAGCGGCAGCGGGGCGTTACAGGTCGGCGGCCCGCGGCCGCATAGTTCCGTGCTTGTGTGTAAAAATTAGGTTGGAAGCAGGTTTGGCAAGGCTTTGTTGTCGGGTGGCATTTGCCACCCTATGCCACCCCAGGAGATCCGCCCCTGCTTACATTCCTTATCATTTTGATGTGCAAACACTCTAAACCAGGGAGGCCAAACTCTTTTTACTTCAGGGGCCAAATACAAACCTGTCTAATCTCTAGTGGGTCACAGATTTTATATGTAGAGAAAATGACTGATTATATCATTATTGTGCCCTAGTTTGTACTTCCATGTGTAAATGATATCTAAGCGATGAGTGATAGACATCAGTCCCTGCTGGATAATTTAATTTAAATTTCCTTGATTTTGCTGACAATTTTTTTGGGAATTTGGGGAATGTATGTTGAATAATTTGGGGACAATTGCATGATTGGAAAAAAAATTGACAGTTCCTTCAACGCTTTGAGATTGAAAAATGACTGACCTCATGTGATATATGTATAAGTATGGGAAAACTGTGAGCTCTGCAAATATTGTGGAGATTCATTTAATTTGTGTATTTAAGGGGACTGATATATCTACATCTTAATTATTTGGTAATTTACACATTGATTCATGTTTTCTTCTTTTAAGTCCCACATTCTTTGTTTTTCTTCTGACCATATTTTGACCTTCTATTACTGTGAAATCTAATTTCTAAAATGCTAACATTTTTGCTTTTAATGTAATATTAGGTTTTATGCAAATTTGGCTGCTTTTGTGAGCCTTAGGGTGCTTAATTAGATCTGCTAGGGTGTGACAGCTGCTGCTCCTGAACTTTGAGGAAAACTGCTGTTAAAGCTTTAATCCTGCAGCTACAATCACAATTTGTAGCTTAAAATGTTGCTGCAATCTTGCTCTTTCTTAAAATTATATTTTTAGTGGAAATGCTTCCCGTTCGTCCCCTACTTTGCTTCCCAGCATTTCATTGGGCAGCTTTAGCTCAGTGATCAGAGCCTGCTTCTACCTATCTTCGAACAATCATCTTGTGGAACTTGGTTCAAATTTTGCCCTGCACAATGTCTGTAACTTTGACTCAAAATAAATACTTGCTAAATCCTCAAAGACTGAAAATAAATTGCTGTTCATTGCCTGTGAGTACTGCCTACAAATATCTAAGCTTTTGGTATACAGCCAAAGGAGTTGGCAATTGTTTTTTGCATTCCCAATTGCATTGTGGTGGCAATACAAATGATTCTAGTATTTTTTACTTTCTCCTGCATGCTGTATTAGATGCTCTAAAGTCCCTTATAGTTTTACACTTGTGCTCTAGAGAAGGAGGTTGATGCGAGCTGGTTGACGAACACCTGTTACTGCTCTCAAACAGACTTTAGGCAGTGTTGTTAAGGAGTGACAAGAGGAAAATAATCCTGCTGTTAGCGCTGTTAAAATCAGAGAATATGTTCATTAAATTCCCTGAGTGCAGTTGTCTGCTTAGTGAAGATAAATTATATTTAACTGTTATAAGAAGGATATGTAATTAACTGCTGGGATGAGAAGTTTGTGTTACGAGTACATGAGTCAGATCCAAATCCGAGCCGTCTGCAGGACCATCAGTCTGACAAGGCAGGCTTTATGGAGCAAGCTGTCACCTTGTCCGTGGGCCAGCCCTTCAGAAATCCATCCATTTGGCTTTTCTGAATATCAGAGGCTCTGAAGCAACAAAGAGTTGCTTCAGAAGAACAGGAAGTGACAGTGACAAAGAGAAGCCTGTTAACGAGAGCCCCAGATCTGCCTAATAAAAACCAGTTACATTTACTGGTTTTACAATTCAAATATCGTGGAAACCCTGCGTGATAATCACTTCTTATATAGTTAGTAATTTACTGCCATATGCCATACATATGATTGTCAAGACTGAGGAAATAGATCCCTTTACTCTGAAAGATGCATTTTTTTTGTCCTCAGCTGTTTAAGGCTCAATGTTGAAAGTTAAGTCCTTTAACCCCAACTGCTCGTGTAAAGAAAAAACAGGCATTATTGTCAAAAGATTACACTACCTGTAGTGTGACCTAAGACAAATTATGCAGGCATGAAAAAGAATAAATACATTTTAAAAATGTAACGTAGAAAAAAAAGTATACATTATTTGCAAAAAATATGTATATCTAACAAATATTACATTTTGTGGCAAAAATTGGCTGATATTATCACCCATCTTTAATCTTTTTTTTTTTAATCTAACAAAAATTTGCACTGTTTTCTAAAACAACAAGCCACAGGCACATCTTAGTCATCTGTTTCCTTCTCTTCTCAGCAAAGAAACATCTCTGTTGTGATGTCTTTCATGATACGCTTTACTGGACTTATCCTGCTGCAGATTTGAAGTGAACTGCTGATATGAGAGCGAGATAAATATGGTAGTTTAACAGATTTTAACACTCAACAACAAACTGAAAACATGATTCCCCCCAGCTACTGCTTACATTAAAAATTGCCTTGTTTCTTCCTAAATGACATGTTGGCCTAATTTTATGACTTTCAAATGTCATTTAGCTTCAGACAAACACATGAAATGTCACTGCTGTACTTTCACATGAAATGTCACGGATTAACAGTTCACTACTATCTAACATGCACGCCTGTTGCCCCAAGTTAAGACCTCTGCTGAGAAATCTTTTTTTTTAATTCACAAAATGCTGCTTTTTGTTTTCTTGGGGTAAATATGCAAGATGGATTTTGCACGCAGGCTTTGAGTTTAACATGTGGTGTTGATAGAGAGTGTTTGAGACTCTTACCAGCAGCTGAATAATGTTATCCAGCCAAAGAAAGGCTGCAGGAGAAAGAAGCTGCTAAATGTCATTTGCTTCTTTAAAAGTTGCCCCTCGTTATCGTTATTTAATGTAATTTTTCATATTTAGGGACTGTATATAAAAGTTTGTAAATGCCATTTTACAAACTAATCTTACACTTCTGATTCCTTGAAGTTTGAAATCATGACTTCAATCCGAAAAAACAAAAGGAAATATCCACCAAGCGCTTGCATCATTTCCTTTTTTTTTTTTTTTTTTTTACATTTTAACATTTATGGAAGTTATGCAACACAAAAAGTTTCCATTTAATGCAATACAAGGACTTTTGTTTTTTGATCAGACATTTTAGCACATTTTTCTTTTTAAATAGCTAGTTAGCTAGAAATTTTGCAATTTAGCTCAAAATCACAAAGTAGGAAATTTACTACATATCTGTTCTACAAAACAGATATGTCGTACATTTTGATATTTATCTTTAAACATATTGTTGTTTTATTATTTTTCTTTTTCATTCCTATGCATTAGTTGTTGTTTTTAAAGTATTGGAAAGCATGCAATCTCTGGCTTCCCATTCATTCATTTAACTTCTACACTGACCTCACTTCTCTGCGGTCTTTGTGTTATTTTTATCCCAGTTTACCGGAGGTGCAAAGCACAGTAATTCCCAAACAGGTCACATAGTTGATCTTAACTCTGACACACAATGATAAACAAAGACTTTTACTCATGGGCCTTACCAAAAGTTTTAAATAAAGTGACTCATGAGTGAATCTGTCCATGTCTTGTATAGGCAGTAGAAACCAGGGTTGAAAACCTGAACTCGAGTCGATCAGTGGTGTTGAACACAGAAGGTACTTTAACTCAGTGATTCCCAAACTTTTCAGAGTCCCGTATCCCTTCAGACCTTTAACCTGACGCCATGTACCCCTCTTGCACACTTAAAAAACATAATTATGTAATGTCATATACAATATAGCCATACAGTGAAATTTTTCAATGAATTTGACCAATCCTGTTGAGGAATGATATATTCAATAGAGTAATAAAAAATAATAATCTGTAGGCAGTAGGCACACAAGAAAACATCTTATTCAGAATTATGACTTGTTTGCTTTATTTAATTAATTAGCCTACTGTTGTTTCTCTGAGGCTGCATGTGTAATTTGTGGAAATGCATGGAGGCTCCTGACTGCTGGTCAACGTATATTCTAGTTTCCAATGTTGTCACCCTGTTTTTTTTTTTTTTTTAGTCATGTACCCCCTGTGGCAATTTGCGTACACCACCTTGGGAATCTAGGCTTTAACTCATTTACACACACACACACACACACACACACACACACACACACACACACACACACACACACACACACACACACACACACACACACACACACACACACACACACACACACACACACAAATAATAATAAGAGTTTGAATTGTCAGTATTTATTTATCTTAGCCTACTTGAGATAGATTGATAAAGTGATCCACAGTAGATAAAATGTTGATAATAATGTATACTTTATTTTTCACCATAGTTAACCAGTGACCCTCTGATTAGACACCCACTTCCTTAACCACTAGGCTACCACTCCCCTCTTTTTTTTTTAAAATCTATCATTTGATAGATCCATCGATAGCTTTGATCTCACATCTGTTAAGTTTCTCTCTTTCTCTTTGTGTGATCTTCAGGACAAGAGAGTTTCAACTCACGCTCACTGGCTCTGCAGGCCCAGAAGAAGATCCTGAGCAAGATGGCCACGATGGTGGTGGCAAACATGCTAACGGACGATATCAGCAGCGAGATCTTAGACGAGCTCTACAAGACGAGCCGAGAGTTCACCAAGAGCAAAAAAGAGGCTCACAAGATCATCAAAGATGTCATCAAAATCGCACTGAAGATTGGCATCTTATACCGTAACCACCAGTTCAGCCCAGACGAGCTGGACACGGTGGAACGCTTCAAGAAGAAGATGAACCAGGCGGCCATGACCGCCGTGTCCTTCTATGAGGTGGAATACACCTTTGACAGGAATATTCTTTCCGAGCTCCTGCTGGAGTGCAGGGACCTGCTTCACGCCCTGGTCGAGCAGCACCTGACCGCGCGCTCACATGCACGTATCGACCACGTTTTCAACCATTTTGCCCATGGAGAGTTTTTGGCAGAGCTTTATGGTGATGGAGAGGAGTACAGACTCTCTCTGAGGAAGATCTGTAATGGCATCAACAAACTGCTTGATGAGGGAACGCTTTAACATCTTGGTCTTCATCTCAATGACCTCCAACTCTTTCTTTCTCATTTTCTTGCTGCTCTCCTTCTCCTCCTTCGACTTCCTCTCCACTTGCCCCGGCCACACATCCTCCACTTCCTCGTCTTCCTCTTTTCTCTGCCTTCATCCTGCTGAGGAAATCCAGTCAGAATTTAACTCAGTGCATCGCTGCGGTACACTTGGACAGCATGCTCATCCTTGAATCCATTACCCCCTCCCCACAGGTCACAACTCTTTGTGCAAAAAATGTACTGAACCAAAAACATTCAGTGTTTGGTAATGGAAGAAAGTCAGTAGTAGTTCTTGTCTATTTTCTTAATGTGCCTCTTTGTTTTCATGGGATTGCTTGGAAAATTGCTGTGCTGTGTTTGAACTATAAGACCAACAATGACATGGTGTGTATTGTAAATCTTTGTCGATCTCATCTATGAGAGTGTAACATGTCTTTTATTAAAGTATTTCTCCAACCCTTCTGGGCTTTTCTTGCAACAACCGCACAGTAGAAGAGGTGAGTGTATTCCTTCTTCCTGGCAGCCGATGATGTCATTTTCAAACTGATCTAACGCCTCAAAATGAAGATAAGACATAAAAATGATCAAAAAATGTTCAAATGCCTCGAAACGAAGGTAAGGCTATAGTAAGCCAAAAACAAAGATGGCAAAAAAAATTTCAAACGCCTCGAAACGGAGGTAAGGCTATTGTAAGAAAAAAAAACAAGCAAAAACATTACAAGCGCCTTGAAACGGAGGAAAGGCTATAGTAAGGCAAAAAAACTGGGGAAAAATGTCATACGCATCCAAACAAAGATTTCGAAAAACGAAAGGCAAAAAACGGCAACATTATTTTAAAGGCCTCGAAACAGAAGTAAGGGCTATAGTAAAGTATAAAAATGGAAAATCTTTGGAATTTTTTTTTTCTGGAATAATGTAATCATAAGACCCTAAAAACCAGTAAAAATATGATGCACACACCTGAACTGGGGTGAAAATGCTATAAGGCATGAAAAATGAGAAAAAAGTGGTGAACACCCAAAATCAGAGGCATAAAAATGGAAAATCTCTGAAAATTTTTTTTTCCCGAGATAACGTAATCATAAGGCCCTAAAACTAGTGCAAATTTGATCCACACACTTAAACTGGGGTGAAAATGCTATAAGGCATAAAAAAATGACAAAAAACAAATATCACCCAAAATTAAAAGTAAGGCAATAACAAGGCATATTTTTTCAAAAAAATAAAAAAAAAAAAAAAAAAAAAACAATTAAGTTAGGACCATCATAAGACCCTAAAAACTACTGCAAATATCATGCACATACTTAAACAGGGCTAAGAAAGTAGTAAGGCACAAAAAATGACAAAAAGCAAAAATCCTCCAAAATCAAAAGTAAGGCTATAACAAGGCATATTTTTTCAAAAAAATCAAAAAAAAAAAAAAAAAAATGGAGTTAGGACCATCATTAGACCCTAAAAACTACTGCAAATATAATGCACATACTTAAACAGGGCTAAGAAAGCAGTAAGGCACAAAAAACAAAAATTACCCAGAATCAAAAGAAAGGCTATAACGAGGCATAATTTTCAAAAATTAAAAAAAAAAAAAAAAATTGAGTTAGGACCATCATTAGTCCCTAAAAACTACTGCAAATATAATGCACATACTTAAACATGGCTAATAAAGCAGTAAGGCCCAAAAAATGACAAAAAACAAAAATCTTCCAAAATAAAAAGTAAGGCTAAAACAAGGCATATTTTTCAAAAATTTCCAAAAAAAAAAAAATTGAGTTAGGACCATCATTAGACCCTAAAAACTACTGCAAATATAATGCACATACTTAAACAAGGATAAAAAAGCAGTAAGGCACAAAAATGACATGAAACAAACATCCTCCAAAATTAAAAGTAAGGCTATAACAGGGCATATTTTTTCAACAATTTCCAAAAAAAAAAAAATTGAGTTAGGACCATCATTAGACCCTAAAAACTACTGCAAATATAATGCACATACTTAAACAAGGCTAAAAAAGCAGTAAGGCACAAAAAATGACATGAAACAAACATCCTCCAAAATTAAAAGTAAGGCTATAACAGGGCATATTTTTTCAACAATTTAAAAAAAAAAAAAAAAAATTGAGTTAGGACCATCATTAGACCCTAAAAACTACTGCAAATATAATGCACATACTTAAACAGGGCTAAAAAAGCAGTAAGGCACAAAAAATGACAAAAAAAAAAACATAAATCTTACAAAATCAAAAGTAAGGCTATAACAAGGAATATTTTTGCAAAAATTTCAAAAAAAAAAAAAAAAATTAAGTTAGGACCATCATTAGACCCTAAAAAACTACTTCAAATATAATGCACATACTTAAACAGGGCTAAGAAAGCAGTAAAGCACATAAAAATGACAAAAAACAGAAATCACCCAAAATTAAAAGTAAGGCTAAATCAAGGAATATTTTTTCAAAAAATTTCCAAAAAAAAAATGAGTTAGGATCATCATTAGACCCTAAAAACTACTGCAAATATAATGCACATACTTAAACAGGGCTAAGAAAACAGTAAGGCACAAAAAATGACAAAAAACAAAAATCTTCCAAAATAAAAAGTAAGGCTATGACAAGGCATATTTTTCAAAAATTTCCAAAAAAAAAAAATTGAGTTAGGACCATCATTAGACCCTAAAAACTACTGCAAATATAATGCACATACTTAACAAGGATAAAAAGCAGTAAGGCACAAAAATGACATGAAACAAACATCCTCCAAAATTAAAAGTAGGCTATAACAAGGCATATTTTTTCAAACAATTTCCAAAAAAAAAAAAATTGAGTTAGGACCATCATTAGACCCTAAAAACTACTGCAAATATAATGCACATACTTAAACAAGGCTAAAAAAGCAGTAAGGCACAAAAAATGACATGAAACAAACATCCTCCAAATTAAAAGTAAGGCTATAACAGGGCATATTTTTTCAACAATTTAAAAAAAAAAAAAAAAAATTGAGTTAGGACCATCATTAGACCCTAAAAACTACTGCAAATATAATGCACATACTTAAACAGGGCTAAAAAAGCAGTAAGGCACAAAAAATGACAAAAAAAAAAACATAAATCTTACAAAATCAAAAGTAAGGCTATAACAAGGCATATTTTTGCAAAAATTTCAAAAAAAAAAAAAAAAATTAAGTTAGGACCATCATTAGACCCTAAAAACTACTTCAAATATAATGCACATACTTAAACAGGGCTAAGAAAGCAGTAAAGCACATAAAAATGACAAAAAACAGAAATCACCCAAAATTAAAAGTAAGGCTAAATCAAGGCATATTTTTTCAAAAAATTCCCAAAAAAAAAAATGAGTTAGGATCATCATTAGACCCTAAAAACTACTGCAAATATAATGCACATACTTAAACAGGGCTAAGAACGCAGTAAGGCACAAAAAATGACAAAAAACAAAAATCTTCCAAAATAAAAAGTAAGGCTATGACAAGGCATATTTTTTCAAAAATTTCCAAAAAAAAAAAATTGAGTTAGGACCATCATTAGACCCTAAAAACTACTTCAAATATAATGCACATAATTAAACAGGGCTAAAAAAGCAGTAAGGCACAAAAATTGAAAAAAAACTAAAATCACCCAAAATCAAAAGTAAGGGTATAACAAGGCATATTTTTTCAAAAATTTCAAAAAAAAAACATTGAGTTAGGACCATCATTAGACCCTAAAAACTACTGCAAATATAATGCACATACTTAAACAGGGCTAAGAACGCAGTAAGGCACAAAAAATGACAAAAAACAAAAATCTTCCAAAATAAAAAGTAAGGCATATTTTTTCAAAAATTTCCAAAAAAAAAAAAATTGAGTTAGGACCATCATTAGACCCTAAAAACTACTTCAAATATAATGCACATACTTAAACAGGGCCAAAAAAGCAATAAGGCACAAAAAATGACAAAAAAACAAAAATCTTACAAAATCAAAAGTAAGGCTATAACAAGGCATATTTTTACAAAAATTTCAAAAAAAAAAAATTGAGTTAGGACCATCATTAGACCCTAAAAACTACTTCAAATATAATGCACATAATTAAACAGGGCTAAAAAAGCAGTAAGGCACAAAAATTGAAAAAAAACTAAAATCACCCAAAATCAAAAGTAAGGGTATAACAAGGCATATTTTTTCAAAAATTTCAAAAAAAAAAACATTGAGTTAGGACCATCATTAGACCCTAAAAACTACTGCAAATATAATGCACATACTTAAACAGGGCTAAGAACGCAGTAAGGCACAAAAAATGACAAAAAACAAAAATCTTCCAAAATAAAAAGTAAGGCATATTTTTTCAAAAATTTCCAAAAAAAAAAAATTGAGTTAGGACCATCATTAGACCCTAAAAACTACTTCAAATATAATGCACATACTTAAACAGGGCTAAAAAGCAATAAGGCACAAAAAATGACAAAAAAACAAAAATCTTACAAAATCAAAAGTAAGGCTATAACAAGGCATATTTTTACAAAAATTTCAAAAAAAAAAAATTGAGTTAGGACCATCATTAGACCCTAAAAACTACTTCAAATATAATGCACATACTTAAACTGGGATAATAAAGCAGTAAGGCACAAAAAATGACAAAAAACAGAAATCTTCCAAAATCAAAAGTAAGGCTATAACAAGGCAAATGTTTTCAAAAAATTCAAAAAAAAAAAAAATTGAGTTAGGACCATCATTAGATTGTAAAAACTACTGCAAATATAATGCACATACTTAAACAGGGCTAAGAAAGCAGTAAGGCACAAAAAATGACAAAAAACACAAATTCTACAAAATCAAAAGTAAGGCTATAACAAGGCATATTTTTGCAAAAAAATTCAAAAAAAAAAAATTGAGTTAGGACCATCATTAGACCCTAAAAACTACTGCAAATATAATGCACATACTTAAACAGGGCTAAGAAAGCAGTAAGGCACAAAAAATGACAGGAAACAAACATCCTCCAAAATAAAAAGCAAGGCTATAACAAGGCATTATTTTTCAAAAATTAAAAAAAAAAAAAAAATTGAGTTAGGACCATCATTATTCCCTAAAAACTACTGCAAATATAATGCACAAATAACAAGGTATATTTTTAAAAAAAATTTCAAAAAAAAAAAAATTGAGTTAGGACCATCATTTGACCCTTAAAACTACTTAAAATATAATTCACATACTTAAACAGGGCTAAGAAAGCAGAAAGGCACAACAAAATGACAAAAAAACAAAAATCTTACAAAATCAAAAGTAAGGCTATAACAAGGCATATTTTTACAAAAATTTCAAAAAAAAAAAAATTGAGTTAGGACTATCATTAGACCCTAAAAACTACTTCAAAAATAATGCACATACTTAAACTGGGCTAAGAACGCAGTAAGGCACAAAAAACTAAAATCACCCAAAATCAAAAGTAAGGGTATAGCAAGGCATGTTTTTTCCAAAATTTCAAAAAAAAAAAATTGAGTTAGGACCATCATTAGACCCTAAAAACTACTTCAAATATAATGCACATACTTAAACTGGGATAATAAAGCAGTAAGGCACAAAAAATGACAAAAAACAGAAATCTTCCAAAATCAAAAGTAAGGCTATAACAAGGCAAATTTTTTCAAAAAATTCAAAAAAAAAAAAAATTGAGTTAGGACCATCATTAGATTGTAAAAACTACTGCAAATATAATGCACATACTTAAACAGGGCTAAGAAAGCAGTAAGGCACAAAAAACACAAATTCTACAAAATCAAAAGTAAGGCTATAACAAGGCATATTTTTGCAAAAAATTTCAAAAAAAAAAAATTGAGTTAGGACCATCATTAGACCCTAAAAACTACTGCAAATATAATGCACATACTTAAACAGGGCTAAGAAAGCAGTAAGGCACAAAAAAAGACAAAAAATAAAAATCTTCCAAAATAAAAAGTAAGGCTATAACAAGGCATATTTTTTCAAAAATTTCCAAAAAAAAAAAATTGAGTTAGGACAATCATTAGTCCCTAAAAACGACTGCAAATATTATGCACATACTTAAACAGGGCTAAGAAAGCAGTAAGGCACAAAAAATGACAGGAAACAAACATCCTCCAAAATAAAATGTAAGGCTATAACAAGGCATTATTTTTCAAAAATTAAAAAAAAAAAAAAATTGAGTTAGGACCATCATTATTCCCTAAAAGCTACTGCAAATATAATGCACATACTTAAACAGGGCTAAGAAAGCAGTAAGGCACAAAAAATGACAAAAAACCAAAAATCTTACAAAATCAAAAGTAAGGCTATAACAAGGTATATTTTTAAAAAAATTTCAAAAAAAAAAAAAGTTGAGTTAGGACCATCATTTGACCCTAAAACCTACTTCAAATATAATGCACATACTTAAACTGGGCTAAGAAAGCAGTAAGGCACAAAAAACTAAAATCACCCAAAATCAAAAGTAAGGCTATAACAAGGCATATTTTTTCAAAAATTTAAAAAAAAAAATATTGAGTTAGGACCATCATTAGACCCTAAAAACTACTGCAAATATAATGCACATACTTAAACAGGGCTAAGAAAGCAGTAGGCACAAAAAATGACAAAAAACTAAAATCAGCCAAAATCAAAAGTAAGACTATAACAAGGCATATTTTTTTAAAATTTCAAAAAAAAAAAAATTGAGTTAGGACCATCATTAGACCCTAAAAACTACCTCAAATATCATGCACATACTTAAATAGGACACAGAAAGCAGTAAGGCACAAAAAATGATAAAAAACCAAAAATCTTACAAAATCAAAAGTAAGGCTATAACAAGGCATATTTTTACAAAAATTTCCAAAAAAAAAAAAATTGAGTTAGGACAATCATTAGTCCCTAAAAACGACTGCAAATATAATGCACATACTTAAACAGGGCTAAGAAAGCAGTAAGGCACAAAAAATGACAAGAAACCAAAAATCTTACAAAATCAAAAGTAAGGCTATAACAAGGTATATTTTTAAAAAAATTTCAAAAAAAAAAAAAATTGAGTTAGGACCATCATTTGACCCTTAAAGCTACTTAAAATATAATGCACATACTTAAACAGGGCTAAGAAAGCAGAAAGGCACAACAAAATGACAAAAAAACAAAAATCTTACAAAATCAAAAGTAAGGCTATAACAATGCATATTTTTACAAAAATTTCAAAAAAAAAAAAAATTGAGTTAGGACTATCATTAGACCCTAAAACCTACTTCAAATATAATGCACATACTTAAACTGGGCTAAGAAAGCAGTAATGCACAAAAACTAAAATCACCCAAAAATCAAAAGTAAGGCCTATACAGAGGATATTTTTTCCAAAAATTTCAAAAAAAAAATATTGAGTTAGGACCATCATTAGACCCTAAAACTACTACTGCAAATATAATGCACATACTTAAACACAGGGCTAATGAACGCAGTAAGGCACAAAAAATGACAAA